>NC_068358.1:90135799-90735799 GCF_020536995.1 Dreissena polymorpha
CCTGACTAATGATAGACATCCACGATCAATGACTTATGATTGTTATGTATAGTTGAGGTAGATACTTTTGATTAGTGATAGTCTGATTAATAATTTTGTGAAAGAATCATGACAAACGCAGCTATAACTTGACAATTTTCAAATACAATGCGATTTTGGTCAAGGACAAAATTGCAAATTGTACATTACTTGACAATTCAAATACTTTTTTCTGCAATGAAAAATGGAAAGTTTGTAGTCTAAACAACTGAATATGTTATACATTTAATAACTGGAATATTCAATTGTATATTTATATACATTTGTTTAATAAAAAAAAGTTTTTCTGATTAATATGCATTTTAGCAAAACCTTAGAACTAATTTATAACACGCATATATTGTAATATACACTACACAAGTACATTATTGTCCGTGTGCTGGTGGAACATGTTTTTGTAAGACCTTCATAATTTACTTAAGAAAAATTAGTGTGGAGATAAGTAATATTGACGTCTTTAAGATTACTTTAATAACATTCAAATCACTACCCAGTCAGACATTTAAGTGTGTGTATACATTTATACAAAAGAAAACATGTTAATTGGTATCTAAAAATAAGTTAACATCGTTAAGAGCATTCATTATTTATTCAAAACTTAATTTACTTAATTCTTAACATACCAATCCTTTTTCTTGACGAATTTATTACTCAGTCATTTGTGTCTGATTTATCTCAGACTTGCGTTAGATCTGTTTCCAAAAACGGGTTTTGTTCGATAAAAGTTAAGCGGTTATATATAATGGTTTTTCCTAGAAAGTGTAATTTAGTTTTCGTTAAATCTATTCAAATTAATCAGCAAAAGTTACATTGATAAAATGAAAGAAAACTCATGTTAGAAACACAATAAAAAAGGCAGCTGATCGATAACAATGATTGTTTTTAAATAATTGACGGAAATTCAGTTACCAATCTTGTTATCATGGTAATCGTGCACCTTTTATTCATGATAATAGACAAAACATATTAAAATGTATAAAATGCGTCATAAGAATATGATAATAATTTACGCATAGAATACGTTTTCCAGAATTCGTAAAGGACAACTGTACACATTTAACACATATCACAACAAGCTGTCCCTTATATTCCCAAAATAATATACCAAACAAACTATAACTATCTTATAAAAACTACCGTTGATACACCATTGAAGTCAGCGTTGCTTTTACCTAATGATGATATATTGTGTGCTTTTTTGTGTAATGTTTAGTTTATAGAAATCTGGACTATAATTGGTAAAGTTAATATGAACGTTTTTTCCTCGGAACAAACCAAGCTTAACCCAATTCAAATTTACAACAAATCATACACCACATAAATTATATCTAAATGGTACATCGTTTGATACATAGGGGCGTTGTTTTAGTACCTATACGTTTTTAATGACTTCAAATATTTGATCAATAGCCTTTCAAATGTATATCGTTCGATAAATATGTGTTTATTTGCTATAGTTGGAAAGTGAAAGCATCTTTTAGAGTTCAAGCGACGATGTCTTTGGGGATTTTTGTTGTAAGAAATACTAGAATAAATCGCATACTAACGAATTTGAAATGGAATAATTATCAATTTCATGACAAGAAAAAGTACATTAACTAATGAGTCTTACTCAACAACTAGAGGAGTTACAGGAAAATAGTTTGATACTTCTTAAATGTAGCATCTCATGTTAAGTTAAATATATAAGACAGCAATTTAGACATATTAGATTAAAGACGTTTACATGCATTGGTGTTTGATGTTATTTTATTTAATTGCAATTTACATTGACTTAACATTTACTTTATAGATCACATGATTTGCTAAGAAAAATATTGCACTATTAAATCAAATAATTTAATTTTGAAATGATTTTCGTTTCAATTCTGTAAGCCCAGGATTGAAAAGTATATGAACGCAGACTACACGACGAGTGATTCTAAACATGACCAACCACGTTGTAATCGTATTTGTTGAATTGGTTCTCATTAATTCAGTTATATCTCTGGAGAACAGAACGCATTTAGTACGAAGTATTCAATGCAATGCACGAACACGTAATCGGCTATATCGAACATTGATCTCTCGAGGGATGCATATTTCACTTTATCACTGTGTCCCTTATCAATAGAACCCACATGATTAAAGATGCATATACATGGCACATACGTTACAATTTTGTATAAATCGTTTATTAAAAAACCCTTCAATAAATAGTGCAGAGGATTTTCACACATTTAATGTAAATATACCAATTATTTTTTTCAGGATACCTTGAAGAAGGACTTCTAGTAACCAATCCATTAAAACTTCGGAGAAACTACTTCAAGAGCACAAACTTTAAACTTGACATTATCAGCATCTTTCCTACGGATATCTTCTACGTCCTGACGGGTGTAGATACGCCTGAGTTGCGATTAAATAGGATTGTTAAGTTCGGTCGCCTTTTAGAATTCTTCGACAGGACAGCAACGCGAACGAACTTCACGAACATATTTAGAATTTTGAATCTTGTTTTGTACATATTGATTATCATTCACTGGAACGCATGTATTTATTTCGCAATATCTAATGCAATAGGTTTCGGAACTGATGGCTGGGTGTACGGAAATCTCAGCATGTCAGAAAACCAACCATTGACCAGAAAATATATTTACAGCTTTTACTGGTCCACACTTACGTTAACTACCATTGGAGAAACTCCCCAACCTGCTAAAGACATTGAATACCTCTTTGTTGTTGTGGATTTTCTTATTGGTGTGCTCATCTTCGCTACTATTGTTGGTAACGTGGGGTCCATGATAACAAATATGAATGCAACGAGAGCAGAGTTTCAACAAAAGATGGACGGTGTAAAACAGTATATGGAGTTCAGGAAGGTATCGAAAGAGTTGGAACAAAGGGTTATTAAGTGGTTTGATTACCTTTGGATAAACAAGCAGTCTCTTAACGAAGAAGAGGTATTATCAGCTTTACCCGATAAATTGAAAGCAGAAATCGCAATTCATGTGCACTTAGATACGTTGAAAAGAGTGGCCTTATTTCAAGACTGCGAACCTGGTTTACTTGTAGAATTGGTTCTGAAGTTAAAATTGCAGGTGTTCAGTCCAATGGATTACATTTGCAGGAAAGGTGATATAGGAAAAGAAATGTATATTGTCAAACGCGGTCAGTTAGGAGTTGTTTCAGACGATGGCAAAACGACGTTTGCCACATTAAGTGAAGGCAGTGTTTTTGGTGAAATAAGCATTTTGAATATTGCAGGCAATAAAAACGGAAACAGGCGAACTGCTAACATTAAAAGTATAGGTTATTCTGATTTGTTTTGTTTGTCTAAAGACGATCTGTGGGAAGTACTCATTCAATACCCCGACGCAAAGAAAATCCTCATTGACAAAGGAAAGAAGATCTTAAAGAAAGACAATTTGCTTGACGAACAACTTATGGAGAAAATTGAACAACAGCAAGAAACGACTGAACAGAAGTTAGAACGAATAGAAGGCAGTCTTGACACTCTACAAACTCGGTTTGCAAGATTACTTGCAGATTTTAACGCAACACAGCTGAAACTTAAGCAACGAATAACACGTGTGGAGAAAACAGTTCCCGTTAAAGACCTTGATACGATGTCAACAGGCTCATTTTTGGATACATGATCCGGTCACTAAATGTGATGTGTTGGGGACGTTTTTCTATGTGGCTTGATCACCTTTTGTGAGAAAAATGAGGACCGCGCGAACGTTTCATAAGATATGATAAAGATATGGAATTAGAAGTGCATTAGTGGTTTGTCGATGAGGATGATACACGAGGGTTATGGAATAACACAAGCAATATGTGCACGTGGAACAATCTGTTCTGAACGTAATACTTGTATTTTGTTCGATATTGTATATATTAACGTTTAATTGATTTACAACGCGTGAAATATACATAGTGATATTGTTTTTTTTCCACAGACATTTGTGCGTTTAAGGATTTAGAAATCATAATAAGGGTTTCATGAAATTTAATTTGATAACTATTAACATGAAATATTACATTCGTTATACATTTTTGGAAACAAAATGGCGATGGGTACACCCGCACACTCAACAACATGTATATACATTGCGTGAAAGATTTCTTATACAAAAACAATTGATATTGTATTTAGATTTTTGTTTATAAACGCAATAAATAGCTGTATAATTTATTCGGTAAATAGAAAACACAAAGAATAACATCGCTGACGACATTAATACTATTACTTAATGGAAATTTAAATCGACTGCGATATAAAAAATGGAATGGATGGCTCACAAATAAATAATTGTTCGCAGTCAACCTTGATAAAACCGTGTTGTTGTATAAAATAGTGTATTTCAGTTTAAAATAAAACCTAATAACATTCACAATTCTTTTGCCTTCTCTAATATATATCAATTTTAATGTATGTCATAAACTATATACTATTGCAGAGAATTACGCATTTATACAGCAAGCACGTTACAGGCACGTGTTTGTTAGGCAGACATCAATTGGTATCATAATAAAATATCTTCAAAACAATCATACTAAGAACATAAGGGAAAGTCTGTGATTGAGATCACCTATAATATTGCACTATTGATCCCTATAACCTTGATGTAATTGTACCCACTAAAAGCTGACGAAAATGTGACAATGGTTTACAAAAAATTGTCATGTTCAATGTTTCGCATAAAATTGAATTAACCCGACGACGACTATTCAGCGATGTTGCGTTGTGTTATTGTGCAGCATGATGATGTATATTAAAATATAAGTCTGATAAAATATTCGTAATAGTAAATTGTCATCAATGTCTGTTCATATTTTCCTTTAATAATGTATTTCAACATATTACTTTGAACTATATATCGAATACACCATCGAGAAGTGATAAACTGAATAGTATAAAGAATTATAGGTAAATGAATATTTTATGTTATAATTGTTGGAAGTGACTCCAGTTATTAAGTTTGTAAGCCCAATAACACATCTTAATGTTTTACTACATAATTTATAAAATAAATCATAGAAAATCACACATCAAGAAGATGAGGAGATTTCAAGGCCGTAGTACCAACCGTATTTGAAAGTTAATAAAATATTTTCTAATAAATCAACTATTTTGGATAATAATATGATACCAAAATTACCTACATATGCTTCAAACACGAGGACACAACATTGATCACCATACCACTTGAGATTATGCCTCTTTTATCACGTATGCATATCTGTTAGAATTGCTCCCAAATATGAATATTGATATCATAACGATTTCCATATAAATGAATTCCGAACCACATGGTGTCTAAATGCGGCTGGTCGTATAATTGTTCGAGTATCGATTAAAATAGACGCGTAACAAAGACTTGAATATGTTGGATTTTCAATAACCCATCATAAACCCAGTTGTTATACATGATTCCAGACATTCAACAAAATGATCGGAATAAATACAAAGTTATTTAAAGATTTTATCGGTATCGAAGCGTTCATTATAATTAGATTTCACGATAAAAATAATTACATAATATATATTTTTGTATCGGAAAAAAACATTTACATAATGATTACATTACTGAATTCATCCAAATGTTATACTGTTTTTGTAATAAGTTAAACATGTTTACAGGATAAGGAATAAAGTAAAAATAGCTGTGTGAATTCCACCAATTCGTGGTCATTCGAGAAAAAAAACGAATATACTGAAGGATGAAATAAGCTTTGTGCTTCTATTGAGCATTATCTGTTAGTTCTTATAAAGTCAGGAAATAAATTTGTTATTGAATAGTGAAAAGAGGAAAAAAGGGATGAGAGTCGTTCTGTAGCTTATTTACGAATCTAATCGCTTACTATTTACCTCGAATTTTGTGAACAGCATCAGCTATTTTATTATTTATTAAGTAGTCACGCGTGTTGAATCCTGTTAGAATAGTTTCAATGCAAGGGACGGAATATACGGATATGGTGTTCAAAAGTTCCCCTCGAACATGTGCACTTAGTGCAATCGAGATAATAATGTGTCGTCGTTTCCTGAAGTCCGCACAGACATTACGGGGATGTAGTAATATTATGCCGTACCATATGGGTCAAAAGTACAAATACGCCAACAGCTAATAATATTGCGTCTGAACATATGGTTTGTACGTAAGCGCGTGTGTAACATTTAAGAGCGTCTTTCGCCGCCAGAAAATATGGGGTTTTGAATTGTCGATTTATGTTAATAAGCCTTTTAAAGGAATGGATCGATTCAGATTTTTTGACGTCAGCGGGAAGATTATTCCATTCGAATACAATGGAGGGTAAAAACGAATTTGAATACAGTGACGTTCGCGCTTGAATTGGTTGGACATGTGACGAATTTCTTAATGAGTTATTGCTACGCGACCCAACAGTTGCGGGAACAAGGGACTGTAAGAAGTTCAGAACATTGTCTGATTTCATTTTATAAATAAGTATTAGTTTATGTTTGCGTCTTCGTTGGCTGATAGTTACCCATTTCATTATAAAGATCTTTTTATGAGACTAAACGTGTGCATCCGGCTGTTATTCGCGCGGCTTCAGTTTGGATTTTTTCTCATTGCGTTCGATTGTCAAATAAATTGTCTGATTACTCAATGATTGGTCTAATAAACGAAAAATAAATGCATTATCTCAAGCTTTTTTATCAAGAATTATTTTTAATATACGCATTATATGAACTCGTGTCCATGCCTTTTCCTTTATGAAGGATATATGCGCATGCCATGTACAGTCATTGGACATACAGGCACCTAAATGTTTATGGACATCAACAATAGGAATATAAACGTTCTGCATAGGCAATGATGGATTATTTGGTTTATTTATTTTGCGATAAATGATCATCGAATCGGATTTTGAATGTTTAAATCATACCATCCCTTTGTTAGCAGCCCAGCTAGAATTTTTATCAATATATGATTGCAGTGCGGCTGCAGTTTCATTCGGCGAATTAACGACCAGGAAATGACTGTGGTATCATCAGCGAACAAATGTATGTTTGCATTTATGTCAGCAATAATGTCATTTATATACACTAGAAACACAAGTGGTCTTAAAATAGAGCCTTGAGGGACTCCGGCGAGAATTTCAATAGGGGTTGAGCCGGACGATCCAGGTAAGATGACTGTTTGTTTACGATCAGACAGATAATAAGACAAAAACGGTAATAGATTTTATCGAATGCCTGCTTGGTGAAATGTTCATCGAAGACCTTTAAACCAAACTTTATTAAAAGCTTTACTTATATTGAAGAATACAACTCTGACCTCAAGACCATTGTGTAGCGGTCTGCAAAATGTGTTGCAAATATATGTCAGCTGATTGACAGTGGAGTCACTAGGCAACAACCAGGTTGAGTGGGTGCAAAAAATGAATTCGCACGAAGAAAGTTAAACATGTGTTTATGCAATATCGTTTTAAAAACCTTCTCATTAAGGCATGAGGCACTAAAATCCAACGTAATCTACGCATACATACTCCGTCTGTTACGTAATCAAGATAAATCCGGCTTTGACACAAAAGGGTGTATATTACACAGTGCACTTAACTGACACGTGACATTGCTCTAAAACGCGAAAGCAGTATAGCTGTATCGACTGCGTTGACTTCATTTTGGTAGAATTGTAATGATAAGCGCTAATTGTTAACAACTTTATTACCCATTGTATGTATTGAGTTTTTCAGTGTTGTTGCAGAAGATTATACAGCCTCCACGCTCCGGATAAGATCCGGATCAAAGACAATAAACAAAGTTAAAAGATGGTGATGTATATACTTACCGTATACATTCTCCGCATTGATTACAAATGAATACAGAACATTTTGATTTGTGTTTGGTTGTTTGCGTTTAACTACAATACAGGTGTAAAAATTGCTTGTGCTTCGTTTTATGTGCTATCGATCTTTTTAATCATTGATATCTTTTACAAGTTTTACGATACATGTTTCAAATAATTGTTACTTGTAGCAATTGAAAACGTAACAGGTAAAGAGAAATTAGCAATCATGACGATAAGTTCCATCCAAACGTAGGGAAATTGTTTTCAAAAATTCACTTTTATTTTTGCGCGATTTCCAGGAAATCCCCGGAAAGCACGTGTTTCGAATGACTGAGTTTGATGCAAAAAACATTGCTTTGTATCCTATTGCATTCAATCTAATTTAAACTCACTCGTTCATTGGTTGTAACAATTAAATCTGAACTTTGCCTTATGAAACCGCTGTCCCATAATGCACTGTTAATATTATACTTCCGAATTTTTTTGTACTTAAAGTGATCAAATATTTACGATTCAAAACTCTTGAAACTTTATTGAAAACTGACCAAACTGTTTGCTAACACTAGTTTTAACCAATAATCTTCGCACCTTCTCTTATTTGCGCCGATAAAGGTAGGATTGTTATTAGTTTGGCCATGATAATAAATGAATAGGACCAATTGGCAACTGGCTTCACTGTTTCAAACCCGGGTTTCAAACACTCGTGAACGGTTATTCGATCCCACTAATCCGCTAATCATAATAATGATAAACTAATGGGGGCGAATTACTGATCACCTGATAACAAAAGACTAGTATATTGACATGTGACAAACAGGCCCCACCTCTGTGTTAGAAGATAGATCAGACAAAGTTGGCCCAGGGTTTGGATGAATATTACCTGATCACAATAAGACTATAGAGATCGAACAACATGTTGCAACGCACACGAACCATGTTAGAAGCCTTTTGAAGAAAATAATATCCGTTTGTGTGTTTTGTCCTATCAGGACACGTTTGCATGGATGTTCATTTCTCAATGCTATGTTTATAGACGCTTATACTTAAATGTGTACTGAATAAGGCTTGTTACATTAAGCCATAATTGACAAACATATAATAAGTGTAGGAAAAATGGAAAAATAGCTTGTGATCGGTATGCAACCATGACAGCGTTTCTTAGTCTCTGTTTAATGTACAATATAATAATAAACTCAAATAAATAGAAGATGAGCCAGAATCGCTGACATGATTCGCCTGTTCATTGCGACAGGTACGTTGTTAAGATTTGATTTCGTTGTTTGCTACAGAACTGCTGCAAATTGAAAATTATCAGAGAGATTAGAAGATGGAAGGAAAAAGACGCAAATGGGAAATGATGATAATATGATTCGTATCATACGTGAGGTTATGTTGGGTGTATAAAGAGTACATTATAATAGCCTAGGATCAAAAGATAAACAAGTATAATAAATAATGAGCCGTCAAAGCTACAATACGAAAGGATTTCAAATGACTGATGGTAATTGCCTGAACAGAGATGATAGTTTACACAAACGTTCACTTACATATATAAAAATGTGTAAGCATTTCACAAAATACAGCTAATACAATAACAAATTCAATATAGTAATACAACAATTACAACAACAAAAAAAGTAAGAGCAATTTAATGTGGTTTACAGATAATGTGACAGATAACATATGACGAGTGAACCGTTCATCTTCAGACTAATCCATAGTAATAGAGTTTTAATGTTGTCATGTTAAAGGTCTTGCATACAACTAGTTTATCCTTTATGGGGTCAATCCACTTGCTTTCGCCTAAATAAAATAAACTCTCCAGTGGAACATTAACTTATTGAAAAGCGAGGCGTCAAATTGTCAGGAGCACAACATTTTGTGAGAACGAAATCAATGCATAACAATCGTCATATTACGGAGGAATATGTTTTTGATTTTGTGCAAATAAAGAAGCTGTTATGAGCACACAACAATTCGCACAGATGTATATTGTTAATTCGTTTTTGTTTAAACGACTTTAGATTATGGTGATATGTATGCAACAATTTTAACGAATTTTCTGTTTTGATGAAACTTGTACAGTATTGAATGGTACTCTTCAACGTATGATTGAGTTAATGTGCTTTGACATTAATGCACTCATGACGAATTATAATGGCACTGTCTGAAAAGTGGTCCCAATTACACCGGATGCATGAATTATCTTAGCAATTACATGTATATCCATCATTCTAAGTAAACACATCGCACAATTACCAGATCAAGCCAAGGAACAACATTCTACGCGGTAGGTATGACTGCAATCAATGTAGCGCTTTTAGAGCGGATATAATAGATCCTTATATCATTTTCATATTTTATTATATTTGCACTCATGCCGAATCATAGGAGCTCTATTAGATAAGTGGCCCAAATATCTCTGGACCTATCAATTGTCTTAGCAATTATAGCAATCATCATTCGTGAACACATAGATAGATAGATACATTTATTTCGGCAAGGAATGCATACATGGGCATTAACAACATGTACAAAATATAAAAATATTACATACATGAAGACAAATATACCATGACATACAAACCAACACCAAGGATAACACAACAATGAGTAAACCCATATTTCCAGGACATAGGGTGGCGCTTATAAAAATGGAAAATGCATACCATTTATGGAAGATAGGATCAATGTTTATAAAAGTTGATGACAAGAAATGAATCCTTAATCCAAAAAAAAAACAACAAAAAAACCACAAACAATACACATGAAAAGTTACAGATTTTCCAATAAATGAGTTTTTAAAGACGACATAAAAACAAACAATTTATCAATCTGTGTTATAATGGAGGGTAAATTGTTCCATAAAGAGCATCCCGTGTAACAAAAGGACTTTGACCCGAAACCTTTGACTTTGGGGACAGCCAAATGCACCATTTTGAGTTGACCTGGTCCTGTATGAACACATCGCACAATTACAAGACCAAGTCAAGAAACAAGATCAACATACGCGGTAAGTGTGGCTGTATTAAAATATGTCGTTTGAGAAAGATATAATTGATCCTTTCGTCACTAAAATATATTTCATTAAATAAGATCAAAACAATTAAATACAGATTCTATCATGTTCGCCTGATAAAAACATAATGTTCGTGTGATCTTTAAGAATACATTTAAGTAGAGTCCAAGCGCATAACATAACACAGTCGAAGAGGATAGTTAAGATGTCAGTACAATGTCTTCTACTGCTAGAAATGAAGATATGATTTTCATTAGATGACAATGGTTTCGAAACAATGATGTATTTCATGATGCTATACAGAACAAACATTCTTTCTTGTGTAATTCATTTTTCGAGATTGAATACTTATACTTATAAAATACGAATGGAACCATTTTGTAATTTAATGTAACTATTGAATTGATCTATGTATCATGATGACGCAGACACACGAATAGAGAAGATTTATATGGTTCATAATTGGCGAAATTGCGGTTCGAAAGTAGCCTCGGAACCACGATAATTGCCCGAACATTGCCGACGCTTTATATTAAGTCCTTGCCCGGCGTTGCCAATAAATAACATGTTTACTACATGTGTTTTAATGTCATGTTTATTATCTTAATGATTTAGTCTACCTTGAATAGACGTCCATACTTGATGAATGTACTAGGTAGTTACGTCATTTGAGATATTAGAGATACAAAGTAACCAAAACAATTGTTTTTCTTGTTCATTAGGAATTTAATCGAATTTCATTTACATAAGTGATAATGAATGTAAAAAATATATAGTGTATTTACGATGCCTTATATGAAGTGCATATAAACATCTTCATATGTTGTTTACGGAACAAAACACACTAGACTGTAAGAGGTGTCGTACAGCCTTCCTTCTGTGTCCAGTAATATGAGCAAAAATGTCTCGTACTTCAGCCTATGATATTTATTATTTAGAATGTTGGTATATTGAATATCCGATCAAGTTTGATGCTAAAACAATCACACTGTTTGTGGATATCTGTTTTCGACAGTTAGATATATCACTATTGATGTTTGTTTTATTTAATAGTAAATAGTTTAACGCATAACGTGCGTACTAGTTTTTATACGCCACAACAGTATAACTATGTTTGAATCTGACATTTTTGTCGTTTGCATATAACATGTCGGTCATCTTTTCTGTTTGTATGACGTCGAAAGTTAGCCGATGCTATTAATTATGGCTAGTGGATGCGCACTTTTCTATAATAACGTTCGAGGATCGTTCACGGGGCTGTTTTATGACGAGGAGTGTTAATGGGGCTGTTTTATGACGAGGAATTTAACGGGGCTGTTTTATTACGAGGAGCGTGAATGGGGCTGTTTCATTACGAGGAGCGTTAATGGGGCTGTTTTATTACGAGGAGTGTTAATAGGGTATTTGAGTAGGAGGGTAATGGGGCTGTTTTATAAGAGGAGCGTTAATGGGGCTGTTTTATTACGAGGGGCGTTTATGGGGCTGTTTTATAACGAGGAGCATTAAACTGATTTTTTTATTACGAGGAGCGTTATTGGGGCTATTTTAGTAGGAGGGTTAATGGGGCTGTTTTATAAGAGGAGCGCTAATGGGGCTGTTAATTACGAGGGGCGTTTATGGGGCTGTTTTATTACGAGGAGCGTTAAAGGAGCTGTTTAATTACGAGGAGCGTTAATGGGGCTGTTTTATTACGAGGAGGGTAAAGCTTTTTTATTACGAGGAGGGTAAATGGGGCTGTTTTATTACGAGGAGGGATAATTGGGCTGTTTTATTACGAGAAGCGTTAATAGGCTGTTTTATTACGAGGAGCGTTCATACGGCTGTTTTATTACGAGGAGGGTTAATAGGGCCGTTTTATTACGAGGAGGGTTAATGTGGCTGTTTTATTACGAGGAGGGTTAATTGGGCTGTTTTATTACGAAAAGCGTTAATGGGCTGTTTTATTACGAGGAGCGTTCATATGGCTGTTTTGTTACGAGGAGGGTTAATAGGGCTGTTTTATTACGAGGGGTGTTAATGGGGCTGTTTTATTACGAGAAAGGTTAATAGGGCTGTTTTATTACAAAAAGCGTAAATGGGGCTGTTATATTACGAGGAGCGTTAATGGGTCTATTTCATTACGAGAAGGGTTAATGGGGCTGTTTCATTACGAGGAGCGTTAATGAGGCTGTTTTATTACGAAAAGGTGTAAATGGGGCTGTTATAATACGAGGAGCGTTAATGGGACTGTTTTATTACGATGAGCTTTAATGTGACTATTTTATTACGAGAAGCGTTTATGGGTGTGTTTTATTACGAGGGGCGTTAATGGGGCTGTTTTATTACGAGGAGCATTAACGGATCTTTTTTATTATTACTTATTAGATAATTATTTTACTATATATAGTAACTTATGTATTGATGTTATTAAAAATACGTACGAAAAGCATTCATGAATAATGTAAACAAAAAAAGAATATGTCTTTTATTAAGGTATTCGTGAACGTGTACACCATACTATTGTTATTTGATAAAAATATACTATATAACGTATTTTATCTTCAAATGAATTATCTTGTGTTATTCGGCAATTACACACATGTTACTAGGGCCATGTAAATACAATTAGCTGTGCTTCGTAGTCGTATTTACGCCACGTAATTAAACATAAAATGATTCTTCGCTAGGAAGCGCTCAGACATTTAATCCGCATTATCTTGATATTCACCGATTAAAGCGTGTTTCGAATTTGCAAATGCAAATGCAAATTGCATGTGTTTATAGTCTGATTACTATACTAGACTCATAGTCAATCGTACTTTGACATTTTCCCCCGATCACCGGGATATAAGTCGTCCGTTTACATTCGGCGCAGTTTGCAGCCACGGCACATTGGCTTTTTCCCTCACATTTACCAATTTAAATTCCTGGGTGGAGAGGAGCAAGCGTGGGTTTGATGTTTTGCTCAGGAAAATTCAGTGGTCTGAGCGGGATTTGAAGAAGGGACCTTCTGGTTCCTAGACCAGCATCCTACCACTAGACCACGGTCCCACATTTGCACATAAGGACTCATTACTTTTTTTATCATACAATAGCACGTTAATTACTTTACAATGCCGTACATTTTTCAGAGTTATCTTTCGAATTCGAATTCATTTCAAAACAACAAAATCATTGTTTTGGGTGTGTGTCTATTCCAAAACGTCAAATTTACAAATTTTATATAAGTCAATGTTCAACGTTGAAACATGATGCAGACTGTGTTTTTTTCTAACTGATGTTGAATTCTCAGATGCTTTGCACCGGGCTTTTAACTGACTTCCTGAATTAATTTTTAGTTTGAGTAAAGGTGAACTCAATTAAGACTTTGCACAAAATGCACTCTGGCACTCCTGGTCATCCTGCATTTTTCTAGCCTAAAAAATAGGCACATAAAGAATTACACTTGTTTGAATGACTACAATAATACATCTTGAAGTTTGTGTACGAAAAATATTGATGCGTTTTCGTTGCTTGACAAATTTCTAGCCATATTCGAGAACTGGTCAAACTGGAATAGCTCATTTTCATACAATGAACATTCTCTCGAAATTGTCTTGTTACAATTTGCCCATGAACAAGACGTGGAAGTGAAAAAAGTCCACGTTGTAAGGAAAACCTCATTCGCAGAATAATGTCATAAACTTTGTTAGAAGTGTTCACAATCAATTGGTAGGAATATGCTAATGATTATAAAAGCATAGCGTAAACCATTATCACGATTTTGGTTAGTTTATTATTAAACAAACCGTGGACCATATTTAAACCAATTCATATAGTGGATAAAGAATTGTTTTACCATTTTCTGAAAAGTTACAGGTATCGGATTATAACAAGGATGAATAATCGACTAAGATAGACATGCATGTACGCCTTTACATTGACAGTAACATAAAGAAAGGCTTTTCTGCGAAAATACGTTTGCCAGATTAAGTCGCATACATATTAATTAAATTATTCCATCAACATTGTAGAATTACTAAGCTTAACATTCAGTGAATGTTATCATGGTGATCGTTTTAAAACTACCATGTTTCAAGACAAGGGATAGTATTGCACTACAATTTTTGACAAATTCATTGTTTACGCATATTGCAAAATAATTGAATGTATAAATTACAATTCGCCAATGTGTTCTGATTGCTGTTTTTGTATTTTGAGGTTTGAGAATTTAACGATTTTTGAGCGTATTAAACAACATTTAATATCATGGAATACCCTATATTGTGAGAGCAAGGAGTCCAATTGCCATCAGGCATAATTGTTTGCAGAACTCAAATTAAATGTTCAGTTGACAAAACACTACATCCAAGAGTTATTTTGTTTTGTCTTATTTGTCATCATATTATACTGCAAACGTGTTGCATGGAGAAGAAGAATTTTTACTCTGATATATTTCCTGGAGTTTCGTTGTTGCTATATCAATTTGCTTCAGCTATTACTTTTTTAACTATTGAACACAGGTTTGTCCTTATCGCCGCTACTTTCATATATATCTGTAAAAACCTTATTAAAATAAGAGAAGTATACAGATACTTTATTAATATCTGAATTGTTAAGTTAAAATATTTTATTGTTTCAACGAGGTATTGTCAAGGTCGAACGTTACGGCTATGTTTGAAACAATATAAGTTTCATGATGGTCACAAAACCCACTTTCTAAATGTTTGATTATTACTTGTTTGTCGTAATAGCACAGTGAATAGTATATTCTATATCTAAGTAGAGCCAAATCTTTATTAACAGCTGTTATTACATTACCTAGATGCGATCTGAGCTAAGCAATATCAATATAATCAGCTGTTATTACTCTATCCACCTGCAATCTGAGCTGAGCCATATCTCTATTATCAGCTGTCATTGCACTAAATTCATTTAAAAAGAGTTTTCATGTCGACGTGTGTTATGTTAGAAAACGTTCTGTTCTTATTTGAATTAATTATATTGTTGATATGATCTTCAAATGAAACGAAACGGCATGATACATTATGTCTGACTTTCATATTCTGTTTTACTGGCTTATTCAGTTTAGCGGTGAAATGGCTGAAAACATACTTCACAATATACAGCAATTTGTAATAATATCGGCTTTTCTGTGACAAGACAGTTTTGTCATGTATAAAACATGTGTCTTGGACAGTCCAGTAATTCATTGCTGGTCTTTTCGAACAAATACTCCGATTTAGACGTTAAATCAATACATTTATTGTGAGCATCAGAGGTTGGCCACAGAATGGGATTACACGAAAGAAGCTTTTGTATGTGATCGTTTAATACAGGCTAACATTATAGTTTTCAAGCAATATCCAAAATAACGTTTGCAAGGCGATTTTTATATTCCCGCCAGGAGATGCGTATAACATGCGGTCGTTGCAATTGATTTTGATAATTTACGATTTAGTATTGTAGTTATACTTGAGGAATAAAGTCAATGGACTATACATTTTAATAGTTTACTTTCACACGTGAGTCAGACCGTAAATATGTTGCTTATATCGTTCATCATTTCTGAATTCAATCTTACATAGCCTAGTAATTGGTAAAATGTACACGCCATATGCATGCTGCACACGTTCTTGGTGAAGCAAATGGCGTTTAATAGTTTTTCCACCATAGTGAACATTAATGTATAGTTTCTTAAAGTATAACAATTTCCTAAATATTCATTGTGTATGAATTGCGATTTTAAACATTACAAACACGCTCGTATAGTAAACGTTTACAACTATCATATTGCTTAACGTTTACATTAAGAACGGCGGATATGCTATTTCTAAAATGTCAGTAAATTAAGGAAAAGAATGCTCATGAGTTGCACAGAAGAATAACTTATTGTTAGAACTTGAATCCAATAATTTTAGAAATTAAAGTCTAGAAAATGTTAATTACTAGTGTAAAGATAGACATATATAATTTTGGGATATATTATGTGCAGATAATGTATCAATACCTTTACATTATCGATGTAGGCGTATTGCTAGAAATATGTCGTTATGCTCCTCTTTAGTCTTGATTTAAAATTCATTTACCATAAATTGTTTTTGTTGTTTAATATTTTGAAGTTTTTGCAAACATATGAGTGTGTTGATTGTGAGGGCGTAAAATTTTGAAATTTCAATAAAAAATGTCAATATGATTCCTCAGTTGGTTTTACATATACAATACACGTATTGACCCAAGCACGTTTATGAAAGTCATTCAACGATTCCACCAACTAATGCGGAATTATATGAATTGGGTAAACTTAGCCATACTTGTGTGTTACTAGTTTTACAAATAAAAATGCCCCCAGATAGTTTAGTTAATTTTTTTATTTTTATGCCAATACAACAAAGATGCTTTTTAAAATAAAAACCATTGTCCAGCTACGCAGCGGTAGGTCAAGGACTAGAGACCCGCGCGTTACTCGTTTGCGTGATCATTGGAGAGATAAACACTGCCTTCCCACAAAGCGTATATGCATGCTATAGTTTAGAGGCAAACACTTTAACGGTATTTAAACTTTTTTTGGACAAGGTCAATATTCAGAACACATTCTTTGGACACACTACTGTTATTTTGAATGTTTTGTTTATAGTTTATAACGTTTTTACGGCAACTGAACACATAAAGGTCATGTCATGCCCATAAAGAAATGACGATGTTGACTTTCATAAAGCGCTGTGAACTTGCTTTGGTTATAAGTATATATCTTAATCGGGGATACAGGCGACATTGATCCGTGATTAATGATAGGATCGACAATCACACGAACTGATATGTCCAGCATATAATTTTATAACCCCAAAACCATTCGCATGAAATAGTTGTTGAATAATATTCAAAGCAAAATGACAAACATTAAAATCGGCGGACAAAATCACAAACGGGCGGCGTTTTAAGTCTTGAAAGCGTGCAAACTGACGTACGTTTGCCTATTTAGTTGACGGTTAAGACATGCGTTAAGGCAGGCAGAGAATAAGGCATACAGATAAGTAGGTGATAGGGCAGGTTTTCTGTCAGGTTTTCATGAAGGCATTAAGACCTTCATACAGATAATTCTAAAAATGCTTGTGTAATTTAATCCTTTATAAGATATTCATATAAGACGCATCTACACGTTACTACTATTAATACAAAATGTGAAAAATTATTTGTTTCAAACAGCCTAATATTTGCCGGTGTATTTTAAAAACCGCTATATACAAAGCGTATGTTTGCGCATGCAAAGTGTGGTTTTTATTTAAAAGATTGTTAGAATATGTCCAAATGTTGTTCAATGTATGACAGCAGAAATAATGTTTTACTAAAATAAAAGAAACAGGGCAATATTGTAGGAAATGTGTACAAATAATTGAACCATCGTACAAATTACATCATATATAACACTTAACAGAGACACACATTAAAAACCTATACATGATATTTAAGTATGATTTGTAATAAATGTCTATATCTAACATACGACGCGTAAACCGCTCTTAATAAAGATCTAGGCGTCAATTTTCAGGAGCGCTGCCTTTTGTTAGGACTTAATAATTCAGTACCATCTGTAGTTAACGGATGTATATGTATATGAAACAATGCGATTAAAGTGAGTGTCGTTAAAAGCAATGATGTTTTTGTTATTTTGAACCATTCGAAACGTTTAATTATAAATGCTTTACTTCTGATTTAATGTTCTTAGACATTAAAGCACCAACGACAAATTAAAGAGACACTGTCTGATAAGTGATCCCAATTTCCCCGGATGTATCAATTATCTTAGCAATTATTTCCATCATTCTAAGTGAACACATCGTACAATTACCAGATCAAACAAAGGAGCAACATTCTACGCGGTTATTATGAATGCAATAAATGTAGCACTTTTACGGCGGATATAATAGATCCTTATGTCATTTTCATATTTTGATTTATATGAATAACGATTTGAACATAATTTAGAATGTTACTAAAGGCAGTTGTAGTTAGACATTTAAAAGTCGTACAACGATGAAGATAATTCAGTCCTGTCTACAATAAAACTTCAAGTTTATGATAATACAACAATACAACGATTTTTCTATTATTTTTAACCAATTAAAACGTATTAAATGGTTCTCTACTGCTGATGATTTCATTAATATGCACTGACATTGATGCACTCATGCCGAATCATAACGACTCTATTAGATAAGTGCTCCAAATATCTCCGGATCTATTAACTGTCTTTGCAATTATAGCAATCATTCTTAGTAAACACAACGCACAATAACAAGAACAAGTAAAGAAACAAGATCAACATGCGCGATAATTATGGCTGTATTAAAATTTATCGTTTACGAAGGCTATAAGGTAATGGTAAAGGTCTTTTTATTATAGTGTAACCCCTATTGAAAGGCAAGCCAATTTGGCTTATGAGACACCTTTGCGTGAATACCAGGTACCTCCCAACTCCTATCACTATGCCAGGCGCCAGGCGGATAGAAGTCGGTAACCATTCATTTTTAACTTGCTCGCGGCTCACGAACCGGCCATATCGGAACAAGTCCCATGACGAACATCCATCCTTCGACAAACGCTCCCCATGGGGCTCGAACCTTCGACCTCCCGATCCCGAGGCGGACGACTTATCCACTAGGCCACGGCGACCGGTATAATTGATATTTTCGTCACTAATATATATGTTCATTTATTAATAAGATCAAAATAATTTAACTACAGATGATCAAGCGCATCATTCGACATAACAGAGTCCAAGAGGATAGTTAACATGTCATTACAATGTATTCTACAGCTAATGAAGACGATATGATTTTAATTAGATAACATTGGTTTCGAAACAATGATGTATTTCATGATGCTATACAGAATTAACGTTCTTTCTTGTGTAAGTATTCGATATTGAATACTTACGAAATACTAATAAAACATTTTGTAATTCAATTTAACTACTTAATAAATCTATGCATTATGATGCCGCAGACACACGAATAAAAAAAAATTATATGGTTAATAATTGGCGAAATTGCGGTTCGGTAATAGCCTCGGAACCGATATAATTGCCCGAACATTGCCGATGATTTTATCAAGGCCTGCAACCGGCTTTGCCAATAAATAACATGTTAACTACACGTATTTCAATATCATGTTTAAATATCTTAATGATTTCACTTACTTTTAGTTTTCTCTCGAAATTTAAATATAACTTAAGTTCAGGCATACCCTTCTTGGTTTCTAGTCTACAATATACCTTGAATAGACGTCCTCACTTGATAAATGAACCGGGTAGTTACGTCATTTGTTACAAGAGTTGAGAGATAAAAATTAACCAAAACATTGTTGTCCACGCTCTTGTTCATTTGGAATTCAATCAAATTTCAAGTACATAAGTGATGATGAATGTGAAAATATATAGTGTACACACGATGTCTGATATGAAGCGCATATAAACATCGCCATCTGTTAATTAAGGGAACAAAAACACACTTGACTGTAAGAAGCAGCCAATTAATAATCGTACAGCCTTTCTTTTTTGTTAAGTAATATGAGCAAAACTTGTCTTGTACTTCAGCCAATTATAGTTATTATTAAGAATGTTGGTATATTGAATATCAGATCAAGTTTGATGCTTAAACAATCAAATTGCTTGGGGCTAGTCAGAACATCTATATCTGTTTTCGACAGTTAAATATATGCTTTTTTAACACCAGAAGCGTTAATGGGACTGTTTTATTACCAAGAGCGTTAATGGGACAGTTTTATTACGAAGAGCGTTAATGGGGCTGTTATAATACGAGGAGCGTTAATGGGGCTGTTTTATTTCAAGGAGCGTTGATGGGGCTGTTTTATTACGAGCAGCGTAAACGGATCTGTTTTATTATAACTTAAATACATATTTATTTTACTACATATAGTTACTCAGTTATTCGTGTCATTTACGATACGTACAAAATAAGCATAATTTAAATAAAACAAAAATAATTATATGTCTATCATTAAGATATTCGGGATCGTGCACACCTTTCTTTTGTAATTAGATGCAATATACTATATGGCGTATGGTATCTGCAAATAACATGAATGCTCTTGTCTTATTCTGCAATCACACCCATGAGAATGTGACTAGCGCCGTATAAGCACACTTAACTGTGCTTCGTCGTAGTTTTCACGTGTTTACGCCACTTGAGTTAACATAACATCATTCAATGCTAGGAAGCGCTCAGATATATAAATGCACATGAAGACAATACTTTTGATATTCAAAGCTTTAAGAGTGTTTCAAAATTACACACTATAGCGCATTACATTTTTTTTATTATACAATAGCACGTAAAATACTTTACAATGCCGTGAATTTTTCAGAGTCTTGTTTCGAATTCGAATTTATTTTCAGAACAACAAAATCAGTGTTGTTTGCGTGTGTCTTTTCCGAAACGTAAAATTTACAAAATGTGATATAGGTTAATGTTAAACGTTGAAATGATTCCGTCGTTTTGTTTTTTAACTAATTGAATATGGAATTCTACAGCTTTGCACTTATTTTCATACAATGATCGTTTTGCCGAAATCGTCTTAATACAGTTTGCGATGAACAAGTCACGGAAGTGAAAACGGTCCAGGTTGTAAGGAAATGCTAATTCGCAGAATAATGTCATGTACCTTTTAGCATTAAACAGCTTTAAAAAAGAAAAATAAATCCATCGATTGCTGATTCATATCAAATAAGTATCTAAAGAAGTGTTTAAAACTCAAAGAAGTGTAAACATTTAATTGGTAGGGATATGCTTATGCTTATAAAAGCATTATAGCGTTTGCAATTATCACGAATTTTGTCATTTGATAAAAAACAAAATGTCGACCGTATTTAAATTAATATAATAAGTGGATAAGGAATTCTTTTACAGTGTTCTGAAAGTTACAGGTATCGGATTAATAATTCACTAAGATATAGGCATGCATGTACGCCTTTACATTGACAGTAACATATAAATAGGCTTTTCTGCGAAAACAAATTTTCCAGATTAAGTCGCATACATATTAATTAATTTATCTTGCCTCTGTTGCAAACATTGACCGAATAAAGCAGGGTCGATTAAACTAGTTGATATCCGGCTGTACCTCGCCTGACCGCGATCTACCGTAAGTACGTACTTCTACGCGCCGATTAACACATTCGAATATTTAACTTTTGAAATTTATTGAGACGCATCGTGAATGTTATCGTTTTTATATAAGATCCTATTTTGTTTCTTCTTCTAAATATATTACCGAACCAGCTTTCCGTATTTTTTATTTTTATTAACTTGATTTCGCAATTTATGACGTATCTAGTGTGACGTCATTTCTCTGACGAAACATACAAGTTTAAGCAAGACTTTCTGGATTTTAGGGATATTTTGACGTGTTGGTTTTAATAAAAGATAATAAGCGTTGAACAAATCTATAACGTATTTCGGATAGTTTGTTCGTCCTGACCTGTATTATTGTTAATTTCGATAGCCTTTTTAGCAATAAAATAACTCGCTCCTACAGGATTACGATTTCGTAAATCGTGTTTTGGATCAGATTCAGAGTCTGCTAGTGGTTAATAACATTCGATTCAATCGCTATGCAAAATAGTGTTGTTTAAAATACATTTCGATACAGGGATGAAAGAACAGAAAATGGATTTTGATAAAGGGATGGGAGAACAGAAAGTGGAAGTGCATATCGTTGTAACTTAATTGTTATAGGCATTGGATTAAAGGTGTCATTTAGGTAAATAAAATTGAGTTTTTGTTTTGCTGTTGCATTTTTTTTTCAATTTCTACCAAAAAAAGTTGCACATTCTCGATTCGTTTTTTATTTCTTCTCATATTTCCAATTAGAAAGTATTAAAAGGAACGGTTTAATGTGAAACTACTTTGTACGTGACACAATCGGTAGTTTTTCGTTCGTCAAGAATGTTGTGTACATGTAGGAGGCCCGGCCAAAATAATTATTTTATGTCAATTAATCATCATGTGTTTTTGATAAACTGTGTTAACGGCATTAATTAACGTGAAGCAGGATAAATCGAATACAAAGCTCGCCCTATTTTCTTTTTCGGGCCGAACCGGATAAAAATTCTCCATCTCGGCACCAACCATGTATTCTCTATTTATTCCCTCTACATTGTAGAAGTACTAGGCGTAACTTTCAGGGATTTGTATCATGGAGATTGTTTTATAAATGCCTCGTATCAAAACAAAAGAAAATATGCAGGGGTTTTCAGCCTTATATAACAGGGGCCTATTAAAGTCTCCTTCCCAATTGAAAATTTCTTTAAAATCATGCAGTTTTCCCAAAAATCCTAACTAACATCAGCTTTTTAATTTCCCAAAGCAGGAAATTTAGTTAGAATTCTTCCAAAAATGAGCAATTTCTCCCCAAAATCCATAGGCAAGGGCCTCTTCCCAATGGAGCGAAGATCACCCCTGATAGGGTTCTAAAATGCCAATCTTTGACAGTTTCATCGTTTACGTATATTGCACGATGGTTGAGTGTTTTAATAACAAATCACATTGTGGTCAGATTGCTGTGTCTGAATTTTCAGGTTTGAGAATAAAAAACATTTTTGAGCGCATTAAACAACATATAATATCATGGATAAGACTGCATTTTGAGAGCAATGAGTAACATTAGCTTGAGGCTTAATTGTTTGCAGAACTCAAATTAAATGCTCAGTTAACAAAACACTACATAAAAGCATTATTTTGTTTTAATATATTTGTCATGATATCATATATGCTAAAAAACGTGTTGCATCGTGAAGATTTTTTCCCCTGATATAGTTCATGGAGTTTTGTTGTTGTTATATCAATTTGCTTTAAACAGCTATTTATACTGTCCTTATCGCTATTTCTTTCATATCTTAAAACCTTATTGAAATGAGAGAAGAATACTTGTTTTATGTTGGTCACTCAACCCACTTTCTAAATGTTTAATTGTTACTTTCTGTGTCGACGTGTGTAAACTTAAAAAATGTTCTTTTCGTATTTGAATTAATGGTATTATTGATATGATCTTAAAATGTAATAAAACGGCATGATACATTAAGCCTGGTTTTCATATTCTGTTTTGCCGGCTTATTCAGTTCAATGGCTGTACACATTCTTTCCAATATCCATCAATTTGTAACAATACCGGTTTTCCTGTGACAGGAAAATATATGTAACAAATGCAATAAAGAATAGTTTAGTCATGTATAAAACATGCGTCTTGGACAGTCCAGTAATTCATTGCTGGTCTTTTCGAGCAAATACTCTGTTTTAGACGTTAAATCAATACTTATATTGTGAGCATCAGAGGTTGACCAGAGAATGGGAATACAAGAAAGTGCGATCGTTTAATACAGGCTTACATTATAGTTTTCAACGAATATCCAACATAGCGTTTTTTGCATGACGATTTTTCTAATTCCGCCAACAAATGCTTATAACATAAGGTCGTTGCAATTAATTCTGATTATTTACAATTTGCATTATATTAATATTTGAGGAATGGACTATAAATTTTAATAGTTTACTTTTACAAGTTATTCAGACGGTAAATATGTTATTTAGATCGTTTCAGCATTTCTGAATTAAATCTTACATAGCCTGATAATCGATAAACTGTACACGCCATATGCATGCTGCACACGTTTTTAGTGAAGTTAACCCATTTTAATTGTGTTTTCCACCAAAATTAATGATTTGTTTCCCAAAGTTTAACAATTACCTCAATATTTAGTGTGTAAGCATTGCGAGTTTAAGTATTACAAACACGTTTTCTTTACCATCATTTAATTTTTACATTAAGAACGGCTGTTATGCTATCTCTAAAATGTCATTAAATAAACGAATAGTATGCTGATAAATTCCACAGAAGAATAATTGTTTGTGAGAACTTGCATCAGATACTTTTCGAAATTCAAGTCTAGAAACTTTAAATAACTTTTGTAATGATAGACATACACAATATTGGGCTATATTTTGTGCAGAATAGTTGTCAATACCTTTACATTATCGATGTAGGCGTATTGCTCGAAATATGTGTCTTTGTGCTCCTGGTTTTTATAAAAAATTTATGGATAACAGTTGTTATTGTGGTATAATATTTTGAAGTTTTAACAAACATATGTGGGTTTGTTTTCAAGTGAAGTAGCGTTAAATGTTGGAATTGCAACATACAATGCCACTTTGACATTACGGGGTCAATCCACTTGCTTTCACCTAAATAAAATAACCGCTCCAGGGGCTCGTTAACCTAATGAAGGCATAGACGTACATTATCAAGAGCACAGTTTTTTGTTAGGAACTTATCACTTCATTACCATCAATAGCTTACAGATGTTTATATATTATTATATATGAAAAACTGTGATCAAAGTAAGTGTAGTTACTACAATTCATCAATTAACACATGTGTAGATAGTTTTTCTGTTTTTATAGAAAAGACTTTCATATAGATTATAATAGGAAAGCAACGATGTTTCTGTTATTTTGAACGTTTTGAAACGTTTCAGTATTTAATGGTTCTCTTCTACGAATTATTTAATGAATGTGCTTAGACATTAATGCACCCATGACGATTATAATGACACTGTCTGATAAGTGGTCCCTATTTCCCCGGACATATCAATTATCTTAGCAATTATATCCATCATTCTACTTGAACACATCGCACAATTACCAGATCAAGTCAAGGAACAACATTGAACGAGGTATATTATTACTGAAATAAATATATCCCTTTTAAGGCGAATATAATAGATTTGTTTATATATAAATAATACTAAGAGTCCAAGCGCTGAACGTGACCTAACACAGTCGAAGGGAATATAGATCACACGCCACTGCAATTTGTACTGCTTTTGAGAATAAGCTATGATTTCCATAAGATGATACTGATTTTGTTAAAAGGATGTATTTCATGATGCCATACATAATTAATGATTTTTGCTGGTGAAACTATTAAGGATGAAATACTAATAAAAGTATTGTGTCATGTAATTTAACCATTTCACTGATCATTGTTGCGTTATATTTCCCGATGACATAACAACACGATATGTTTAGCCGGGGCATGATAATAGCACAGCACAGGAAACACGATAATGGACTGTTCATTGTCGGGGCTGTAAACGAGCGCTGCCCCGTCGCCGCCATTTAATGACATATTTGACACCTGTCTTTTTTAATATTATGCATTATTGCATCAAGGATTCTAATTACTTTTAGTGTTCTTTCCTAATTCAAATTATAAATAAGTACATATACATCTGTCTGAATGCTAGTTTATCTTTAATACACGTCATAACGCGTTTAATAAACATTTAAGTGAAGTCATGCCGAACAATTGTGGCTCACGTTCTAGTGGATTTTAAATTGGTATAGAATTATATGTACATAAGTGAGGATTAATGTTGAAATATATCTGGTAATCTAAAACGCATATGCAAATGGGCAATTGTTAAGAGAACAAGAACGAACGGATCTTTAGTAATGGGACTACAATGGTAGTTTACTGTAGCCTATGATCACGTCTATCATCACCACCGGTAATAGATGACCAGCGAAGTAAACATCACGCAAGAGGTAGTGCTCGTAAAAGAATAAGTTGTACCATTTTTATCGCGAACGTTTTCCAAAAACTTTGTGACAAATTAATAGTGGACATATAAAACTTATATCGTAAGTAGTTGGATTTCTTTATCAATACATTCGAGTGTTGAAATAAACTAATCATCAGCTACTTGAAACCAAAAGGTAAGTTCATTGTGACATCTTTTTTCCTTTTGTCCGAGGGAAGTATACTAATTTTGCCATATTTTTCAATGGTGTGCAAATAGAATTATAAAAACTATCGGGTTGTGCAAGCTGCAGCCCAAAAATCTTGTAAGTATGCACATGTTTGGCTAAAATATAAACTTCGTTGTGTACGGCGAATAGAACATGATGTGAACGGCGTATAGCAAAATTAGATTCTTATATTAATTGAAGATTCGTAAACAAAAGTTGCTAATTATCGCCACTGTTCCTTTCAAGTGCAAGGATAAATGATTGTATTCAGTTATATAAACTCGATTTAAATAATATGTGCGAGACTATATCCCTAGAGAGTCATAGCGCTGCCAAGCGAATGTTAGCAATTACCAACTTTCCCATTCCTACAATTTGTACAAATGTGTTATTCGGATTAAAATTCATTAAACATCATTTGTTGATCTGATAAGGACTCTTGTCAATAATTTTGAAAATTGTGTTTTTATTTTTATTAATTTAGTGTTGAAATGCCCATTCGCTGCACCTATTCGCCGTACATGACTTTAACTATTCACCGTACACGACTTTTACCATAAACAACTATTCGCCGTACACTACAATTATTTTAATTTAATAGATTTCCACAAACAATAATCAATACAAGACCGGATATTGAGTTAAGAGGGTATATGTTGCCTATACGAATAGGAAATCAACTCCATACACGATGACAAACCATGTAATCATAAAAGAAAAGCTGTTTCTTCGAGAAGTACCAATTTCAAACCGGTACCAAGCTGTCATAACTTTGTGTAAATAACGCTTCATCAATACGAATTGCAATATAGATACACATGTTTAAACATATGAATCTTTCTGTAAGATGCCTAACACGCACTGGTTATCCAGGAGCGAGTAATTATTAGATATTTTAGGTAAAAACTCACTGCTCTCCATGCTTGGTTTGTTAACTTTCGCTTCGCTGGTCATCTATTTCCGGTGGTGATGATATACGGTGATGATTTAGCATTAATTATTTGGCTGTTATCACGAGCAAAGTGATTAACGCTAAATCGATTACAATTTTACTCGTGGTGCTAGTAGGCTGATTCGGTCGAACTTCACCTTAGTTATTGATGTCACAGGTATGTATGTGTCTGTTTTCTCCCGTTAGATATATAGCATTTTTAGCAGTCA
The DNA here is from genome assembly GCF_020536995.1 of Dreissena polymorpha. Taxonomy (NCBI): domain Eukaryota; kingdom Metazoa; phylum Mollusca; class Bivalvia; order Myida; family Dreissenidae; genus Dreissena; species Dreissena polymorpha. Next base: position 90,163,600 of record NC_068358.1, read on the forward strand.
ATTACTTTTTATAGTAAACCATATTAAGTCATGTCATTAAAGATACGTTTGAAATAACCATGCACGACTTAGTATGACTGCAATGCAAATATATTAAAAGATCGTTGTTTTTGATGTATTAACTGGACACAAACGTGCAATACAAAAATATGTAATTCAATGTAAACAACACAGAATGCTAAATCTTTATTATACAAAAATATGCATCAATCTATGGTAATAAGATTTAAACATGTAATAAATTTGGAAATAACACCGACGTGAATATCAAGCGCGCAATGTATGTACAATTAGCTCCGCTGCGTGGGCGTTCCCGCAGATCCACGACACTCGATAAAACATAGCAACATACTACGCATGGAAGCTCTCAGAGGTTTCCATCAACCTTACGACGTTTCATGTAATCTTCCCCGTACGCAACGTGTTTAGTTTCGATTTCGCCCACCATAACACGTCACCAGTTTTTTTTAAAATACACATTTGTATGGATAACATGTTCTTTCCATTTGTTAAGGCCATCGTTGTTCAGATTTAAATTCATTTTCAGAAAAAAGAAGTGTATTTGGTCCTATTGTGATGCAAAATAAAATAATAAGACTGTTAACTAGAAGTTTAAAAATCGAATGTCAAATTAATGTTGAGCGTTTTAACAGGTTGGTGACGTTTTTTTTCTAACTGAATGCACGTGGAATAATATAGCGTTGCTTCTGATTGACCTCTTGGATGTATTTATAAATTGGTGAAAGAAATACGCACTTAAGACTTATCATTTAATACAATCTGGCTTCATAAATTAAAACAAAAACTGCTCACCTTTTGGCATTCTGCTTTCCTACAGACGACATAAAAGGCAAATACATATTGCAGTCGCTTGTTAAAATCATAATAATAATAAGGTGTCGTGTGCTGTGGCACCTTTACGCTACTTGAAAAATATCTTGCCATTTTCAATGACTGGTCCAATGGCATATAACAGCTTATTTGCCTGCAATTAGTAGTTTCTTGTTTAGATGATCTTATTTTAAACAGTTTATACATTTATATTAATATTTTGTGTTGTGACGATGCTTTTACAGAAATACTAGGATATTGTGTTTGCGTTAACGGCTAAATGACGACGAATGCTAAGTTAAACAATGAACACATAACTATCAGATAAGGTGTAAGTAAATGCACACACATTGGCAATACACATGAAAATGAATAGATAACAGTCTGCGTTACTAGAAAAAACATCATTCACAAAGCGATGTTTAATTTATACTATATTTGAAACAAAATACAAAGTTTGCAATTATAACGATTTTGGTAATACTATGTTAAAATATCGGCCGTATAAAAACTAATACAATTAGTGCATACTGGAATTCTGCACAAGTTGCTGAAATTTACGGGTATCGGTTTATAGCGATTATAATAATATTATATATTAGATTCTCTTACGCCAAAATATCGGTTATACATAAGTAATAAAGTAATACATGATTCGTCTTTTTTCTGAAACGATCTATTTGCTGGATGGCTTCGCAGACTTACCAACTAAATTAACTCTTCCTCATTGTACAAGTACTTGTCTTTAAATTCAGGTAATTTTATGAAGGTTATCGCCTTGAAAATGCTACTTATTACACAGGAAAATATTTGACTATATTGTCAACTGTGAACAACTTCATTTTTTTCCGCATATTGCCATGTGATTAAATGCCAAAATAACCACTGGTACAATGTGTTGTAATTGCTGCTTTCGCATTTTTAGTCTTTCGACTTTTGAGCATGTTAATCTACATATAAATATCAGGGATGACGCTTTATTTTGAAAATCAGGAGTCCAATGACGTTAGATTAAACATTTGGCCGATCTCAAACTTAATTTTCAGCTGTCAAAATACTGAATTCCTAAGTTATTTTGTTTCTGCATATTTGTCACGGGCTTAGGACGTGACTATTTAATTAAAAGGCACTTCATCAAATTCACCATCAGAACACTATACATTGTACGTCTGTTATGACTTGAAAACAAATGCATTTAATAATTATGATAGCAATATAGCAATAACTAAATAATTAGTTAATGCGATAACACGTGCAAAGAGAAGCTCAATTTTGAATCGATCGAGTTCGCCTAGTTTGTATACTCAATCATATTTCACTTTTGGGGTCGCGTTTTGTTTTTATATATTTTAGAGATTTCATGTTTAAGGTCGCATTTAAGAAACACATCTGTATATGCTGCACGAATAATACCAAAAAACTAAATCCAAAATTTGGAAACGTACAGAGCAGTCTCATTATAACAGATGGAAGCCGTTATTGTCTACGTTGCTTGTCTGATTTATTACATTGCAACTTACATAAAGATCTATCTCTCTGTGTGAATTAATTTAGTTCATGAAGTCCATATCGGTCAGGACAATACAACACTGTAAAACATAACTGTCTAAAGATTAGAAAGTCCGAATATACAATTATTTAAAAAAGATGCTGGTTAAATTTCTTTTACATTATTCAAATATTTGAAAAAATCCTCCGATATTTGTAAATAGTTGACATTTGATACCATATCGGCAATATTTGGGTTGTGTTAGCATTTAGGGAAATATTTTGTTTTTGCTTCGCAATCCATGTCCGCATATCAAGAACACATAGGTTTTAAGCGTGATACCGTTTTTCGAAATGATGTTTTGATAATAAACTTTTATTCAAATAACCTACACAAAAATACATCTTAATAAATATATGGCTACCATATTAAGCTCTCAACTGCATATGTTGCAAAGCTTTAATGTCATGTTTAGACGAGCAGACAAAGGCTATAAAATGTGTACAAGAATGTGAGTTACGTATTCGGTATTATCTGAATTAACCCCATTTTATTCTTGTTGTCGTTTTAATCGATTTTTGATATCTGCGACACTTTGGATAAATTGTGGAATCTTTTATTCTCGCGTCATGTTGTAGCATTGATGTTCGCATTTTCTGTCTGCAGAGGCCCAATTATTGCACTTGATATAGTCGCGCGTTTGGCTTCGAACGTTTTGTGAGGTTCGGCAAGCTCTCAAACTGGTTGAATCCTTAAAGCTTTGAATTGACCGTTCGAAGGCGGTGATCCTCGTTTTAAATAATTGTATGGTTTTAGTTAGTGTTCTGTTTTACGAGAAGTGGAAAATAATAAGAAATTCTCTCCAATATAGTTTCTGGGGTTTCTTTGTTTGGTATATAAATTCTATTACGGTATTGCTTTTCTTTTATTTAACTAATGTTTGTTTTTTTCTCGTTCCTTTTTTTCACAAATTCATTTGATTCAAACTAAAATGGAAGAACTCTACAGTTTTAAGCTCAGAGTTGTAAACGCTCAAATGTTTTATTGTTTCAACAAAGCTGACGTCAATGTTAACGAGTATTTATCGGATATAAACTTAAGTATGTTTAAAACCATACGAGTATGTTTAAAACCATACTTAAAACAGTAACTTAAAATTTGATGTTACCTTTTATAATAGATACCTAAAATTTGTATTGCTCGTCCTAGCATATTTAAAAATATAAATTTACATATTCGTTTGGACTGTGTAGATAAATCAAAACAGCAAAAAAAAAAAGAACTCATCCAGTCCATTTTTACAACTGTCAGATATATTAGAAACACACTTAAAGGATAGTCTTAGTATAATTTGTCGTTATTTTTGACAATTTTATTTTAATTCATTCAATCGATAAAAGCTTGTCTTGGTCTAATGTTGAGCGATGTACAAAACGTTTTCAGCAAATCGGATTGATTTAAGATGTCATTTTAGGGAAAGGACAACTCAAACGAAAGACCATATACACATTCACAACATAATACAACACGGCTTTAATGTGAGCCGGACTTTTAAACAATGTTTGGGGCCATAATGTGATTTTGATTTGCGGTTGATAATTTTGATTAAAATAGAGGAGCTTAAGGATAATATTAGGGTACAAATAAAATAAGTCCTTCTTTAATATTTTCTGAGTTGTTGCGATGTGGCTGATTTTATTGCGCAGAGAATAACTTCATTGGTATTCGTTGTTCTATTGCTTCTTTCTCATGTACAGAGTGTAACTGTTTACTGTAATATCTCAAATGTGATATTAGGAAGGTATTCAAATGAAATCAACTTTATGACAGATTTGAAGAAAAAGTGCACAAGTTCATTTCAAGATAATAAAATGCATACAACTGGAAAACATATCATTCCCATACACTATTTATTCACACAACAATTTCATGCAAAATATTCAATAAATCAATATGCAATTAATTTATCTCGAATATCAATAAGACACCATACGTATGAATTAAACGTGCATAATTCTTTTCAGGAGACGTAAGCTTTGTGAATACGAAAATCCACAGAACAGGCAACTAACTGCTCATCTCTCATCATTAACACTACAGCATCTTATTCTTAAGCAGACAATTCTAAACGGACTGCTTTTATATAGTGCGTTTTGGTGAGTTGAACGCTAAACTAAATAATGCTTTGTCTTCAAAGCGTTTAAGTAAATACTATATTTTGTTGTTTTTTATTATCGTCTCAAAGAAAGTAACCTTGCTACATATATGATTATATGAATCGCGATGATTTGAAATTTATTTCCAGTTGAATTTATGTCTGTTCGTTTGTTTGTTTGAGAGATACGTGCGCTTCTTTTTTGAGGCATTTTTTGTGACAACGGGTTAATTTACATAAATAAAGGACCGTATCGAATAAGAAATGTTTTACTGGTGCAGCTATAATTTTACTTCAAATGAGATTCTAACATAATACAAAAAAAAAACGGAAGCTTATTTTTTATATATTGTTTTATGCAAGGGTTTCAGAAACAAACTGAAAACGCTTCATCCAGTTTATTTCACTATTTTAGAATTTGAACTTAGTGAAGTGTGTTTCTGTTATAAGCAAATAATCGTATATCGAGATCAACATTCTGCCATTTTTCCCTCTGATTTAACGGAAATTGATACATTTTATATTATCACAACACCCAATGTTCAGTATAAAGCAATATGCTTTTCGCGAAATGGAAGAACATAATCTTATTTCTACTTTGTTTTCGTAAATTACTGTTATTGAAAGTGTTAAGTATTTTTGTACTTGAAGTAATAATCTATGATTTTAATAAAATAGGGAACACTTTTTTTCCGATTTAATTTTAGCAACATGGTTAATAATAGAAATTCAACTTAGAATAATCGAATAACTCACAAGCCTTAATGCTATGGCTAAATCTGTTGACAAAAGGGCAAAAAGAGAACGCGAAATAATGCCATTAAATATATTCAATGTCAATTTGACAGTTATAATGTTTGAACATGTTATATATATTGTAATATTGATGATCTTCAAATGTAAATCAACGGCATGATGCAGGAAGTCTAATTATTTCAAATTATCTCTGGTTGGTGTATTTAGTTAAGCAGTGAAATGGTTGAAAATAAACTTAAAAAAAAATATCCAGCATTTTGTAACAATATCGGCTTCTCCGTGACAGGGAAATATGTGCAATAAAGCATTGTTCGGGCATACATAAAAATTCGTTTTTGGACAGTCCAGTAATTCATGGCTTGTCTTCTCGAACAATTTCTCCGTTTTTGACGTCAAATCAATAGCTTGATGGTGAGCAACAGAGATTATTAGGAGAATAAGGATACCCGAACGAAGAAGCGAGTATATTCTTTTGTTTAAAAGATGCTTACATTATATATTTCAAGCAACTTCCCATATGACATTGGAATGACGTTTAACCTTTGCCTTTCTACTGATGCTTATTTTATTTTGTCGTTGCAATTAATATTAATGGTTGTTAATACATATTGGATACAGGACTATATTTTAAATAGTTTGCATAAACACTTTTTACGTTAGTCACACGGTAAATGTGTTGCTAAGGTTGTTTCAGCAAATCTGAAAATTTACATAGCATAGTCATCGAAAAACAATCCACACCACATGCATGCACACGTTTTGGTGATGAAGTAAACGTCGTTAAAATTTTGGTCCACAAATGTGAACATTGCTTATTAGTTTCTCAAAGTATAACGAATCAAAATTACCTGTATATTCACTCTCGATGAAATTCGGACGCATATTAGACATTAAACATTAGAAACACATTGTTTTCTTCACTATTATATGACTTAACATATATATTAAAAACTGTGGTTATGTAACACATACAAAGGCAAGCAATAAATGAATATTGTGTTGATAAACAGAAAACATAATTTTGTTCGTGCTTTTTTAAGTGTGAGAGCGTGAAAAGTTGACACTATCGGAAGTCACTATACATAAATTATCAATTGATTTTACACATACACTATTTGTACTTAAACAAACACTTTTATGAAGACCATTCACCGAGTCCATAGCCTTAAGTGGAAGTATATGTATAAGATCAAAGTTGCCATACTGGTTTTTAGTTGTGTTAGAAATGCTTTACAATTCAAAATGAAATAAAATATAATCAAATATGTACTTTTTTTCTATATTTTCATGAAAATACAATACAGTTAATACTTAAGTCATTTTATTTCCAGCTATGCCGTGTGAGGTGAAGGACTAGAGACCCGCACGGTACTTGATAGTTCAAGAGATACAAAGTACTGTAGCGTGTCGTCGACCGAGCGTCTGTCTTTATAGTATGGTTCAGAAGTTTAATTTAAAATACAATAAAATATAATACATTTTCCCTTTAGCTACATTGCTTTATGATTCACTATAAAATAAATAATTGGTTTGAAACTGTACATCAATAATAATCACAATGCTATTTATCTCTTAACTCGAGTACTTGTATATTAAAAACCTATGACCTAGGGTCTACTCCTATGCTCATAGAGATCTCAAACTATTTTATTCAATAGAACGACTTCGGGTCACTCTGATAAGACCTCGTGTCAAGACCTCGGGTTACGTTGAAATGACTCCGGGTCTGTATTGACTTCGTACCCTAGGTATGGAACCTTATAGTGCTTTATAATGTGTGTATGACGGGACGGGCTTTATAAATCATTAACTATTAGCGACCCGAGCTGCTGACGGGTAGGAATCCAACTTCAATGCTCTAAGATCGTTTGAAGAGGATAGCCAGTCTCTATGTGCTCAAAGTCCTTAATTTTATGTTAATAATATATTTTATATGCTTATTTCACGATGTTAACTCGACGAAGTCGGCAGCAGAACTGACGGTTCAGAGAGAAAACGCGCGCTTTTATACTGTCTTCTCATGCGGTGTTACTCGGACATATCCATAGTCATACTTTAGACATTAACCGTTACGTAATAGTGATTTGACTTAATTATGCAACACAATAATGAGGTTGCGATCTTTATCAACGCAATGAACATTTATTATACAAATGGATATAATAACAACACACAACGATACTTTTCTATGTGTATTTATCAATAATGAATAAAACCTCGGCCATGTTTACCGGAAATCTAAGGACGCTATTAATATATAAACTTAAAGGAATACTATACCCAAAGAAAAATGAACGTAATTAAAAACGATGTAAGGGTAAAAATCGCCGCAGTACCTTCCCGCCATTCGTCTGGTATAAACGATATAAGAGCGACGTCAATAATTTTATCATTAAGTTGTCTCACAAGTCAAGACCAATTGAACAATAATCACACACTGGACACTGTTACATACAAACACTTTACATTTTACCGAATACGGAAATACCATGCAGACAATATTCTGCGTACTATAATAACGTCTGAAAATACCATTTTTACAATGTTCAGAAGAATCGTTTAAGACGACATTAACGCGTATGTATACGTTGTCCATTATTTGTGCCAACCCAGACCCAGCGCAGATGATATCGTGATACCATGATATATTTTCTCTTGGTATGTCTAAAATAGTGACAGTATTTACATGAGTTAACGTTTTAATCTTATAATATATGTTTTCTCATATGATAAATACCACATTATAAACTTCAGCAATCATATCTAAACTTCCAATCCCTCATTTCAGAAGAGGGAAATTTTAAAAAAAACTTTTAAAAATGTTCGATTAACGCTACAGAAATAGTTGGCGCAATTAAATAAATAGCATCAATGTAATAAATAGGTTGTAGCATCGCAGGTGGGATCACTACTTTCCCTTTTTAAGCTACCGTAATTGAAAACTATTAATAAATAGAGGTCGATGTATCGACTTTATAATGTTTATGTAAAAATGTTCATATATTAAATAAAAATGTATATTTAACACACGCATAGATAATGAAAGTTTAATCACATCAATTGTATGTAATAAAGTTAAGTCTAGTATGGATAACGGCATATTTGTATTCCACAGGCCTACTAACTCAAGGCTACCTTAGAGCCCTGAATACAAGTACAAACACCAGCTCATAGTTAGCAAACGGACAAACATTTTCTTGCTTTAATTGCATCTTCGCTGACTTACTTTGTTTTTGTTTTGTGGAAACTGTTATTTAGTCTCGATCAACCAACACAGAAATTGATTTGGATCTGTTTTCAGATTGATACTTTCTTGCCATACGGAGTCATCAATTATTCTGAAAAGTTTTTTATATGTAAATTGTACCACACTTTTTGCTCATGCTAGTACCTGTGTCGTTTTAGTACGCCAGTATGTCTTGATGATAGCTGAGCGTTCACAGAGACTGCGACACCTAATTCTGGCGCTAGAGGGCCATGGATCCGCTCCGGTCAGATTCTTTGCGTGTTTGCCGGATTGTTCATAACACATAAGATACTTACATATTGGCTTATAACTGCAGTAATATGTTTTTAAATAATAGCTCGCAATAATTAGGAAAAACGAAAGGGAAAATAATATTTACAAGCCCGTCGATTTTCAAAGCGATGTGCATAATATTCTAATTGCAATCGTTTTGAACTACACTTTTATTTAACATAAAATAATTACGTTTAAATCTTGGTAAACATAAAACTTTTTAAATTGATATCCTCCTTTTAAAAGATAATATATAGAAGAAACTGCATAAACAATTATTCATTTATCCCGAAAAGTTCATGTATTAATTTGAAAGAAAAATTGTGTGGACTGAACACAAATAGGGACCTTGTTTGATGATTTCGCTTCTTTGTTTAAAATTTCGACTTGGTTAATGAATTTTACTATAAAGAAACCTTATCTTTATAACGCACCATAAACATTGACAAGAATACACTTTCGTCGGTTATAACATAATGGTTGAATGGACTGTACCTAAAATTAACTGCGTAAGGTTCCAAGTGAACATCGCCACCCAACAAAGGTTATTCATACTGTGTGCCCTACAAACTGACATACTTACTGGATAGTGGATAAACGATTATTTAGTTTTATTCCGTGATCTCATTACTCCCTGCTTTACTTATATGACAAAAACAGCCTGTCACATAAAGTTCGACTCGTGCCGTTTAGAAATGATTATGTTGAAATCGATTAATTAATTTAAACTCAAGGTTGTTTAAACGGATGTATCTCTCAATAGCGGATCCTGCGGGACAATGATCAGTCATCAGTCATGAGTACGACAATCACATTAGCTGATATGTCAAGCATATTACTGAATAACTTCAAAAAAATTCATGAAAGATAACTTCATAGTTGTACAGAGAAACAGTCATAGACATTAAGACTTGCGGATATATAATCGAGCAGGTGGCGTGTTAAGTCGGACAGATGTTTAGACGGACGTTCGGGTGCACGTTTATGTCGGAATTCAGGTAACAGTTGAGGTATGCGTTTTGGGAGGCGGAGATAAAGTTGAGCAGGTAGTAGGTGATCCGGAAATTGCTTTGAAAGGTTTTCATACATGCGTCAATGCATTCATACCGGAGATAATTCAAACTTTTTATGACTAAATGCATATGATGATATTCAAAAAAGACGCTTATAATTGTCGCCAGCAAATTTCTTTTAAAGATCCTTCATATTTACTATAGTATTTTTGAGGTGCTTCGTGCAACGCTTAATCGTCGTTTTCATGTACATCGCCATGTAAATGCACACTGATTTAGTTTGAAAAAAAAAACCAACGTGAATTTGTTGAGAGCTTTCCGATCAGTTATATAATCTTTCCATAATTGTATCATGTTTAAAGTTTAATACCATGCATACATGAAGAAATAAGACTTTAATTAAATGCAAATAGGAAAATATTTTAAGAACATAGATTAAGATGAACGATCGTTTAATCATGTCTTTACATCATATATAACACTGAGCACATAAGTTCAGATACGCATGTCTTCTAGAGGTGTTAAACTATCTTGAATACACGCCATAACTTGTTTACCTGAAGTGAGTAGTAACGGCATATGTTTAAAGAGTTTAGAAGTAGAACGTTACTGAACACATGTTTTCTTTATTCTTATGATTTTATATTTGGATTGAATTCGATATACATAATAAGTGTAATTGCGGTAGTATACAGTGTATATAACACGTTTAATATAAAGATCCTTTACACATCATCATCTGAAATGAAAACAGTCCGCGCTATAAGAAAAAGCGATCCACAGAGCTATGTCTTTATGGAAGGGAATTTCCGCCAGTCCATTTATGTTGTAAAGACAAGTACATATTGCTAAATGACAATTGCATACTGCTAAATGACAATTGCACACTGCTAAATTACAATTGCATTTTGCTTTATTTTATTTGTTACAAAATAACTGCGTCTTCGTTGCGTCATTATGCTTGTTTCTATCAGTTAGTGAAATATTGCTTGCATACGTCTTTTTAATGTTTACTCGATGTATGTTAATCATGTATTCTCTCGAGTAAATGACAAAAAAAATATTTCTGTTAAATTGTTCATGTGGCTATCTTCTTGTTGCTGAAATATTATCATTTCAATACTTATTATTGCTAGAAAATGGCATTTTTTTGTAAGTTCTATTAAGCGAAATCAATAAGCACAAGGCAGCAGCTCACATGAAGTAAGCCGAATGCCGAATGCATTTAGACGAATGCATTAGTAATACTGAATTCATACACGACGGAGAACCAGAGTTGTCGGTCGTTTACGGTAGTTTTCGTAAAAGGTTAATATTTAGAACGGTGTTGTATTATATATCTACCAGATTAATTACTCTACCGCGTCGTTTCGAACGTATTTTCCACTGTTCTTATTCAGGTAAAGGTTACTTGTTTAGTGTGCGTGTTTATTAGGTAAATTGTATACGATTGTAATCATTTCGAACGTTGAGTTGTCATTTGATTTGTGATTAAGGTCTATTTGAAGTTAATGGAGGTAATCGTGTTTTCATTTGTAAACACGTCAAACGTCCCATAGTATCAATGTTACGAAAGTGGGTTACGATGATCAAAACGTCTAACTGTTGGCTTGTTTGAATATTACTATTAATTTCATTCTGTTTTCATCGCATATCTTCGTAACACTGTCATGTATCTAATCAAATCGGTTGATACCTAGGGTGGTAAATTTGTATCTTATTCAAATGATTCTTTTTAATTGTTTTTTAAATAGTTTATCCCCAATACGGCATGGAAATTCATACAAAGAGCTAATTAAAATGGAAAGCAATGTGACAAAATAAGTATGCACAGTTACCTCATTTACGAACACAAATAATTATGTTTTCTGGAATTAAATGGTTTCTCTTTTTTATTTCAAATGTTTATATTTCGGATACTGTTTTATACTATTATCAATATATGTTGACCATCTTACACCTGTTTCTGTATATTGGGTACGAGATGACTTTGAATAGGTACCCGTTGACCAAAAAACAGGAATAAATTGACCAAAATGGGTTTGAGTTGATCACAGTATGTGTTGAACAGTTACCTAACAGGTGTCTTCAAACAGACACATTTAATGAAGATTTTTCTTGTATAGACTTAAATGGTAGATTGATCTTGTTTTTCTTTGCATCTATAATGTGTAGTTCAGTGACCCAGTAAATTTTACGGTTTGTAACTCAGGGGTCCTGGGTTCAATCCTCACGTGTGGTGCTGATTTGTTTCATGGGAGTTTCCTCTGACGAGACTGCAGAGCCCTAGCCTAGTACTGGTGAAACCCAGGAAGCATAATTAAGTGAATCTTTGCCTTAATGTAAGATAAATACACGGGCAAAAACACCATACAAACAAACACATCAAGATGTTAGTACATGTAAGAAAATGGGTGGGGGGGCCGAAGATTTCCTAAAAAGATAGTACTTAGATGATCAAAGCAGATTAGATCATATTTCTGTGAAAAATGTATAGAAACTTAGATCAGCAAGTGTAATATCTGACTACGTAACAGTTATTATCTCTCGAATCTATGATTTTACTACATAATGGTGCCTTGTTTTTATAAATAAAAAATAATGTACATGAATACATTTGCAGATATGAGCCAACAGCAAAGAGCAGCTGCTCTTTAAAGGCAGGCAGCAGATTTGTTGAATGTCAACACATGTGACAGGAGTACACAATACCAGCACCTGCACCAGTAACCTCTGTCAGTAACACTAGTGCTGCAAAAGCATTTTTTTGCACCGGACAGTAAAAGAAGGAGGCATGGGCACGCAAATACAGGAACTGTGGCAGTGTCAGCACTGGACTATTACACCCAGGTGTAATCAGGTAGGCATCACTAAAGAGGCCTGTGCTAGATGTTTTGGAACTACAGTCTATACCACAGTAATTCTTTTTTTAATGTAAAGATTTCTATTGTTTCATAATATTCATGCATATACATCTTATTTACTGTGCAAACTTAAAGAAGTCATTTATTGTTGAATTCTTCCTAATTAATATTTACAAGACCTTCCTGTACTTTCAATTTGTTCTTGAAACTCCCTACATAATTAATGTTGAGGAACAATGCTTTTAGCAGCTTACTCTAAAAAGGTTTATGGAATGAGTTCCATAGTTTAGGATATTTCAAACACTTTTGAATTAAAAAAAAATCCCAAGTGTACCCGTCCTTTTTCCAATTGGGCAAAGACATCGCTGCAATACAGAAAATCAGATTCCACAACACGGCACTTATAAGTACTGTATACAAATTAACATGTGTATCAAGTTGAGTCAGGTTCAGACTGCACAGGTTATACCGGTAACTCTGCTGGTATCAGATATAGAATTAAAATGTTGTTTTGCCCTTAAATCCAAGGTAAATAAATATAATAAGTTATCCGTTATACAATTGCATATACTTAACGTTTCTTAATAAGGCCTAAGCTCTTGCATAAATCAAGCTAAATACTAAATGATTTCAACCTTAACAAGACAATGTGTTAAATGATTTCAGCCTTAACAAGACAAATGTGTTGCATTCACTTCCCTACTGTAAATGCAGGTTCCTGGTTACAACTAATAACCACCTGTTGAAGGAGCTAGACGTTACCAGGGAGAGACACCAGCAAAAAGGTGAAATAGATTAACTGGAGCTACAAGCAGCTTGAGAAAAAACTTCAGGGACCAGTCTAAATGTTCTGATAATGATAATAGAGTGTGTTATGTGTTTTATTGCTAAGAATTTTGGCTTCTCTGTATCCAATATCTAAAGTGGTATTTTATAAAGATATAAAAAAATAAGGCCAATCTTAATAAGAAATATTCTTCTAGTTGGAACATATTGAACTGTTTATTCAATCATGCAGCAATTTGTTGTTTGCCATTTGAGCATTTGGCATGCTTAAGCTCAACATAATATCAGAGAAATTGATTTATTTCACATTATTTTACTTATCTTGCAATAATTTTACAAGCATCTTTTTCACACATCTTGTAGATTGGTAAGCAGAAATGTTCTTGCTAGATTTCAATGGTGTAGTGTTTTAGTAAAAATGTCTTGCCTTTCTATTTTGTTGTGCTGATATTTAGACATTAGTTATAATTTGTTTGCAGTGAACAGCCTAGGTTAAGTAGACCTGGTTGATGTTTTCAATTAAATTGAGCCGCGTTCTGGGTAAATTGGCTTTATGCATGTGTGAAGTGTCATCCCAGATTAGCTTATGTGGTCCACCCATGCTTATCTGGGACAATACTTTCGGCCTAGACTGGATTTTCTTATTATGTCCCCCACCCACTATATTGGGGGACATATTGTTTTTGCCCTGTCTGTTGGTCTGTACGTTGGTCTGTTGGTCTGTTTGCTCCAACTTTAACATTTGCAATAACTTTTTCAATATTCAAGATAGCAACTTGATATTTGGCATGTATGTGTATCTCATGGAGCTGCACATTTTAAATGGTGAAAGGTCAAGGTCATCCTTCAAGGTCAGAGGTCAAATATATGTGGACAAAATCGTTCATTTTATCAATACTTTGGCAATATTGAAGATACCAACTTGATATTTGGCATGCATGTGTATCTCATGGAGCCGCACATTTTGAGTGGTGAAAGGTCAAGGTCATCCTTCAAGGTCAAAGGTAAGTTTTTTTAATCAAAACGGCGCAGAAGGGGACATAGTGTTTCTGACAAACACATTTCTTGTTCAAAATACTTTCTTTGAACGAAAAATCTCATAAAACCAGAAAGTGTCTTCCCTGATTAACCTGTGTTGACCGTACAAGTTAATCTGCGACAACACTTTAGGAACATGCATTAAACCCCATTTTCCCAGAGCGAGATCAATTGCATTTATTTCCTCTCAATATTCTCATGCCCTTTATTTTAGGATCATACAGATTCTAAATGCCTATTTATTGTAAGCTGAATATTCAGTCATAACCGAAAAGTGTCATAAGATCTTTGTTAAGACAGGACCCTGAATTCTAGCATTTAATGAGGTTATGTGCTTTTCCACACTTCACACTTATTCTATGTCTTTTATAAGTAAAAGGTGAACACTAGCAACAATTTAATTTGCTACCAAAAATGTTTCCCATATATATTACTGCTTTTACATGAAAGAAGTTAACTAGTGTAAAAAAAAGTTTGGCAAACAAAATGGCGGGTATTAATTTCTTTGTGGTTTTATGCATTTATTTTGCACAAATTATAAAACCATGATGAAGTATATGTAATTAACAAATATAAATCGGTTTATTTATTGTGCATCCAGGCATTTACATATAACCAGACAGTAATCTCACATGTATATGTAGGTTTTTAACTTATATTGCACCAGTGTATAGATTGTTTTGAAAACAATTGTATGATCATGTTAAAGTTGCATATGTCTAGTCCTAAGCAGTAGGTGTGGGATACACTAGCAGCAGGACCAGAGTGATCATTTTGTTTTCAGATGATGTTTGTGTAATGTGTGTTTCATCCTAATATTTATTTAACCAGTATGCCAGGTAATACATATATTTCCTAATTAAATTGTAAAAAAAAGGTTTTTCAGTATTTAGATTATATTCACACACATTTCATGATGGATGGCTTCATCCACAGTCATTACAAGACACACAGCAACAACATAATTGAGCAACGGTCTGGGAAAATGTGTGTCAAGTGTAAATGAGGGCAAATCAGCAATGAAATTTTACCTAAATGGAATTGTTCGATAAAAAAGTCTCTGGCGGAAAGTTTTGTCCCTGATAAGCCTGTGCTGACGGTACAGGCTCATCTGAAAAAACATTTTGAGCACATGCATGAGTCCAATTTTTCCAGTTTGCAATTTATTGAAAATCTCATTATTGTTCAAATAAAAAAGATGTATTCATTATTTACAACAAGATGCAATCATCTTTCCAAAACAACAACACAATTTGCATTCATGTAAACTTTAAAAGGCTATACACACTATACGATAAATAAAACAGGTATTTATTATAAACAATACCATACTAAAGAAGCACATACTGTTCTCACTATTCTATTCATAGCAATTCATATTGAATTCAACAACTACCATAAACATTATTCCCATTTGCATCTTTTAAAAGGTACAAGTATTTAAATGCTATTACAAAACACAACCTATCATAAAAACAAAATGTTGACTTTTGAAGAGGCACTGTCATATAAAGCTCTTTCTTAAAATGCACGTTTTTTAGTCATCAAGATAGAAAATTACAGTACCTCTTCGACTTCTTCAAAATATATTGGTACATACGGTATATTACGCTAATCAATTGTTCCAAGAGTTTGTATCACTCGAATGGCTTGTGTGATGACGTATCACACGAGAGGCGGAGCCTCGAGTGTGATGCAAAATAGCACAAGCCACGAGAGTGATACAAACTATTGGAACAATTAACTAGCGTAATATTCCTTTTATTAGATACAACTAACGAAAACAGTTAACAATTGTATTGTTTACTTTAACAAAACTGAAAAAAACAATGACTAAAACGATACGCCATAGTTTTTAAGACGCGTATGAATAGAGTTTATGTAAATTAACGTGCAAACACTCGAACCGGGAAAACACAGGTTTCCGACACGCTTACCTTAATGCCATCGTTAATCCAATGTTTATAACAATTAAGTTGACAACTTTAATCCGATGTTTATAACAAAAACGTTGAAACGATATGCACTTCCACTTCTATTATTCCATGTCTTTATCGAAACTTCGTTTAAACCACACTATTTTATTGTATTCCTATCGAAATAAACATTTAAGCATAATAAACACACACCCAAAAATACGTTTTGAATTCGTTCTTTATTTTTAACAAATAGTTTACTGTTAAAAAACACCACGTCCGACATGTCCTTAAATTCCAGAGAGTTTAGATAAAACTATTGTGTTTCGTCACAGAAATGACGTAACACGATTTACTACGTAATATATTTCGTAATATAAAATTTTATATTTTCGGTGCGCGGAATGTGACGTCATTAAATGGGTCGAAGTAGTCCGGCTAGTATGGCAATACGGAATTGGAAACAGCGAGTAGCGTAATACGGATTTTTTTATTTCAACGATTGATACAACCTGTATTTTGTTAAATGCATTAAACAGGTATATAATAAATACAAAATAAACACAAACTCATACTGATGTAACAACCGGTGACACGAAGTTTGATGTCTGGTTATCTGCTGAAACACCCTTTATACAGTGTGAAAATTACATAAAAATATTGTATTATCTAAGACATTTCTGGCTGAACAAAAGCTTTTTATAACCAAAAACATATTCCACCAGGTAAATATCAACAAATATATTATAAGTTATATCTAAGAAAAGGGTGTTGTTGATTTTTTTTTTAAATCATTACCTCAAGTGTAAAAAATCATGTATAATCTATAAAACAAATTCATTTTAAATCATTTTTCACATTTCTTGAATCATTAACAATAGTTTTCTAATAAACGTTCATTTATGTATTTACATGATTTTTAGTATATACATTTAGGAAATAATAATAGTACATAATGATGTTATTTATCATGTCTTTTGCTAGTTCTAATGGAGCAATAATTTAAAAGCAGACGAGAAGTCTTTTCCACCAAACCCGTGATTAGTCATGATGCGGTAAATCTGATGAGAAAGAGACCCGTTTGATGTCAGTCACTTCACTGCCATCACTGCGTTTTGAGCAAGACCTAGGTCCTACAATGTTGAACATCAATGTTTATGAGCCTTGTCGTGCGAATTGATCTTAGAATCTAACTTCAACAGATGCGACCAGAAAAACTGCAGACCAGCCTGTGCATCTGGCTACCTATCTGCCATAAAGTCACGTAAGGTTTCGTGGTCTCATATTAAGGGGACATTATGACTCCTTACCAGAGTGTACGGATGGCAGAGGCATATTTGCAGCACCGCGCTGATATGTCCTAAGACCCATTTTTGCATGAGCTTCTGAAATAAATTTCTCCTTTAGACATTTTTTGTGATCAAAATCTCAAAGATAACAAGCTGGTATATATTGTTTATAACTTGTTTGAAATGTGGTAAAATATAATATTAAAGGAAAAATAAACCAAAAAACTACAAGAAAATTCAAAATCAGATGCACTAATAGTAGAGGAAACGTTCGTAAAATGATTAAGGGCTAGTCTATAGATGCATTTGAACATTATTGTTTTCACAAGAATAGCTAGATGCGGATGTTCTGATATTGCAGTGGTATATTGAATGCTTACTTAGGTGATCCTCACTCAAAGCCGCATTGTCATGACAAAACCTCATAAACTTTAAAAACAAACACAAATACAAGATATGCACTAACCTTGGTCATAAAGGGTGTCCTGAAAGTGATTGCTGGATTGAGCCCCCTAAACGACACCAGGGCCTTGGTTTAACATTTTAGAAGATCAGCATCGCCCTGAACGCATGTTTAGAACCTTGGCAAGCAACATTAGACACAGCCGGACCTGCAATAACACAGCAGACATATGGATTTTTGATGGCATTCACACTTACGCAAGAACATGACTAATTTAATCATCTCTCAAAGTCTTTTATTCATGTTAAAGGGACAAAGAAACAATACTTGACTGATTAACTCACTTTATGTACTTGTTCAAATTTAAACATATGGCATAGTACCTCATTTTTATGCCAAAGGATCGTTTTGTCTGTCTGTCTGTCATTGTGTGTGTCTGTCCAAAAACTTAACCTTGGTCATAACTTTTGCAATATTGAAGATAGCAACTTGATATTTGGCATGCATGTGTATCTCATGGAGCTGCACATTTTGATTGGTGAAAGGTCAAGGTTATCCTTCAAGGTCAAAGGTCAAATATATGGCTTCAAAGCGGCGCAATAGGAGGCATTGTGTTTCACAAACACAGCTCTTGTTTCAGTCTAAAACAAAAAACCGTCGGAGACGGGTGATGCTCCCCAAAGTTTTTTTTTGTCACAATATTGCACTATATATTCAGATAAAAGGAAACGTCTTGAGGGGCATAACTTTGGACAAAATAATACGATGGATGGTTTAACAACTTAAAAATTTCAAAGGGCCATAAATCTCTAAATAAATCATCTAACCAGAACCCACAAATAACATGCGCATCTCATCAAGGTAGTTAAGCTTCCCATAAAGCTTCATTGAATTCCAGTTGTTGGGGAGAAATAGCCCGGACAAGAATTGCACTATATGTACAGTTTATAGAAAATTTCAAATGGCCATAACTCTGTGAAAAATCATCCGACCATAACCGGCTGCTAATATGCACATCTCCTGTTGGTATTGAAGCTTCCCATAAAGTTTCATTGAATTCCCGTAATAAGTTGCTGAGAAATAGCTGAGACAAGAATTGCACTATATGTACAATGGAAAAATTCAAAGGGCCATAACTCTGTTAAAAATCATCCGACGAGAACCGGCTGATAATAATGCACATCTCCTCTTAGTAGTGAAGCTTCCCATAAAGTTTCATTATATTCCAGGCATTAGTTGCTGAGAAATAGCCCGGACAAAAATTGCACTATATGTGCAGTTAATAGAAAATTTCAAAGGGCCATAACTCTGTGAGAAATCATCCCACCAGAACTGGCTGATAATATGCACATTTCTTTTTGGTAGTGAAGCTTCCCATAAAGTTTCATTGAATTCCGGTCATTAGTTGCTGAGAAATAGCCCGGACAAGAATTGCACTATATGTACAGTTAATGGAAAATTTCAAAGGGCCATAACTCTGTGAAAAATCATCCGACCAGAACCGGCTGATAATATGCACATCTCCTCTTGGTAGTGAAGCTTCCCATAAAGTTTAATTGAATTCCGGTCATTAATTGCTGAGAAATAGCCCGGACAAAAAATGTGCACGGACGGACGGACACACGCACGGACAGACGAAGCGGCTACTATATGCTCCCCCCAAAAATGTTGGGGAAGCATAATAACAAATGAACTGACTATACTCCACACAATAGGAATTATAAGCTTAAGGTATGCTTCTTGACAGGTTGAATACTTATTTACAATCAGAAATTAGCCATCAATCATTTTATTTCACATAATAAGCCAGCAAATTTATTAATTGTGACACAAGTTCTCCAAACTTATTCTAATCAATCACTGTTCTGCAACCTGGAAACCTAACCAGTAGGACCTGGTTAGGTATCCAGGTGCAGACTGTGGTACATAGCTGCCTTTAATACTTGAAAAAGAGGTTGGTAGAAAGCAGAGTTAACAGATATTGTACTGCTTATCACGGAATTGGAACCAAAAACTTTCGTATCCCAAGGCAGAGAGAATTTTCGTGGACCATCGTTCTACCCAAGTACTTGATCTAGTTGTATAGTGATATGGATCTTCCTCCATCACCAATGAGAGGATCGCAATATAACTGAACTACGCGTAAAGATAGATATATATATTTGTTTAATTCAATTACCATCATGTATTGTATAGGTTAATGATAACCCGATTCTAAATATGTATACGACATATTAAGTTGTTACTCTGATAACATGGTGTCTACTTCACGAACGAAGATGCCCTTGTGTTGGTGAAATCATTTAGCAAGCGCATGTTAAGGATTCATGTGCCATGTACGGTCCCAAGTGACTTTAGTAAATGAAAAGTCATGTCGTATTGTTGCCATGGTCACCTAAATCAGATGTGCTATGGAATAGCATACATCTATCAGAGCATTGGCGTGGTCGCATCGTCACTTCTACTTTCTTTCTTCTGTTTTACTTCTTGTGTGGTGTATTACTCTGTAAGTGTCGTAGGAATGTACATGTTACTTTGCATAACGATATGATGGTTTGCAAAGAATTGCAGAGTACATATAATATAACTCTGTCTTAAATATTTTTGGATTTGTTGCATTTTGGTAAATTATATTATGTGAAGGATCACTTCAGTTGTATCCATTAAATGACGACTGCTCCTTTCTCATGTACAGAGTGTAACTCTAAAGTGTATTTTTGCGCAAGAAAAGTATAAAATGGATGAAAATGAAATCAAATGTGTGACAGTGGTCTTTGATAAACGAGTGAATAAATGTATACAATTCTCAAAAAAACATACAAATGGAAAAATTCTTGATTCCATAGATACTTAGCAAAAAAGGACTTCATGCAATCCACATACTCCAATATTAAATAAGACATCCGATTAACAAAAACATTTTGCAACTTTTTTAGAAGCAGTGAACTTGATGGATAGAACAATACGCCAACAACTGACTGTTCATCCTCAACTATAAACCTTTTACTCTAGCATTCAGCATCTTATTCATACACACACATTGTTTAACTGACTGAATGCTCCAGTATATTGATGTTTGGTAATCGGAATAGTAAACTATGTATATGATACCTTTTTAGTTTCTTAAGCGTTTTAGTAAAGAATATATGTAGTTAATGCTCCTGTTTGTGCAGTTGTTTTGTATCTTTAACAGTTAATGTACTAGTAATATGGTATGTACATGTAATATAACCTTTGAATAATTAAATGAGAATTATATTTAAACATTTGCAATATGTTTGCTATTTAATTCGACTCGTTATGCTATTATGTTAATATGTATCACACTTGAATGTTGAATAATGATGCAAGTGTGAGTTTTGAAGTTGCTACAATCGTATCTCTTTTGCATTCACCGTTTCAAGTCGGGATCCCCGGTTGTTTTCATGTTTGTGTTTGTTATGTGCTTATGTAGTTTGACTGCATTTGTTTTGTTTGTCACTGTATGACATGGTGTTATTTCCTATAAATAAAGAACCGTATTGTATAAGATGGTTTCCGTCATGCTGATTCAGTCTTTAGTTTCACTAAATAGATAAAGCACATTTGTTTTGCAACCATTTTACGTTATTTGCGTTTTATTCAAAAATACTAATTTTAGTCATAATCAAATTAAACAAACGGAAGCCAACTATATGTTTGATTACGTTATGCAAATGTTAAAGTTGTAAAATGTTTCACGCAATTTATTTAACTGTTTGAGATTTTGAGGCTGTGAAGTAAGTGAAGTGTGCTTTGTTGACTGCGTCGATTGTCACAACTCGAGATCGATATTTTACCAATTGCTCTATGATTAAACGGAAATTGTTACATTTCATATTTTTACAAAACCGATTATCACGCTGAAAGCAATGTCCTTTCTGCCATAATGAGATAATATAAGGGCATAACTAAAACATCTTTCGAAAAGTACTTTTATACTTAAAGATTGAAATTGTTTGAGTGAGTTTTTACACACATTATTTTCCACTTGCAATTAGATGCATGACAAGTATTGATGTGTTTGCATTATAAACACATTGCTCGTTTATCGTAGAATAATACATTATTTTTTCTCATACCACCGTTTTTTTTAAATGATATAATATGAGGAACATATTATGAGTGGTAAAAATCCACACAAACTCTGTGAGTTATGCGCAGGCTGAAACGCTGTGGGGGAGAATAAAATATGTAAAAAGGAGTAAAGGGAACGCGACTATAAGTTCATTTATAAACGGTTAACAGGTCGATAATTGTAATGAAAAACAATATATAATGCCTGTTTAAATTAAATTGTATTGTATTGCTTATATGTTCTTTCAATGAACTAAATAAATAGTGTTTAAACCAAATTAAATTGAAAACATGACATGATCTCGCAATCTAAATTAATGTTATGGAATAATATAGAACGTCTGATTAGTTCATATACTGTGGATGGTTAACTCAATCAAGCGGTGAAATTGTTGTAATCACATTTTACATTATCCAGCATTTGTAACAATATCGGCTTTTTATTTGCCTTAAAACATTCGTGTTGGACAGTCCTGTTATTCATGGCTGGTCTTTTTGAACAAGTACTTCGTTTTCGACGTTTAATCAATATATTTATTGTTAGCATCAGAGGTTAACCAGAGAACAGGAAAACACGAAAGAAGTTGTTATATCCGTTTATTTAATACATAAAGGCATGATTTATATCAAGTAATTTCCAACATGACGATGACATGGCGATTAGTCTATGCCTTAAAAAAGATGCGTATAGTATTTGGCCATTGTAATACATTTTGATAATATAGCATGGTATTTATTAAACACTGTATAAATATTTTAAAAAGTCCATATACAAGTAGTTAATGGTATTCCGAAATTATATCTACTCGTTGATATTTGAAGAATTTCTGAAATTTAAATTTTCATAGCTCAATAATACACAAACATAACACATTGTGAATTAACATTATACATTTTCATTTGGAAATCAGTGTGAACATTGATATTAATGTGTCAATGAACAACAAAATACAATAACCTTAATATTTATTGTGTATAATGCGAACGCTTTATTACCCGTTTTCTTTAACTTTATAATATAACTGTACATGTTCATTACACATGTGGGTATGTTATCACTAAAATTTCGAAAATAATAAAAGCATATGTCACTGATGAATACAATGATATAAATAAATAATATTGAATCACAGTTATACAGATGAAACGGCGTCAAAACACTTTGAAACGAAATTGACATAATTCCATAAAAAGCTATTTTTATTACGCGGTTTTTTTAAGGGGTGAAAAAACAACCACGGTAGGAATTGTTAATTCCATTCATGTTCTTTGAAGAGCGAGTTAAAGCAAGATAAACGTTGATCTTATTAAACATGTAAAATTGACACTGCTGATAAACGACATTAACGAATTCGTGTAGTATTATGATGTCTATTTGAAAAACATACTTTCATATTGTAGGCGTAACACTATATTGCAAATGTTAAATGATACATAAAATTGAATTATTTCTGTCTCAGCTAAATCTGCCTGTATGAACATACAATTATCAATAGATCAGTCATTTCCGATTGCTGAAACTGTGGGATGAAATCAGATGCAATGTACTTAATAGATGTTTCAAGATTTGAAGTGAAAGCATTGCTTGTACGATAAAAAAACACGATGCACATCAAAGTAATATACGCAGTATGATTGTCGAAGATAATGGTCTCTGCAATTATGTAAACAGCGGATCTTTACATGGGAATGTACAAGACATATGAATTATATGTGTGTGGTCTGTATAAACAAGTAAATATACATATTGCAGGAAAGGAAGTTTGATAATTTAAGTATTTTCTGCAGCCATTGTTGGTTCATGTTATCCATACATACGTTGTATTTCAAACCAACGCATATTGTGAGTCTTGGTGTATTCATTTTGAAATTAAAGGCCTTGCTGTTCTCAATAAACGGTTGTTTTAATCTTATAAAACTCCTACAGATGTAACCGTAGGGTAGTGTTGTTCACTTCATGTATGTCCATGCGCCCTTGTGTGCGTGTAATATGGATCATGACATAACTAAAACAGTACTTAAACTAGGTTGTTGAAACTTCATTTGTGGATGGATGGTCATGTAAAAGAGTATGCAACTTTTATTCTTTTTTATGTCTTACTTATATGGCTGAATCTTTTGGTGCGCCTATAATTACAAATTAAAATGAATATGCTGCGATACCTCAAAAAGTTTAAAAGCTAGTTTAACGAAAGTTGATATGTGGATAGAGTGATGCATGGATATTACTCCCGTAAATTCATTAGAAACGTATTGGTGTTTGTAGATTGTATGGTACCAGGAATTATTAAACACTTGAATCTAAATCATGCTAACACTTTTGTGTTTAAGCTACGTAAGGTTGTCAGATTAGCGCAACGGTTGTTAAACGCTTTTCATCTACGTAACACTGGTTCAATCCCTGTTCCCGGAAACATTCGGGTCTCGTTGGTTGTCATCATACCTTATAGAGAGTGTTTCATCAAGGCGGTTCCCTGGCTTCAACAAACAACACAAAACCACACCACAATGAAAATCGTTCAGAAGTAATCAGCTAGAAAAAATATTGTCCTTACTTTCCTGAGTTGAATATGCAGACTAGGTAGGGGTGCTCAGACACACTCCGGGTCCTCACATAATTCAGCCTTATGCGCTGAAGGACTTCATAAAC
This sequence comes from Dreissena polymorpha, assembly GCF_020536995.1. Classification (NCBI taxonomy): domain Eukaryota; kingdom Metazoa; phylum Mollusca; class Bivalvia; order Myida; family Dreissenidae; genus Dreissena; species Dreissena polymorpha. The sequence goes on from NC_068358.1 coordinate 90,188,405, forward strand.
TTCGAAATACACACATACACACACACTTTAACTACATTTCTTAAACGTAGTATGCTGTTCGAAGGTCATAAGGCGAATATGCATCTAATTTCAGTGTTTCCCTTAAACACACATGTTGATTTATATGGTTACAGAAATAAGTGTGAACTTAAATTTGGATCATGGATAACTCAAGAAGTAGTTGATAAAACACCGTATGCTGATAAAACGCTATATAAAGTATGTTTACGTTAATTTAGTTTTGAATGTCCGTCAAAACATCTGTATTATATTATATTTCAAAAAGTACTAAAGCTGAGTTGATGAAACGCAGTATGTGTATAAGGAGCTTTATGGGAGAACTGTACGCAATATCAGTTTTGTCCGTCCGTTTGCCTGTCGATCTGAAAAAAATAAGCAAATTTGATTTGATGAAACTCTGTTTGTTGATAGACAGCAGTATGTGGAATATGTTCGTGTTTTCAAGTGTGTCTGTCCGTCTAAAAAATCTGCATTTTGTCCCGCGATAGCAAACACATTACTTTATCTTAGTTGAGGAAACTCAGTATGTGAACAGATAGCTTGATTGGGAATATGCAATGTTCTCGCAAGACATATTATGTTAAATAGTTTACAGAAATAAGTTAGAACTTAACGCACTTTATGGTTATGTTAATACAACTATCAGAGAACCTGATCCTTCTCCAACTAAATTGACAAGGTTAGCACGGTGTTGTCTGTGATGATGTTGTTTTATATATGAATTGCAACCTTTATTATGTTTTATGTAAAAGCAATTGTGATAATTATCGCATGTTCTGTAAGTGGCAAAGTATGCATTTTTGCATTAATAAAGCTACACACTTATATCCAATACATTATTACCAATGGTAAGCACTGGTTGTATGTGATGATGTAATTGTTAAATACAGCATTGCATTTACATTCATTATGTTTTATTGTTTTACCAATTGAGGTGTTAATCAAATGTTCAACATTGATTTTTTATTGAAAAAGTATTTTGTGTTTTATTGAATTACCTATTTAGGTGATTATCATATGTAATGCAAGTGACACATTTCTACACATTACATTTCTACACATTTCTACACATTACATTTCTACACATTACATTTCTACACATTTCTACACATTTCTACACATGTCTACGAATTTGTTTGCAAGTTTGTCTGTAGATTGTTTTTGTATTAGAAGGCAAATCATTTTTAGCAGTTGTGTGTGTAGCTTCTCACGAATAAAATATAATCAAACAGTAAAGACAACATTTTCAACGTGTTTTCTTTAAAAAAAATCTAGTTTTTAAAAATATGTGGTTAATTTTCAAGATGTATTGCATCGACGTTTAGTATCTTTAAATCAAATCCGCATACAAACACACCTTCGGTTATTTCTAGAGAGAAATGTACGTAACAAAAATAATAAGGATAACGTTATCTGTTCGTTTAATGTCTGTTTCAAACGTTAGCATGACAACCAGGATAAACAAGTGAAATTGTATTCTCCATTTACATTTTATCAATGAAGACAATATATGTTAAACAAATCATGTAATGATTCCATGTGATAATTATGTTGTTATTCCAAAATACGCGCTTCTTAAACAAGGTAATTGCATAAAACATTTGTATAAAGTATCATATGTCATGTCGAATTCATTAAACTAATACGTATAGCACATCGCATTCGCCAACATCGTTAGATATGGTACCATTTTTGTACATGTTACATTTTCACGTTGGAGACGGTTAACTGGACCGTTTCTGGTGACCGCTTATCATTGTCAATACCAATATCATTAATACCTTCTCAAGCGGTAACAAAATATAATGAGTTTTCATACGGAAAGGCCAATAGTTCATTGGTGTATTATGATACTTGGATGTATGCAACTTCGAAATGTTTTTTTTCGTTATTTTTTTTTAAATGAGTGTGTAGCGTTTAAATGTTTAAACCTAAAACACAATACCGTATATTTAACCACATTTGTATACCACATATAGCCAAAAAATTTCCGAATCAATATTCGGCTCATTGCGTAACTTGTATTTAGCATTTTTCTGACAAACTTATCGTGAATCAGTATATCAATGCATGTTTTTTTGTTTAAAAGACTATTTAAAACTAAACTTCTCGAAACATCGTCGGACTGATAAAGATAATCTCACCTTAAACCTATAGATTTTTTATGTTAGGTTGCACTACATGTGATTTCAGAAAGCACCTTAGTGGCTTGTTGTATTTATGCGAAAAAGGAACTCAATTCTTGGTTAATTTGCATTGGCGAAGCCTTAATTTCAGAAAATAGTTCCGAAGAATTCAGAGAAGTTGTACAGTAAAATGCACGTGCTAAAATCACTGTTTTGATTCTTTACATCCCCGTCGGAAATTAAAGATGCTTTAGACCTAATCGAACCTGCACATTTCACCCATAATAAAACAATACGAAATGTGCATATGCAGTCACAAAATGAAAAAACGAATGCAAAACGTTTTGTGCGAATCATATATTACTTATTTCAGTGTCACAATGTCTGTAGAATCGGAAATCTATTAAAACGATTAGGGGATGTATTTTGAAGTAAATGGTATACAGCAAACTATGGTCCACCTTTACAATAGACTAACTGATCGATTTCAGCGAGCGATGTATATACAGACGTTGGTCAAACAAACTAAATACAAGAAAAAAGAATCGAAAATATGTTTCATCTACATAACAATCAATAGCTCTTTAATGGTATTTGATTTGCTTATTTTATTTAAGGACCGTTTGGCTAATTTCGATATGTATTTCTGATTTAAAGTAATTTTCATTGATTGTTGTTTACTGATTTGACTTATTAATCCTACTTACATGTAGTGTTTATGTTAAACGTTGCGCAATAGTTCTATATACTGCTATTTTGCTCCATTTGTTGAAGTTTCAGTACTAGATACTTCCGGATAAGAAATACTTTTCTATCTGTCTTATAAATTACATCTTTTGAGTTAGCATAGTTTCAATACCTTGCATCATTATAAAAAAAATATTTTCATCTTGATCCGTGACCTCTTTGTTTCAGAAAATTATAAAAGTTGCCTTTATGTTATGCTGTTTTTTCTTCCAAACGATCAAGAATATGTTATATATCATCGAAATACTAAATATGTAGTCATCGTAGTATTTTGAATTTTACCAGTGAGCCGCCTTTGCATTTTAAATGAATTTGAAACAATATTTTTAATTTTCGTCATACACCATCTCGATGACGTAGCAAATGGATGATTTTCATAGATAAATTTGTTTTTAAAGATGCTTGAACGACTTTTGAACACATATAAGCGTTTAGTATAGGCGTTGACAGTTTATGACATTAACTACGAGTCCGAGAAATTCTCATTTCGAATAGGAATGTTATCTTTAAAACGATGGACACAGATTTAAATGAAATCAATATCTCGAAAATAATAACTGTTTGCATACAATTATATGAATCAAAAACGAATCGTTCGTAACGTTCAACCAAACACGCACACACATATAACAAATCGGTCCAGTCAAACAAATACTTGCACCATTAAGTTATCCTAAAATCATGCTGCTTCCAAAAATCGACCTGTATATTAAAGACAAAGTTTTACTACAAAGTTTATGTCATTTCTATTTAAACGGACTTAGACGAAAGTTTGATTGGGCTATATATCGCAGGTCAAGTATGTATTTATATATAGGCATTTTAATCAACTGTTTTTTTTACAGTTGTTTTTTTGTCGAGCATTTAAACAAAATATGTTATGTGTATGTGCTTCTTTCATTTTAGTGGTTTTTAGTCAAATAAGTAATGTTTGAATCATCGTACAACGTTATCATTTGTCTGATATTATTAAACATATTATGTATGCACAGCAAATGATACACACTTATCTGTCACACGTCTTTAAATCAGAGCGATAACCAGGAAACCTAATATCCCAAAAGATATTAGGCTAGATGACCACGTGACCTCGAATATCCTTTAGTTGCTCTCCGCGCATGCGCACTCCTGTACTATTTTCTTTTAATAAAATATACTTGGTTTTATACAAAATACATTTAAAGTACTGTTTGTTTAAACATTATTATCTCTTACAGCATAATTTCGTCTTTGTGTATTGAATTAATAACAATTGACTCGATTTCTGTGTTGTTTAACAAGATGGAAGCTAGCCTAAGCGTTTTGCATGACGTGACGTCAAAATGTTTTTTTTTTCGCGTCTTTTTTCCCATATTAAATATTTAAACACAAAATACTCTAAAACTAGATATTTTAGAAACATTTCAACGAATGTTGTAAATGTGACAGGATAAATAGAATAATAGGTTGGTGACGTGGATGGAAAATGGTTATCTGGCTCGTCGGAGGATCTTATCGGGTTCGCCTTCTGCTTACCCGATAACTACCTCCGACTTGCCAGATAACCATTTTCCATCCACGTCACCGACTTATTAATCTCTATATATCCGTAGACACAAATAAGGGTAAGTCGTTATTTCAATATGAATTACCGTTACGACAAATTGAATCACACGCTTCGTTCAAATAATAGTTTCATATGTTAAAATGTATAACCATTTTAAGGAAACAATAACAAGGTACATTTAATTGCTTTACAAAACAACGTGTCCTTTACGTTTTATAATTTAATGGCTTGCTTTCTGGTGAATCTAGAAATAATATTCGCTTTTGAAACTAAATCGATACCTGTTTTACGTGCATCAGTTAAAGGACAGACTACCGCAATAAATGCAGAACATATTGGTTGTATATGTACATTTTATTCACGACAGCTATTCAATGAGACGGATAGACAACCATACATGGCAGAGACATAATTTGAACATAAACGGCCTAATGTATCCAGCACTTTAAGTCCCAATCTATGAAAAACGACTTTTATAAAACTAGACGCAAGATTGGAAGCGACGGTTTATATAAGTTCACGACGCAACTTTTTGTACTGAATATGCACAAATTTATTTTGTAAATGAACCAATAAACAATATGATATTACTCTTGTTGTTAAACTGCAATGTATCTGAACTTACGTTCATGGTTCTTTGCAAATTAAATACTCACAACTTAAAGTGTACGTCTCCTATTTAACACTCACGATATATATGTCCTGTTTGCATAACAAGGCAGCACTATGTTGCGAGTTATTTGAAAATTTAGAGAAACCCATGCATATAAGTAGTGCATGTTAGTTTGACAAAATACTTTTCGGTGTGCATGTTTGCATACAACTGTGTTATATTTAATTAAAGGTATTGTCCAAACAAAGCACCATATTTGTATGATAACAGATGTCTCACTCTCAGAATAATGTTTGGTGTTTCGATATCTTGGAAATGTCGTGGTAACAGTAAGTGGAGTATATAAATTTTTGAAAATGTCTGTGGCATTATGCTAAAAAGAACATTATCATTAACAAAATGCCCGTCGCACAGCGAACTACGGCTTAACCACGTACACAAGGTTTGACAATATGGTGGACGTGGTCGTAAGTGGTTATGTCTGGTCAATGTTTTCTTGGCTGTGATTTGGACGTGCTTTGATCTTGGTCCGGCCGTCGGAGGCTGTGTCACTTATAAAACAATGCAGGAGCGCGGCTTACCACTTCCAGTCGAGTATAAATTTATAAATAGGTTCGCGCGTATTTAAACGCGGGAACAGGTTATTACTGCTGGCCGCGGCTTTTTCGCGTCCGGAGCACTGCTGATCACGCGTTGAGCACGATCGTATTACGGCAACTCAGTTTCCATACCACAATCAAATCACGTCTCGACCTCGTCGGAAGCGCAGTTTGCCACATATTAAAGCGGCCACGCACGGCTGGTCCTCACAGATGCCGATTTTATAAAGTCCACGTAAGTTCGCTGTTCTCAATTTAATAATGCCCAGAAATAATGGTTCCCCTGAAAAGAAGACGGCAACTTAGTTTACGAAGATCAAGGCCAAGGTCCCGGTGAGGATGAGGCTCATTAAGCCTCACATGCCCAGGTAACGATCATATCCAGGCTGTTGTCTATGTTCCTACTGCTGATGCTGCCATCAACGACCATACGGTCCACGGTCTCTCAATCACCATCCTCAGTGGACGCTGATGATGACAGTCAGGCTTACATTCTCGAGGACGTGGAGGTCGCTTTCGTTAAACAGACCGATACTTCTCAGACCATTCCCCAGTCCATCCCCAATCCTGACAAGAGGGGGACGTTGGAAGAGTGCCAGGAGGAGGAAGATACCTAGATGCGAGACATTATGCAGGCCAACCAAGCCCACCTGGATAGGCCTTTGGAGGGGAGGCCCAGACTGACAGTGAGCCGTTCGTACGGTTTATTGCGGACACAAAGAGGACAGCTCCCTAGCAGCAATAAAACGAGATGAAGGAGTTCATCGTCGACATAGTGCGCCAGGGCAGGCGCCGCCATCCAGTGAACAGAAAGCCATCGTAGAGCATATCAGGCCGTGTCAGCATCCATAGCCTGTGCATCTTCCCAGCCTCTCCCCAAGCCCTTCAGGCAGCAGTTCACTCAGTCCTTCGGCAATCCCCCAATCTGCCATCAGTTCTTCAAGTAAAACAACCCCCAGCCAAAGAAAAACGACAGCTTCATGCAGCAGATCTTGATTCCCTCCGCGCTGCAGACGGATACTACAACCTCTACTACAACAAAGCAGCTATGTAATTAGAAGCCCTCCTACCCCCTCAGCATCTGCAACAGCATAAACAGCCGAAAACATTTTCCAAGCTCGATTGAATATATTCTTCGAGGATCAGAACAATCTAGCTCAATAATTCTTATTCATTTATTTGATTATATATTTGTGAATTATACGTTATTTTTTTATTTTATTCAATACAAGACATACAATGTATACATGTATATGATCATACAACAAAGTGATTGTACAAAGCAATAATGTTCAGACATGTTATACAAGATATGCTAATATATATATACATGTTTTGGTTTTCTTAAGGTTAAAAAAACAACAACAGAAAACGGGGTTAATATGTTTTTTTTCTTTGGTTGTTTGTGATAGGTGTTTTTTTTAAAGAGAAAAGAAAAGAACAACAGAAGAATAGTTATGAAAAATGATGAGTTGTATTAAGTGGGAAGAAAGCATACTGGACTTGTGTGTTTAGTTATATATTCACAATGATCGTATAAGATTGAACAAAAATATACAAAAATATTTGAGAAAGATAAACTAACATTAGAGTGAAATGTATATAAGTGGACAAACATTATGAGAATTTAATCCGATTCCATTTTTGCTCAAAGATTTGAAATGTGTCTTTACTGAGGGCTATTTCTTTCTTAATCTGGATTTTTAGTTTAAGACTATGGACAAAACAATTAAATTTTGGTACTTGTTTTCTGTACTTCATGTTAAAGATAAAATATTTCATCAATATAAGAATAAAATTCACAATATTATTACAGTCTATTGATTTCAATGAGTAAATTCCGAAACTTACATTTAAGAAAGATGAGTTGCTGTTGTTAAAGAAAAGATACTAATTGATTCCAAATAGGCTGGATGTGTTTGAACTCCCAAAAAAGATGTTCTATAGTTTCGATGTTTTCACTGCAGAAGTCACACAGATTTGAGTTAGATAATTTTCATTTAAAGAGATATTTATTTGTAGCTATAATTCTATGGCATGGTAAATATGAGTTTCCAATTAAGTTCATGTTCTCCAAAAAGGACTTGCCATTTATTTTGGGGTTTGGAGTTTTCTGTAGGGTTTTTAATTTGTAGTGTGTAAAATATTTTGTTCGTTTTGTTTTTTCTTCCAAGTATGTTTTCTACGAATGTTGTTTGAGTATATGGTGTATTATTTGTATTGATTTCAGATTTAATATGTACGGGTATGCTTTTGATTAATGTGTAGTGCTTCAGAAAATTGCTTGCAGGTATTCCGTATATATAACATATATTCTCGAAAGAATAGAAGTCCTTTATTCTGTAATCGTACACTTGCTCGACATATTTAATGTTTTGTTCCAACCAATGTTTATAAAATAAGTCTAATTGTTTGAAGTTATGTCTTTATTGTTCCATAAAATAGTTTTACTGCTGGTTTGGGTTTCTAGGTTATGAGTAACATCAATCCATGCTGATAGAACATTAGACAGAAATATGTTTTCGTTTGCAATTTCATGTAAGATAATATTGCTGATGTTACATTCAAAAAGTAAGGAGTCACCATATTTTTTTTAGGATTTTCTGGTAGAATAATTTCCATTTACTCGTATTGGTATTATCGAGGTATCTTTTAACCCAGCTGCATTTGATTGCATTGAAGAATGAGGCAATGTTCGTTAATTGGATACCTCCATTTTCTACAGATGGAATGAACTGAGTTCGTTGTATTTTATCAGGCTTACCGTCCCATATGAAATTAAATATTTCTGATTTTTATATCGTTAATAACATCATTTGATGGATTTGGGAGAACTGTTAATACATAAATTAATTTAGGAAGTGCAAACGTTTTCAATACTGTGTTTTTTCCGATTAGTGTAAGTTTACGGTGATGCCATGATTTTAAGCAGTTTTTAAAATTCTGTAATTTAGGTAGTATTATTTGTGAAAGTAATTCCTAACGTTGTGGCTTCATCGGATGTCCAATTTAATTTAATTTCTTTTTTATATTGGACATTACTTTGTTTTAATTTACATACTCGTAGCACAGTACATTTACTTTTGTTTAGTTTAAGACCCGATGTCATTCCTTAAAGGGTTAGCGACTCTATTAGGTAATGGTAAGAATCGTAGTTGTCATTTAAAAAATAAGTTGCATCGTCAGCAAATAGGGACTGTTTGATTTCTTCGTCAGTTTCTGGTTATATGAATTTTATGTGTTTATTTGATTTGATGTGATGTGATAGATACTCGATGCAAATAATAAATAGCGATGATGAGAGTGGACATTCTTGTCGAACCCCTCGTTCGATGTTAAAACTGTTTGAAAAGAAGCCATTGTTAATGATTATACTACTAAAATCGGTATAGAATAGTTTGACCCATTGAATGAGATTTTCACCAATGTTCATATTTTCTAAGCAAGAGAACATAAATGGATAATCAAGCGAATCGAATGCCTTCAAATTCTGCAAGGAATATTAGACCAGGGTTATTTGAATTGTTGAAATAGTTTATGCATTCTTGGATAAGACGAACGTTTTCACCAATGTAAGGTCCTTTTATGAAACCAGATTGAGATTTTGAAATGATTGATAGTAATATTTTTTTAAATTCTGTTTGCTATACTTTTAGTTGCAATTTTATAATAATTGTTTAGTAAACTAATTGGGCGCCAGTTCGATTAGGATTTTAAGTTTTTTCCAGGTTTTGGAATGAGTGATATTATACCTTGTTTTTGAAGCGTAGTTAGGTTTTCATTATTTTATGAATAGTTTAGTGAATTAATTAAATGTGTTTTGATATCATTCCAGAATATTTTATAAAACTCAATAGTGATACCATCAGATCCTGGACTTTTGTTATTTTGCATTTCTTTTAGTGCTAATTTACATTCATATTCATTTAGTAATCCGTCACACAATACTTTTTCTTCTTGATTTATAAGCGTGATGTGTATTTTAAAAAAGGATGTTATTTTCAACATTTTTTCGTTTATAGAGGGTTTCGAAAAATAAACGTTCTTCTTCTAGTATTTGAGTTCTGTTTGTTATATCATTGCCATTGACTACTAATTTGTGTACAGTTTTTTATTCACTTCTACGTTTTTCAATGTTTGCGAAGTATTTTGTATTTTTTTCATTGTGTTCAACATGCTGTGCACGCGCTCTTAGTATTATTCCATTAAGATGTGTATGATAGATTCCATCTAATATTTGTTTTTTTTTTATGTTTTTCATTTTTAATGGCGGTGGTATCATTTGTGTTTGTTTGATGCTATTGTCTTTCAAGTGTTTCAATGGTTTTGATGGTTTCAGTTTCAAGTGTGTGTGTTTCTTTTTGTTTAAATGATGTATATCTAATTGTTGTGTTACGTATATTTTCTTTTATTACTTCCCATAAGGTGTTTGGGTTTGCTTCTTTATTATTTTAAACTGTATTAAATATTTCCTGTTCTATTTGTGTTTGATATTGTGTATCTAATAAGATGCTGTTGTTAATTATCCTGGCCCTCTTTCAGGTTGTATATTGTGCAGTTTAAGTTCAACTAGAGAGTGGTCATTCATAAATCCTTGTTTTTATGTTACATGTGTCAATTATGTTGCAAAGTGACTCAGATATTAAAAAATAGTCTTATCTACAAAATATTGTTGGTTTTGTGTTTGAGTGCCAGGTAAATTTGCTTCCGTTTGGATTTATTGTACGCCAGATGTCTATCATATTGTAATTTTCAATTATGTTATTCAAAATGTTTCTATTTTTAGAATGAGCATATAGGTTTCCCTTCTTTTTATCTAATAATGGGTTAAGAACAGTATTGAAATCACCACCGATTATAATGTTTTTATCTTGGTTATTGATTACAAACGATTGTAATGTTTCGTAAAATGTGGAATCATCTATGTTAGGGCCGTAAACGTTGATTAATGTTAATTGTTTTTCATGTATTTTGATATCCATACTTGCTTGTCTGCAAATTACTATTTCGTTAAAATTATCGACTGTGATCCCTATATTATTTTTTATCAGAAAGGCAATGCCTTGTTTATTAGTATCTTGTCCACTAAGATAGACATCTCCGTTTCATGTATCTTTGAATGTTTGTGCTAAAGTAGGTGTCAAGTGACTTTCTTGTAATAGGCATATACTATATTTTTTTTGTCTAACCATTTGAAGATTTTTATGCGTTTATATTTATTGTTAAGCCCCTTTACATTGAAAGTACATAATTTAATCATTTAAAGAGGTGTAGGGTGTAGGTTCTATTATAAAACATGGCCAGTTGGTTTCTATTATAATACCTAAGATGTCCATACAAACAAACATAAATAGAGAACAAAAATTAGGGATATAAAAAGATGATTGTCTCATGGCAATGAAGAAGTAGAAAAAAAAAAGAATCACAAAAATGAGAAAAAAATAACAATTTAAAGAAAGAAAAAAATAAAAATATAATCAAAATGGACAATGTACAAAAGAAGGTTCATGGTATGTAGATCCCAGTTGATGTGGTTTACAAGCACTCACTGAGTGATATATTTACATTAACAATACATGAATTTTACAACAAAAGAAAAGTGGCCTTATAAGAAAAATTAACATTTTCCTCTTAATGATCTTTAAGATAAAAATAAAACATCATCGTGTAAGACACAATTATGTATATACTGATTTATATTACAGGTTAGATGATAGTTTAAATTCTCTACCTAACTGCATACTCTCTTGATGAAGTATTATTAAAAAAAAATTAAACACATACAGACAGTACAAATGAGTTATTCGCAGAAAGATTTCTTCACATTGTCAATATGTCAATATGTAAATAAAATAAGTCAGTATTTAGTTATATAAATCAATTATTTCAGATAATATAGAATGCATTCTGGTAAGAGTATAAATAAACTAACAAACGACTACAGAAAAACAAGCAAGCAAAACAACACCACAAATCAGTGACATGCAAAACGAAGATTTGACAAATACATTATAATAACATATAAGTTTTTCAATAAGCATATTATACATATTTAAACGCATACATAATACTTATAGACAGACATTTCCTCTTAATGGTCTTTAAAATAAAAACACCATCTAGTAAGCCGCAAGTATGTATATATTGATTTATATTACAGGTTAGGTGATATTTTAAATTCCCTACCTAACTGCATTCTATCTTGATGAAAATTCTACAAAAATTTAAACATAAATTATAATGATGCATAATAATGTATTTGCAGAAAGATTTGTTCACATTGTTAATATGTAAATAAAATTAGTCAGTACTAAGTTATCTTAATCAGTTATTTAAAATAATAATTTAAATTCCCTACCTAACTGCATACTATCTTGATGAAAATTCTACAAAACTTAAACACATACCTACAGTACAAATAATGTATATGCAGAAAGATTTGTTCACATTGTTAATATGTAAATAAAATTAGTCAGTATTAAGTTATCTAAATCAATTAATTCAGAAAATAAAGAATGCATTCTGGTAAGAGTATAAACAAAGTAACAAAAGACAACAGAAAAGCAAACAAAAACACACCTTCAAATCAGTGCCATGCAAAAAAGAAAATTTGAAAAATATGTAATAACAACAATAAATATATTATACATGTTAAAACGCATACATAATACTTATAGAAAGACACCGACATCGTAAGTGAAACATAAATGAGTTTTTCTTATAATAAATACATGAATGTATGTATTGTTGCCGTCTTTATACTAAGTGATACCTCTTTAAATACAGAATAGAAAAATCTTTTACTTAGGCGTTAAATCAAAAAATGTATTTATAGTCAAATAATTATAGATTGACATCAATGGGATGCCAAGTTATATTGTACAATTTAGTTGCTTATTTGTTTTATTGAAAAATATATGTCTTGTCCATTAAGCATATCATGCAACATTTCAAAAACAATTGTTAAATTTTGAAAGAACTATTTAAAATGTGTATATCTTTTACAGTTAAGAAATAACTGGTTTTGGGTACGAATATACCTTAATATCATCGATTTTCCAAGTAACCAGATTCATAAACATTAAATGTGTTTACTTGTATTACGTAACGGTGACCTACATTCTTGTTAATAATGCCCATGCTTTTCAGTAAAAAACTGCATTTCACACATTCATGTCAATTGTCCTATACACAAGATGAGGGCTGTCTCTAAAAACATGCTGTGTGTTATGTTATAATTGAAATATGTACTACATCGCCTTTGCGATTTTTTAAACACATAATGTTCATTTGTAATTACATTACTTCTTAAAACTGTTTTTTACGGTTAAGTTTTTTTAAAGTGGGATGCCAATTAATTCTATACAAAAATTTACTCGAATATGTGTGCATTTTGTAAACAGCCCTCTATTTAAAGAAACACTCCAATGAGCATTATCCTACATTGTCCATGGAAAAATCATGCATGTAAACGTCACCATGCAAGTACCGGTAAACTTCTTAACGGCCAGTAACAAATAATGTAAACAAACAAATGCAAGAAAAAAAGGTGTAGAATAGCATTAACTACAAAAAATGTTTGAAATGTATTGTGGGACATCATTGTTCCGTATGCGTTTGTATAAAATTTCAATAAATTTTTTGTGTGTGTGTTGCTTTTTTAATCCCCGTGTTTAAATATACATTGATAAAGACTATATACTTGTTTATATTTGGGGTAGCCATTCAAATATTTTTACAGGCTATAATCACGGTTATAAGTAGGCCAATTTTAAATGTGATAGTCTGTTTCCTAAATGAATGTACATGTATACATATGATGATGTCATATAGTTCCTTTCATTGATAGTGATTTTTTAAAGGTCATAATACGTTCTCATATATTCTGAAAAGCAGACTTTTATTATGCCAAATTTCTATTGCTTTGATTCTAATTTTAATGTTATCTCTATTAGCTGAAGTACAGCATAGCAATAATAAACTAATACAATAAAACATCTTTCTTTATCATAGTATTTATACTCAGAATGTGTTTACGATTACTTTGTTTAAATGGATTATAATGTTCTATTCGTAATACTATTTCGATATTATACCACTGATGATTGGCGTCTTTTCAAAAATCAAGAATGTAGTATAATAACGTGTATGGTTATATCGCCTACATCATGCTCACCAAAAAAAAACATGATGCCTATGGTAATTTGAACATTCATGCCTGATAGTTGAGATCACTATTTAAGGATGAATGTACCACAATATGTTTCAACCTGAAAAACAAGAACACCGAAACGAGATTGATTGAAACATATATCAATACATACAAGCGACACATAATTTTATCAAAACATTTTCACAGTCTCATTTATACACACACAAAAAAATGTCCATGCCTTTGGTGGGATTCGTAATAATAACCTCCGAGTTACGAGACGAGCTCCACCACTGAGCTATGATGGCTAATACCTATATTATGATGAGTTGACCTATTCATACGATTGATTAAAACACACACACACACACACACACACACACACACACACACACACACACACACACACACACACACACACACACACACACACACACACACACACACACACACACACACACACACACACACACACACACACACACACACACACACACACACACACACACACACACACACACACACACACACACACACACACACACACACACACACACACACACACACACACACACACACACACACACACACACACACACACACACACACACACACACACACACACACACACACACACACACACACACACACACACACACACACACACACACACACACACACACACACACACACACACACACACACACACACACACACACACACACACACACACACACACACACACACACACACACACACACACACACACACACACGCGCAATCTAAACAAACATGAGATACAATTGAGCACTCACGTTTCGAAAACATTTATTTTCTCAATGTTTTTGAGAAACCTCAATGTTTTCATTTTGACTTTATATATGTTGAAGGAAATTCAAAGCAATGATTGTTTACAAGTATACATGTAAACAAGCTTGACCTTAAGTTACCGGTATTGCATCTTAAACAGAATTTGAGCTTGTAAATGTAATATATGAAACGTTTATTTTTTTCAAATTCGCAATTTAATACTCAAATTATCTAGAGTTTTTATTAAGTTTCAATCTGAATTGAAAGTCAAAACTGCAAAACACATGTGCATTTCAATTAATTACTTTATACCATTATGTTATGTCGACAGTCCCATTGCCGCTTAAGTCTATCAACAAGAACTGGCAGTAAAAAGACACGCCTGCAAGAAAGATAGAAGCCTTTATAGTTAAAGTAGAATGACCAAGTGTTGTCAGGAGCTTAACACGCAATATGCTTCCCATCTATAGCCCCAATCACATGCGGAAAATGTATATGTGGTTCAAATCATCAGCTAACTAGCGCCATTGGGCCCCAGTTTCAGGAGGCGAGAGCATCTCAATATCGTATTTCATCTAACGGTACTTGGAGCAAAAGGCAAGGTGCCTTATGGTGACAGTAACCTTTAATCCGATTGCATGGTGTGCTTTTCACTTAGAGGTCTTCTTGGTAAGGGCTGGTGTCAGTCTCTTCACAATTTAATCGTAAATCGAAGGGAGCGCCCTCATAAAGTTCTGAAAGGCTCTTGGATCTTCGTTACGATGCTCGACCATACCACATTCGTAAAGCACCAGCTGTGGTCTCACAATTTAGTCACGCACCAAGATATTCCGCCCCATCCTCCTCCTCCTCCTACTTCTTCTTCTTCTCTTAGCAAGGTTATGTTGGGCCTATATCAGTTGGATCTGCTGGTGCTGGAGCATAAAGATGAGAATATCATGACGATAAAGGTATATGTTCACCCCTTGACATGTAGAGAGCAAAATTCTAAGACAATTTCTGTTTTATATGCCGCAAATCAGAAGGGATACATGCGCAATTAAGCAGCAAACATTTGTATTTATCACTTGTTTGAGGCGTCAATTAAACGATCTTAGGTAATGATATTAGCGCTTAAAACCACACTTGTCAGTGATAAGACGCACATCACACACCATTTCCCTTACCAATGTGTAACAGCCGTCCGATGCCTGTGCTCTGCCCGTGAAAGCCCGCTAAACTTTCGATCCCTATTCGTCTTCTAAAGTTTAAATCACTGCCGGAATACGAATTATCACGTGTGTCTCACGAGTTTTGAATGCTTTACAACGTGTATTACCCATGGTTTCCGCGGCATAAAAATGTAAAGTTAAAAAAAAAAAAATCTGCGCCCAACGTATTTCCAAATTGTCAATGCGTCTTGCAAAGTCGGAACATTAGCTGATCATAAAGTCGACATCAACGCGAACAACATCGCCTGCTTCACGGGAGATCAGTTTTGTACGAGTTGTGGTTGTGATTAAGCCGTAAATCGCTGTGTTACCGGGCCTTAAAACAAACAAACAACAATATAAAATACTTTTGTTTCTAATTTTGTATTTGTTAAAATGTTAAAATTACGTTTTAACGAAATGATAACATAGCGGTTTTATATATAGACATTCAAAACTTTTGGTTTAAAGATGGAACACATAAACGTTTTTGAACAATACAAATTTTACCAAACATATTTTTTAGTCGAATGCGCTACTTTCTAACGGATATAAAGTAGTGAAACTCCACTTCGCAGCAATGCATTCTGATTATATACAATAAGTTGGTTCTTTATTTAAGGCAAGTGACCGATTGCCAAAACAGTACAAAACAGCACAATACGAAACAACATAAACACATATAAGAATAAAGCTTAAGTGGTCACCGCCTTGGAACGGTCAATGCAAAGCATTGGCAGTTTAAACAGGTTTTAGAGAAGTCAAAAAAGTCATAACTATTGCAGTTGACTGACAAATAAGTGATCCGGAAATGCCTGTCAGTAATGAACAGTAATTTCCTTACATTAGCGTTGCTATAACAATTACTCGTGTTCGATGTTAAAGCTCCATAAACACTCAAAATCAACAAATATTTCGTTAAATATTTCGTAAAAATAGTTAACCCATAAAAAATAATTTCTCTGTATTGCAATAAACAAAGTTTCATAGCTGGATGTGATATGATAAGATAAATTAAACGAAATACAAATTGCTCCTTTTTACTTTTGGTGTGACAATATATTTCATGTGAATTTACGCGACGATATCCGTACATTTACGAGCGAACGGGACATTGGCTTCGAGCAACGTCGGATGCACGACGTAGTTTTCATTAACTTCCCGAAGCATATCTCACGTAAATGTTCGGAGATCTCTTAATGATTTGTATGTGATAAATAACTTTCTTTCGAAATAGATTACGAAATATTCGTTGATTTCGAGCTTTTATGGGGATATGAAATTTACATCTCGCCTAGACGATGATCGCTGCGCCCTCTTAGTCACGTGGCTTAGCGGTTAGAAAACCTAGACAAGCTTGCTAACACGAAAGTGGCATCTATGCCTATAGATTGCCCCAGTTTACGCGATATTCCGGCTGATTTTTATGGATTGTGTTTCTCCCCTATTACACCGGTAAAAGGGTTTTGTAACATTTATTTATTATGCAAATGCAAAAATATTAGTTTATACAGAACATTAACTATCTATAACGGGTCTTTCGGTACTTTAAACACGCCACAAACGCTTGCGCGCTTACCGAAATCTTACCTGTTACTACGTGTAATGATGGTAATATTAATCAATTAGCACCTCTACACTGGTATTTACCTATGTTTTTAACGAAAATACTAACGACACATTTTGTCCACATGTATTTGACACGCATAGCGCTTTATACCTGTAATTTCTTTTTACACGTTTTGTGGCGCCGAGCGAGTACCAAAATCCTCCATGTTATTACGCATAAAAGTGATATTTATAATATTAAACATTGTTTATGGGACATAAATCAATCATAAGAAAGTGAAAGTACCGAACAACGCAACGGTGTCATCGATTAGTTTTTATTAAAATGAAAATTTTAAATATTTTTCATTTGTTTTTTTACATGAAAAATATTTTTTAACGTTGATCACGCAAAGTTCAATACCAATATTCCCTATTAGTTTACATATACACGTGATATAATTCAAACTTATTATTGCTTATATGACATTTGCAGTTATTGAAACAAATTAATTTTCTATCAGGGTATTTTTGGTAAATTTTGGTAATTCTACACATCATTGCCTCCACTCGCACAATACCACATTTCCGCGTTGGAAATTGTATAAATTAAATTCCTCTTACTTATCTATCTGGATACTGTCCGAGTTAGATAAACCTTATTCACACCGTTTCTTTAAATTTCATTCCCTTTTTTGCGAACAAAATAAACGGAACTCGTTAAATAAAAGAAAACTAGGCATACGGCTTGTCTAGAAAATGGCGGACAGGTCTTTAGCAACTGGCGCCCACGATTTATCGATCCCTGATTGGTTGATCAATATTTAGATAAGACTCCAGTTGAGATGTCTATTGCTCTGTCATTGAGAAAGGAAAGTATTCAAAGACAAAAGATAATGATCTTATTTTTGATTCAGTAAAAGGCAAGCACATTTTATATGTTGCACTTATTTATATTCTGCGACCTAAACATTCTTACAAAACTTCCGGTCACATTTTTATTTTAAGATATAGAAAACACAAGCTATTGTTTTCGAAAGTCTACGGTAAACCTTTGCGGAGCGTAGTACATGCAATAGAAACGAATTTAAGTGTAAAGAAGTGCGTACATGTATGCTAGTGTGCAATCGATGTGGTTATGGCTAATCAGATTTATTTTCATTCAATTGTGTTCTTTTATATTTTGACAATTGGACATCATAGAAATTTTCAAAGTAAAAAATACCACGAACAGAGGAAATTTGAAACATGTGTTGGCAACTTAATATTTAAATAATGATTTTTATAAATCACAGGGCAGTTGGCGTACACATATTTGCTATTGCAAAATTCTCACAAAGAAAGGCATATATTTTTCCTTCGTGTAATTGAAACATAACGCCTGCAACAGTTAGTCACAATTTTACATCTTTTCTGTAAAAAAGCAATGTTACATTACATCGTCAAATAGAAGGACAATTGTGTTTGCTCTTTCCATCGTCATTCTCTTGGAATTGAAGCCGATGTTTCACATGTCGCTATTATGTCGCGTGCTATGTATTTATTCTAGGAAATTAAATCGGTAACGTCTCTGATAAGTTTTCCTTGTAAAACTACTATTCGATATGCACTCAACAATTGAAACTGTTTCACCGATTGAACTTTGTTTTTCTAAGTTTACAAACATAAAATTGAATGTTTTTGTCAGCATGTTCAAACTGATAACAACCCGATGTATACACGGGTGGTTCATCATTGATAGAACAAGAATACAATAATAAAAGTAAAACATACATCAAGTGTGTGTTGTGCATTTGTTTTTAAATTTCAAAATCGATATGATTCGTCTATAATGAAAATGCCTGTCTAAAATTACATCTGTTTAAGAAATTCAAAAACGTTGCTTTGCCCTGTTTTCTATAGCCAGTGGCTCTCTTCGTGTTCAATTTCCAACCCGTACCGTATGCATACAAAGCCTGTCTGCCCGCGCATGTAAGTACATCAATTTGTACAATAGCTAGGTTTGATACAAAGTTTTGATCGAGTAATTGAGCCGACACTTTTGATTGCCGATTGTTAGTAAAATATGCTTTGAACTTGACACGCAAATGTAATCCCAAAATGGTTTTTAAATAAAAAACATAAACAGATAAGTCTTTGATTCGTTTAAACGCTCGTTGAAATTCATGTTAAGAAAACATAACTATAGAATAATAATAACATTCTCGAGTACGTTCAGGTATCGGCTATTCTTCATAGTCAATAAATCCATAATACATTAGATCACGCTTCTGGTTACTCCAAAACAAGTATTGAGGATATTATATGAACGTATATGCTTCAAAGATAATATATAAATGCAATTGACCGACAGGTACATCTCATCATTGTAATTTCCTTTCCTCAGTCAATATACCACGTGATCTAGAAACAATATTTATTTTGCCAGTGTTACTGATAACTAGTTTTCCATTGCCCGTTTGTAGTATAAAACATACAGAAAAATTAAATTATTACGAAATTAACGAAAATAATTCAAGTGGTTTAATCTATATAAAATGAAGCGTTCTTAGTTACTTTTGGCTTTGCTGGTAAACAGAATGCATGTATCACACGCTCATAGAAAATTCGGTTTTAGGCTTTGCGATCATGTGTCATTGACAAACAAAACGCAAGCTTAAACACATGTTGTGTTTGTTAGTGGACTAAATATATTGAATTAGGTACCTTCATCCATACATATACACTATAGAGTTCGTGAAAAGGTGATGAGTAGTTTGACTCGTGACCAACGCCATTTCAAAATAAACACCAATATATTTATAACATCGCCATCACAGACCTGTTAACTTTATGCGTGTTGTTATTAAATACAATTGATATCTACATTTAAGGAATGATCTTGGTTTTAAGAGTTTCGAAGTATTAACACTTTTTCTGTAAATAGGATATAAACTCAAAATAAAACAGATATGATAACAGTAAATAATAATGTTCTGCAATATATTCTAATTACTTCATGAATGGCATATGTTCGAAAACCCTATGAATATCTTCAATGGTCTGTTGATTTATACGTTACTTAAGGCGTTTAGTATTGTTGCAATTAAATTCTAACCATCCAATGACTGCTATCGAAATAATTGTTGTCATGTTTATGCATAATGAGGGCGAGAAACGGTTTATCATCATTTGCGATACTAAATGCGGGCAGAAGGTTTAGAGAATGTCAGGTATCTACCATGAAACGTTTTAATTCGGTATTGTATTAAGTTTTACGTTTACATGTACACATCTTCGTAAGTTTTTGCGATAACACTTTCGCCCGCAATTTTGCGTCACCAAATTTACCTTATGAACACTCTAGAGGCCATATTCATTGCCAAATGGTCACGAAACGTAGTCAGAACATTTGTTTCTAAAACATAACAGTCGCGTTTAAAACTGGGTCACGTGGGGTTATTAACTTGGTCACTAAGTACAATTGAAGAAAAATGTAAAAATAGTTTATTATATAAGGCTGAGTACAGAACAACCGCACCCGTCCAAAGTCACAGAGAACAAGCGTATCAAAATAACAGTACATTAACTAACTCAACATGTTAATACGTATCCAAAACAGTATCAAACACAAAAATTCAAAACGGACAATCTTGGAAACAAATCTTTAGCGAACAATTAGGTCGTCGTGCTAAATCTATACACTTTACCCGTACATTGTCTCAAAACAATATACATGTTTTAACAAATACCTTCCATATATCGACTATGTTCATTGCGAGTCTAAAATTGGTAATCGACCCTTTGTTTGTTTTATGTTTTTTATATCATTCTACAATTGTTTGTCATAGGGTTACATTTTTGTTTGTTTTAAAATACTAAAAATACATTTAAATTTCGTTTGGATTGCATATATTCCAATACATTACTAAGAAAATGTCGTTTTAAAATTGTTACTTTTTATTTTTCTAGAAACTTGATGCTTTACATTATGTTACTGATGCCATAGTCTTATAAGTTCTATCTCTTGTTACCAGTTAATTAAGAATTTCGAATGTTTGCAATATTCATATGAACCGTCTTGCACTTATTGCTGATACAGTGTTGTAACAAAACAATTACATCAAAAACACAAAATAAATTACAACAAATAAACAACAGCAACATCATTTTCTCCTTCTCCTCCTCCTCCACCCCCTCCTCTTCCTCCTACTACTACAACAACAACAACAACAACAACAACAACAACTACTACTACTACTACTACTACTACTACTACTACTACTACTACTACTACTACTACTACGACTACTACTACTACTACTACTACTACTACTACTACTACTACTACTACTACTACTACTACTACTACTACTACTACTACTACTACTACTACTACTACTACTACTACTACTACTACTACTACTACTACTACTACTACTCCTACTACTACTACTACTACTACTACTTCAACTACTACTACTACTACTACTACTACTACTACTACTACTACTACTACTACTACTACTACTACTACTACTACTACTACTACTTCTACTACTACTACTACTACTACTACTACTACTACTACTACTACTACTAATTTAACTACTACTACTACTACTACTACTACTCCTACTCCTACTACTACTACTACTACTACTACTACTACTACTACTACTACTACTACTACTACTTCTACTACTACTACTACTACTACTACTACTACTACTACTACTACTACTACTACTACTACTACTACTACTACTTCTACTACTACTGCTACTACAACCACAACAACATCAACTACTACTACTTCTACTACTTCTACTACTCCTACTTATAATAATACAAAGTTGTTTTATTGGAAAGTGGATTAAATACTTCTTCTATTATTACAATTATTACAATATTTTACATGCATTTAACTTCGTTTTATATCGTATTGATAGTTTAAAAAATGTTGCACGTGTTTAAATTTGTCATTCAAATTTTAAATTAAGTTGCGCAATCAAAAATTCCATTCTGTTACAAAACATCCTTGCTATCGAGAATAATTTGATTTCTGGCCGATAATCCGCTTTAGTGCTAGAACATATTTTCTTAGCAATAGGACATCCCTCGAGGATTCAACAATCTGCCTAGCGCACTTATATCAAATGCAAAACATACAACGTTATCCTCGGTATTGAGGCGACGTTTTCTTTAGAAAGCTTTTGGGAGAAATACTGGGTCTTATCTCAGAATGACACATTGGGAAATACGATGAATATGAAATTCATACCAAGTGAAAGTCTTATAAAATAATGAATCGATATGTTGAGCTTTTAGAGCTATCGAAGTAAAATAGGCGGAATGTTTTAATGTTTATCGTTTTGGACGTACAATTTATAATAAAAAAAACAGCCTTGTTTTCTACTGTGTGTGAAATTAAAAATCAATCTAACTTAGGAGAAATTTAATGTATTTGTATTTATATTCCGAAGCAATATACCTATAGCGTACAACATATGCTTGTTATGCCTCCGGATCGAATGATCGGGGTATATTGTTTTGGGCCTTTCTGTCTGTCATTGTATGTGTCTGTCTGTCTGCCATTGTATGTGTGTGTCTGTCCCAAATAATAGTTACATAATAGGTAC
This sequence comes from Dreissena polymorpha, assembly GCF_020536995.1. Taxonomy (NCBI): domain Eukaryota; kingdom Metazoa; phylum Mollusca; class Bivalvia; order Myida; family Dreissenidae; genus Dreissena; species Dreissena polymorpha. The sequence goes on from NC_068358.1 coordinate 90,211,378, forward strand.
ATAATAGTTAATAGAAAGTGACCCTCAAGTTGACTGATCATATAAGTGTTATTTTCTCAAGTGGTTCTCCTTTAGCTTGTTATATCTCCGGAAGTCTTAAATGTTTTACAAAACAATATATATCCTTGAATGTTATGATTTGCAATAAGGCGTTATTTTGAACCTACCATATTCACGTGAAGACCGCGTAGATTTCCTTCCTCATGAATTTGCTACTCACAGCAGCCCACACGAGATCTGTCTGGCGAATAATCTTTTCGTGGTCGTCCCTTGATTCTCGGTAAGGAAATTATGATTAAAATGAAGTTATTGAAGATTTCGATGATAATGATGACTTTTGGACCTTTACCAAGTAACAGCCAATATCGTTCTTAAACTTTTCAAGTGTAAAATAAGTATTGTCATCATTGTGCTAGATTAAAATTTGTACAAGTATGTTAATCGAACATTGATGATGCAAACATCGCAGTATAGGCATCATACGTTTAAGGTTCAGAACCCAATATTGACAAACAATGTACATATAAATGGAATCGTCCCACATGTTGTATAAGAGAACTCAAGTCATACCATGGTATATATACATTTAAATCTTACAGGATGCGAATTATAAGTAGGCATCAACATTTCTTAAATAGGTTGGCATACGCAAAGTAGAAATTACTGATGCAAAGACGCAACATATAAGTCATTTGATAAATTACTTTTATTATTCGTGCTGCTTTTTTGGCAAACGTTATTGACAAAATGATTATATTATTGGTACCAAGTTTTACTTTATTGCTTATATGTTTATGTATAAATTAATTCAGAGCAAGATAGCGAAAAGGCAGACAGGGTCTGTCTCGGTTGATGCAGTTTTGTTTGAAGCAAGTGATGGATGCACATTTTTATTGAAAACCGATAAACCCTCAAAATCAGTGCGCGTTTCGTACCATATTTCGAAACAAAATAGTTAACACCTAAAAAACCAATGTTCATTAAAACAATAGCCAACATTTTAAAGCTAGTTGTGGTCTGGTAACATTGATTTAACAAGATACACAATGCTCTTTTTGGGGTTTAGGCGGGAGAATATATACAAAACATGTTCATGTACCAAGTTAGTGTTCGAAAATAAATAACGAGCATGTTACCATACCAAATCTATCATTGAAATTTTGGCTATTGCTATAATAAGCACTGATTTTTATTTTTTTTTTTATTTTACGAAATATTTTGCGAAATATTAGTTGAATTTGAGTATTAATATTGCTTTAAGTTCAAGCCGTATCTGTAATCGTTCTTATTTCACACGCGGCAATACATTGTTCAGATTGGAATAAAATATTGTCTTTGGTGAGACAGGCACTTGCAGATGTTTAATGTGATTAACTGAAATAATCTGTGGGTAGTCATACACCCATTTATTTTACAAAACTTTATTTTCGTAAATGTCGAGTTGCATCACTTCATAATAAAACATGTCAAACTGTATACGTTTTAATTGTACATGTTGAGATGGACAAAGACCGATGCGACATTAATAATCATTAATCGATATCATTTTAAAAATTATGTTGAGAATCCACTACCATTATACACAAAAATATATTATACTGCCATGCATTAAATATCATAAAAATATTCAAAAAAAGGGAATTCCTTTATATAACACATCAAACATTCGCCACCTCGTGTGACTAAGATGTAGATGATAAAACTTCTTACATGAACTCGATGATAAAGTCATGGACGAAGCTACCAAGACATTCACTCCCTAAACATTTGGTCTGTACGTGAGGAAAACCATTATGGTAATCGTGTTGAAAACCCCATTAATCAGTCGACTGCAAATGAGTGACTGAATTGTCAGTTCGGTAGAAATACTGTATCTTTTTATTGCACAATATTATGGAAAGTCTTAATACGAAATGACAAATTGATGGACAGAGGACTCTTTTAACATCAAACGATTCATCTGAAAAATAAGCCAATGATGAAACTTAAATACAATTGTCTTTTGTTCTATACATTGTTATTCAAATATTGAATATTTCCACATACACTTAAATTGCAGTGGCTTATAAATAACGACATAGATTTAACAGTACCAAGCCTACACGGTTTTTGTAACGAAATCTAGAAACCAATATTTGGAGACCATTATAAAAAATATAAAAAAGTATCAAAAATAAAGAGGATACTATATAAGTGTGAATATTTACTTGAATTTATACGACGAGTTTGCTTACACGGCAAGACTTATCCTACTCAATAATACAATTCATTGACATGCACCTTTTTGTTATAAATAAAAAATATTAATTGATATTCAAGAAACAATGTTCCATCAAAAAGGTGAATGTCGCATTTTGCAATCATAAATTAGTAATATAGAACTTGAAACTTAAACCTGTGTGCTATAAATTGTCTATGTCGACTTATTTTGTGTATTACTAATATGTTTTACTATTTGTGCATAATAATCTTTCAATGTGACTTTATTTTGCGTTTGTAAGGCCATATAGCAGAAAATCCAAGGAAATGGCTAAAATCAATCAAACTAGAGATTATGCTGCTCCATGGTTCCTCGAAGGCCTAAATGGACATAGTTGTTGTACATGTACCACATGATATTCAACAAAGAATCTGCCTCTGGTCCAAAGCCTCAATCTCGTCGTAAAAATAAGTCAATAAATAAGCAGTTTTTTGCTTGTTCCCTTGTCTCTTTGGACTTTTGGACCATGTTTCAACGGTAACCCTCGATAGGCTGAACTTGTGGTTCGTGTTTGCCATTATCATTTATGGACATTGAAAGTTTTTAGTTCCCTATCTATGCCAGACAACATGTTTTTAATAGGGATGGCAAACCTAAGCAAATCCGTAACCGGTTAACCTGTTTCGATATTCGAGCGGTTAACCGGTTAACCGACTGTCGTATTGACAAATACATAAAAAAAAACTTCCGAAAAAACGTATTCGTTTATAAACAATTACATGTATATGCAAATATACTCTGTCTTGTTGATTGTCTTGTAACCTTATTACTGAAACCATGTTATCAATTAAATACTGTTCTTTTCAAATTGTGTTGGTCCTTTAAATTGGGAATATACATTTGAAATCCAATACTTAGTCATTTCTGAAAGTCATTTCCGACATTGTTTACATTCTTGTCGGTGAAGTGTGATGTTTCTCTGTTGTAATATTACCTTCATGTCATTTACACATAATTATTGTTCTACACCTTGACCAATGAAAGCTATTGCAGAATTCGAATTATGTTGTGTTTTATTAACACTCATTATCCTTTAAGAATTACGCGCATTAACAGTTTGCTGATTAATAACAATTGTCTATTAGCGTAAATACATTTTGCAATGGGCATTGTGGTTTCCTAACCTCTGTTGTTAAGGCCTGTTTACACTCAATGTCTTGATTAGGGTTTTTAAGTTTGCAATAGTTGTTAAAACAACAGTTATCGGGTGTAATCACAATGTCCAGCTTTATTGATGTTATCAAGCAATGGTAATCAACACAATGGCACAATTAAACCTGTTTATTAATCCGCTGCACCCTGATAGTTTACAACTCTAATCGCTTTTGATCCACATGGGGCATCACGAGGTGGTAATTGCCGATAATTTGCGATATGATAAGCAGATAAGCCAATACAGTGAAATGAAGTAAAACAAAACTAACGATTTGAATATTTCTTGCGTTCAACCAAAAATTGTGTTTTCGGAAGGGTAACCGAATATTAATATTGTAACCGGTTAACCTCCCGAAGAAACGGCTAACCGGTTAACCGAATAACCGTTGCCATCCCTAGTTTTTAATAATAGAGGGTTCATAATCTGTTCCTGACTAAGTTGTGCGTGAAATAATGACATTTTCAACATATTCATCTCATATATCATGACCAAGTACTTGCAATTATCTGCTCTCGCGTTTTAATTTCCGGAACCGGTTGAATTATTCAACGACTTTGTTCAATGTTGCTTTGTTTTATTGCTCTTAAATACCAGTGAATATGTCAATTTGTTCAAATTATTTTTATATTTCAGGATATGAAATGTTGGCTACTTCATTTGAAGTCACATCGTAAAATGTCAAATGAATTTATTTCTTTCCGTGTTTTTTTTCATTTTTCTTGTTCGCTTTTTTTAGTTTTTAGTTCGTTTGTAGTTTTAAATCAGTCATCTTCCATTTCGTTTTGCATAAGATCATCCCATGAATTGTTAAGTGTTAAAAATTATCAATATTAACTTACATTTTTGTTCTTCTGTTTAGATTTTTTAATTAAATTTTCTTCGCGTAATAACGTTCAATTGTTGAATTTTTAATTGAAGCAGATGACAGTACTTCAGTGATAAATAGTATTTTATTTATTAATTTTATTCTTATGATTATTTCGTTGATAACAATTTATTCAAATAACGACAAAATATACATTTTCATTTTTTAATTTGGTTTATGAAATGTTTATTCAACATAATGATACATTTTAACGAGTTAAATTGTCTATTAATCATTACTTCATTTGACCTTTAACTAAAGGTGAAAGGCAAAAAGTCCGTATGTGCATGTTCTGTTGTATAAAGGCAACTTGTTGAAAAAAAAAAAACATTGTTTATTTAATGGGGCTTAATTAATTCTATAAAATCATTGAGTTGTATGATAAAAGCTCGGTGATTATTAATAGATCTTCTGTGATGATGCAAATCCTCGACATTGTGCAATACTCGGATGTAATTATGATACTATTTAACTAAATATTTTAACACTGTTTCACAATTGCACGTACCATAACATATTATAGTACAACTCATCTCAAGCATAGCACGTGTGTACATAATATTACCACATCCATGACCTGACATTCACCGTTATCTTTAACAATTGACGGTACCCGTGACTTTGATGAATAACCTCGTTCGGTAAACATGTATTTTACCATGAATAACTCCATCAGACAAAGTAATATGACGTATAAAAATGTGTTCATTTTTTATGAATATTTCTTGTTATGAATTCATTATCCAAACTTGTATATGTGTAATGGCATACAACATCTATAATACTAAGAAACAAGATAACATACAGACATGTGCAAGAAATGCCATTGAAAATCTGTTCGTCTAAAAGCAAGAGTTCAACGACGATAGACCAAAGTGCTTTAAATGTCAATATGATTGTGATAGTTAGGGAAGTAAAACAAACAATACAAATCATATCATATATTGTTTTTTTCTACTTCGCGAATCAAACAATTAATGTTTTGCATGTTCTTTTATTTCTTTATTATAATTCTTAATTTACTTAATTGATTATAAAATATCTTATTATTAGTTGAAATGTATCTGCAGGAAGTTTTGACAGTACATGAAAACACAAATCTTATTTTTTAAAACCATATAAATATCGAATATCCTACGTACAGCCTTTTTTTTGCAAACGCATAATGCATTTTTGAACCATTTCATTAAAAAAAATGCAACTCATTATATTTGGAACCATATGTTTTTTCTCCAGTGTTTAAATGTCATTATTTCGCAGTGTCACATGTAACAATGCAACGTGTAGAACGACTGAACAAAATGGCAATAACTTCTCCAAAACCAGCTGTATGTGATAAGGTCGGAATTGTTGAGACAATGCAATTGATATACCACATATAATATGGTATTATTAAGCAAAACATAAAACAACATGTGCCTTTGACAGTCCAGTAATTTATGGCTGGTCTTCTCGGGAAACACGAACAAATGTTCCTCCTTCGACATTTAATCAATACATGTATGGTTTCATCAGAAGTTATTCAGACAACGGGGATAAAACGTGGAAATTATTTTCTCCCGACATTTATATCAGAACAGCAAGACATATAGTTTATAAATGCTATTGCCTGTTATAAACGTTGATTATAAAAAATCAGTGTTCTAGGATTGACTTTAATTCAATAATAGTATACCTACTTGAACTTAATTTACTTAATATGGAAACAAACAAAACAATCTTCCGTACGTTAATTTGTGCAAGTGAAGAAATACCGTAAGTAGTTTATAAAAAATTAATGTCATTTTTACATGATATACATTAGGGCTTTATGTTACCGAATGTAGATGGGGGTTCGATGTGACCAGGTGTAGATTGGGGTTCGATGTAACCCGATGCAGATGGGGATTCGATTTAACCTGATGCATACGTGGGTTCGGTGCTACCCGATGTAGATTGGGGTTCGATGTAACCCGGTGTAGTTTGGGGCTCGATGTAACCCGATGCAGATGGGGATTCGATTTAACCTGATGTATACGTGGGTTCGGTGCTACCCGATGCAGATTGGGGTTCGATGTACACAGCAGTCATCTTATGACTGACGTTAATTCATGCAATAGGTTTGAAACAAAGATCCATAAAATAAAATGCCAATCCGATTAAATATCTGTACCATCAAGGAATAAGATGGGCTCATCTTCAAAACAGCATGATATACATCCAACATGCTCGCAGTGATCTCACTACCATTCTGAACCCCACACTCGTTTCGGAGTATATTCATAATATATTCTCATGTCATACAGCATACTTAACAAAACGCTTTCAGTATGTAAATGCTTGGTCTATTAAAACCTTGTGTTTTTGTGATGATGCTATAGCCTATTTGTTTAAAGATTCTTTCACTCATTTTGAAATATCTTTGAATAATCTTTTTCTTGAGGAAAGAAAGCTAAGGAATGTCTATGTATGAGGCAGGCCAAAAGAACCAACAGGCAGTTTTTCTTATATTTTTATTCAGTCACCATAGACATTTACTGTACACAATATTGAATTGTACAACTGTATCATTTTGAAGCATTTACAGACTCACATCTACCTATGGATGTTTTGACGTATACCGATACAGATATACGTGTATTTAAAAGAGAAAACTAATTGGTACTCTTGTTGTCCTAGCTAAACATCTGGCTTTCTTGTAAGCATGATACACAAATCTTTCACAAGTTCATTCATAACCTACCTCGTTTGATGAAACGCATAGTAAAATTCATTTATCATACGCATTATTAAACCCAATGAAATGATTCAATAAAATGCACGACGGTTAAAAACTGAATAATTAACCATTAACGTTTGTTAATATATTACAGTCATCAAAATAAGCATTCTAGAAAAGTATTTCAAAATTCAAATTTATTTTGGAGTTACACAATGCATCAACATCGTTTGTATTAAAAAAGAATCCAAGAAAGCATTATCAAAAAACTATATGAGAAACTCGTTAGAGTTCAACAACTATCTTCACTATGTTTTGAACTTAGCTTACGATACTGTTGGCCGAGTCGTAGAACCCAGAACAGTCTTGGGTTTCCTCATCACGATGTCGAAGTCCGAAGCTGTGGTGACATTTGTCGAACTTGACTGGAATCAACTCTTTCACCTTGCAGCCCTTCTTAAAAATGTGTGGGTGTACTTATAATAAAAATGCTTGGATGTTTTGATGACATTGACATTGTTTTAATAAAGAACAACCGCCTGTTAACTGCAGTAAGAATTATTATGATTATTTAAGTTTACCTTTCTTGTAAGTGTAAACATGTTTTCATATAAAAAAAACTCGATAATAATCATTTAAATTAGAACATGGAAATCTAAGAGGTACGATATTGTCAACAGGCAGTCATATTACATTGGTGTCTACATTCATGTACGGTAAATAAAATTGTCTTCGTTCTTTTGCCGGATCTTACTTACAATCTCTATCGATCTGTTGCCCGATCTCAACGTTCGTCACCTGGTCCGTGATCAGCGGTATTGAGTTGTTTCACATCATAGATGGGCCTGCTTGCAATGAAGAATTAAAACGCACAGTGTCTTTAGTTGATTCCGTTAATACAGGTTATGTTACAGTCATTCGTTACTAATAATATGTTTTTAAATTTTAAATACGACCATGATATCACGAACAAAAAACGAACGAATCAATTAATGTAGAATAATATGAATGTCAGTCGTTTGTGTGTAAATATGCCATTTCACTTTAACTTTCATATCTACCCCGCCTTCAAGGCTGGTAATGATCTTGTAACGATCAACTTTTCCAGAATCAACACATTTTTTAAACGGACGTGTGATACCAGATTGATTAGAACATATTCTGTTAACTTAAAGAAAAAAATGCTAGTTGGGACACGTTTCTTTTGTTTACTTGCTAAGCCATCTTATATTAGTTTGTTTGCCTGTGTATCTGTCTTAAGAGGGATATGTAGCATTTTTATTAGATAATAATGCAGCAGCGAACTTCAATAACCAAGAAAATGGTGCACATTCGATAATTTTAGGAATGCACACTTATAACTATGTTTAATTTCCGATAATAACACTAGTAGAATTTTGTGTTAAATCATATAATATATTTTTTTTTATTAAGCTTATGTAACCGAACACAAACGCTCCATAAATAGCAATAAGTAAGCCCCAAACGACTGGGTACATTTAGGTCAACACGTTTTTTTCTCAAGGTTGCGCCCGGTTTTCTTTAATTTATGTTACTATATTTATATACGTTGATTATGATTTTATTGTTTTTATAAACACACACAATAGATTCTCTCCAGTCTTTTATTTTCAGCATATTACCATAAACTCAAATTAATGAAGTCGAGTTAATATATGACATATATTTATGTGCTTTCATTGCATATGGCTGCAACTGTTTTTAATCATAAGTGGTTATGCCTTATTTACAAAATTATAATTGAATGCATTTTAACTTTTGGAATCTGGAAATGCAAGGAATGTAATTATCTATTCTTAAAAGCGGTTTCTGATTTTTGAACTCAATGTGGAAAATCGGACACTAAGACAAAAGATGTACTTAAAAAGAGTTGTGACAAGTCAGGGCGATTTCAAAATACTCATTATTCATGTAAGCACGGTGTGAATAGCTGGAAAATTTTAACTTTTATTGAATCGCTTGTGGAAAAAGGAGAATTCAGTATACGTGGAAAGTGTCGTCGCAGATAAGACTGTTCGGACAGCACAAAGTAATATGTGGCGACACCTAGCGCAACTTGCATTACGCCCCTTTTTCACAGAAGACTACTCAAATGTAATGTTTTTGTCGATTCCGATCGATTATCACAATCTACTTTATTTTATCTATCGTGTCTGTTTTAGAAGCGACAAGTGGGGATACTCTGGAGCATCGAAACATTGTATGTAAAGTCGAAAAATCATTTAGAAGGTGGAATGATACCATTTAAACAGCTTTGATCTTAGCATTATTATTGTTTTTAACCCAATCAAAAAGATACATTATCCATATACGTGCTTAATAAGAAGCGTTGAAAATATTATCTGGCAAGCTTTTATAACAAGATGTGCAAGTCTGTCTAGCACATTCAGGGTAATTCTAAACTTCACATTAATGTATTTCAAGGAAGTTGAGAAATTAATGTACTCATCGCGAAATTGATGACGTCATCAAGCTGGTAATTCCATTAAACTGTCGGCACATTTATTCTCGGGGTATGTTAATCGATAATTCTTTATGCATATATCACATACTTTGAAACGGAAATAGGGTAATTTTGACCTCGCATTGAACATGCAAATATCAATGCTGTAACCAAACGACTTCGCTGTGGCCAAGTTTGTAGTGCTTTTAAAATGTTGAAAGAGATCATGAGTTTCTATAGCATAACAACAACATATAAATTGACGCTTTGCCAAATGTGTCTGAAAGCGTCTATATCACTACATGGCTGAAAATAACACCAATCTGCTATATGCGGAGTTGTTACGAACCATTCAGGACACGCGCCGCTGCCTTTATAGCTACTGATTATGTTCACATGACAGGTTTTACATGTGACTAGTGTCATTGGCGTCTGGTAAAGAGAAGGTTTAACTGTTTGCAGGATATATATTTCAATAATGGTCAATAGTCAATATTGGCATGGTTTTCATTGCGTTGAAAGTAAGTTAATGGCGCAGTCTTCGTGATGTATATGAAAAAACAACAATACAAATAAGGGCAAAGCCACGATGCAAGACCAATGTATGATTCAGAATGACTACTTGAACACTGTTGCTTAAAGGTTATTCAAAAGATTATGGCAAGCGAAATGCACATTAATTCCTTAAACCACGGTTTAACAGTTAACTATATAGTTAAGAGACTTTGAACCCGGGTTCAAAGTGCCGTTTGCACATTAATTCCTTAAACCCGGGTTCAATACTTTGTTCAAATTGTGTCTAAAATAGATGCAAATCTGTTATCTGAGACAACCAATCAGCGGAGCTTAAACCACTATTAGAATGTAAATACCGCGACTTCATTGGTCATCTCTTAACTATAGGGTTAAAAGACTTTGAACTGCGGTTCAAAGTCTTAAACTGCGGTTTAAAGGCGCGGTATGCACACTAATTATTTAACAGTTAATTATATAGTTAAGAAACATTGAACCCGAGTTCAAAGTGCCGTTTGCACATTAATTCCTCTCTTAACTTTAGGGTTAAGAGACTTTGAACTGCGGATCAAAGTCTTAAACTGCGGTTAAAAGTCTTAAACTGCGGTTCAAAGTCTAAAACTGGACAAAATTAGAACAGATTTGAAACTTAGATTTTCTGAAAGGTTATAGCTTGTAGATTCTGAATTCACAAAGTTCCCGAAAATTCCCATCAGGGAAATCTCAGATTCCAAGATGGCGTCCTAAATGGCCGCCATTAGTTAAGATCAGGGGTAAAATCAGAAATATCACTTTTTGAAAGGTATGATTAGTAATAGTAATATAAATACTCTTGTAACTTATTGGCATTAGATTTGCAAATGTTATCACCTGTCTTTAACATACTTGAGATCAAGGTCATATTAAAGGTCAAAGGTCAAATTTTGAAGAAAATTACCCATTTTACCACAAATAAGTTACGTTTGCAAGAGTAAATGGTGCATTCTGATATAATAACCTTTACGGTAGTAGAGTACAAGTAAAACTTGTTTCACTGCTGGAAGTAAAGCAATATCTGTTTACCAAGGTAACAGCCAGAATGGCTTCCAAGATGGCCGCCATCAACTATGTAGAAATAGAGGAAAATCTTAAATTTGATTCCTCGAAAACTATGATTGAGAATGGAAACATAAATACTCCTGTAACTAATTGACATTAGATCAACACATTAATCATTTTTAATTGTCATACTTGAGGTCAAGGTCAAGGTCAAAATCAAAATGAAGGTCACAATATCAATTTTGGAAGGCAATTGCCTGTTTTAACACAAAGAAGTTGCGTTTTAAAGAGTATGGTGTGCAATCTGATGAACATATCATATTAATATTGTAGTAGAGATGGGTCAATCTCTGGTTATCAAAGACAGCTGCCGTTCCGAACTTTATGAAAACGGGTCATGTTTAAGGGCACTGGTTTTCAACAGAAAATATATTGGAAACCATTTTATCAGAATATAAACTAGTATAAAATGACTACATATGGAATAAAGTATGTCTCCTTTATTTTGACACATGTGATATATTCAGAAAACATTTATCTGCATTAAAAACTACCCTAAACTACAACAAATACTTTTGATTTTTTTTCAAAAAATCTGCCGTTAAATATAACAATACCCCACCCACTTTCATAGAAATCAAGACTTCTTTTTTTATGAGAATTTCTCTCAAAACTTTGTGATAAATGATCAGTTAAAGACTTCATGTTAATAACATTTAAATCTTGATCTCATCTATATCAGAAAAACTTATATATACAAAAACATATCTTTATATCTTGTCAAAGTCATTGGTTGCATTTCAAAAGACAAGTTATCTGAATAAAGTCAAAATACCATCTGTCGTGCTTTTAGCTTTTAACCCATATAACGTTAAGTGGAGATCATGCAGTTATAGTTAAGTTAATATCTTATATACAGTGAATATGAATGTTAAGTTTCAAATCTATATAATCAATTTCATACATACTATACGTTACATAATTACACCTAACATACGTTGCATTATACAAATATCAACATTTTCAAAACACATGCATTTCCAATGAAAATAGATAATTTCTTTTCAATATCACACTTCTGTTGTTCTGAATCTATGTTCTAATAACAAGTACCAAATCAAATAACATCAAATCTATATGTGCATAAATATTATGCTTCTTTAAGTTCTTCAGTTTCAACCTGTACACTATTAGAGCAGCCCGTGCCTTTACAGTCTCCACAAGCAGAAGAACACACATGCCTCCACTTTCTGATCTGTAAAGTCTTGCATTGCACGATTTATTTCTGCTGTTGCAGGAACAGATATGAACCAATGTGCTCTCTGAGCTTCCGTCATACCGCGTCCTCGCGTCAGACCCCCCACTGATTTAATGCTTCGCATTAACACCTGTTCAATCACTAGATCTGTCGAAAGTCCTCTACAATAGCGATTGCATCTTCGAAGCACATGATATCCATCACAAAATGCTTCATGGACGATGGGATTGTTTTCTGGTAAAGCTAACATCTGCTGAAGATTACATATGCTGACTTTAAATATAGATTGTGACCAACCAACGCAAAAAAGGGCAAATTTTTCTGGATAGCTTTCAGGTGTAGACTCCAGTTTACCATTTGTTCTACCTTAAGGAACAATTTCAGTATATCTACCATCTCCATATACTGCAACCAAAGTCTAGCAGTTTTAAATTTGGTGTTGTTTGTCTTAACATTTTCATATCTTTCCATATAAAGTCTTGTATTGTACTGTTATTACTTAGTGCGTCAGGAATTTGTATTTCATTCAGAACTGTTTGCATAATGTCTTTCACCTTGTATATGTCATCTTCAACGGTTTTTCCCCTCTTTCATTACCGAGATCAGTCTCAATCGAAGGGTTATTGTTTTAGCCTTGGGGATCGGTATGTGGTCCTTTCATGTTTGCAAACAATACAGATTGCAGTGCATCGTCTACAAGGAAATGGCCTTTTACTGCCCTATTTACAGTTTTTCAATTAAGCATATAACCTACTGTATTCTCTGCATAAATAGTCTCTCAAAGTTCTTTTAGACCTGAGTTTTGACTGTAAGGACTGGTGTTGTATCCAATGATTTTGATGGAAATGCTACAAAGTGCAACGTTGAGTAGATACAAGACATGTCACTTGCAATCATTTCAATCATATGCATAAATATGATAGATGACTCTCCGCGGTGTGTTCCATTCTGTACCATTTGCATTATTCCAGACAATCTTGGGAAATGCAGTTTCAGTGGCCGAGTGATTTTTAAGAGAAATTCAAACTCTGCATCAGGTGGCATTTAAATCTGACAGCTTTCTGAATATCATCTCTTTCCATGTGGAAATGAATTTCTATTTTTCCAACGTCAATAACATCTTCACGTGTTACCTTGATGCGCGGAATGATTTTACTTGTTTCAACTTTTGGTGTTATGGTTGCAATTAATGCCATTCCATGGAAAGTGTTTGACCCATCCAGCGTACAAATATTATGTTCTACATGGTCAGCTATGTATTGGGCGAATTTATTATTTTGTGCGACAGTTGCACTTGATTCAAATTTCAGAACCTCCTGATAAGAGCTACAGAACCATAGACTATTCAAAGTTTCAACCAAATGCATTGAGCCAACAAATGATGAACCTGGACTGCCAATCCAATATGCACCTGCAGAAAATGTTGACTCAAATGCAGTATTGTATACACACATTGTGATTGATCATGTGCAAATCAATCTGATATATCAGTACATTATACTAGGATTCAGACAGAGTCGTTAATCCAAAGAAAGGTTTATTGGTTGATGTGTTGGAACTGAAACTTGGATTCATGACTTTATGCCACAATTTCAAATACGATAAGGGTTCTATGGTTTGGACATTTTGTAATCATCTTCATTTAGAATGAATTACCTTAATAAATGTGTAATATAAAATTTTCTTCTTTTTTCAAATATGTATAGACTAATTCAAATGGTGAAATTGAACATCATTGCTTTTGAAACTCTAAAGGAGTGTGTGAGTAGATAGTATACTTTATTCTATGATATGTTTTAAAGGGTAATGATCTCTGATAGACTAATGTTGTTTATGTCTTGACTCTTTATGATTCATGTATTAGTAAGTTTATTTTCAATTAAAATGTACTTGAAATATATATAAAACGATAAATGTCAAGCAATAAACGATTGTTTAATTGTATGTCGTAAAAAATAACGGTACCCCACCCACGTCTATAATAATATACCTGAAACGTTGTACATACCTATATTCAGTCAAAAATATTAAAGTTGAAACTTTAATTTTGACATTATGTATATTGTAATGATAATTTTCACTTCAAAATGGAGTGAAAATTATTATATAATATAAGAAAAGGTAATTTGAAGGCACACTGTAGACATGTTGGACGTCATTTTTGACGCCATATTGGATTTTCAAGTTGATAAAACAAACGATAAGTGCCAACATGTTATTCTTGTGACATTCCGTGAATTAAGGCAACAATTTCCACAATAAAATACTTTAAATTGTTTAAATAATTTTGCAAAAAATGTTTTTTTTAGGTAAATGGACGCCATTTTAGACGCCATTTTGGACGCCATTTTGGACGCCATATTGGTTATTTTAGTATGAAAACAAGAGATTTGTAATAAATTTGCTAATATATCCTTATTTGAAAAGATTGAGGCACAAAAAGAGTTATACTTTTAATGAAATAATCTTATAAGCGCTCAAAGTATCAAAATAGACGCCATCATGGACGACATCTTGGATTCTGAGGTTTCCCGGATGGACATTTTCGGGAACTTTGTGATTTCAGAATCTACAAGCTATAAACTTTCAGAAAACATAAGTTTCAAATCTGTTCCAATTTTGTCCGGGTATACACTTCCACAGCCTCTACTCATGCACATTAATTATTTAACAGTTAACTATAGGGTTAAGAGACTTTGAACCCGAATTCAAAGTGCCGTTTGCACATTTATTCCTTAAACCCGAGTTCAAGAGTTTGAACGGCACTTTGAACCCGGGCTCAAAGTCATTTAACTATATAGTTAACTGTTAAACCGCGGTTTAAGGAATTAATGTGCATTGCGCTTGCCATAAAACATACTCTTTTATACGATTAAAATTTGGGTTTTCGTATTTATTTTTAGTTCAATAATAAAGCTTTATATATTTATACATTTGGTTGATACGCTTTAGTACAATAAACCAACACATTTTACCGTTATTTAAACAAGTTAGCAATACGATGATACAGTCTTGAATAAATAAGTGTAGCCTTTTTCAGTACGATTTCATATAGATTTGTGTTGTTAGTTTAAACAATTGTAAGCGAATAATGCAATACCTTCAAGCGGTATATTTTTACATAAATTGTAATGGTCCATATTTTAAATGAATTAATTTGCTATATGCTATAACTATACGCTACATTAATAGGACTTTTCCATGTCACAAGATAAATCCACAATGTATTGTGGATCCGAGTGTATAAACATTCTGATTCTGATAATTTTAAGTATGTGAATACACAATGATACTATGTAATTTGGCTTCATTACGATGTCTTCATGAGAAGCATTACGAATATCTGGGCTTAGTACTGTACGAGTTATGCTACCATTTGATTGTTTTCAAATGTTACAAAGTTGAAATGCGTATATACTTCATTTCAACCTGACTCGGATAATATTTATGTTTCTCTGGTGCATTTGAACTATTGAGTGATTAAATTGCAAACAACTAGAGGACTATAAGGCAACTTTCTCTGATAATGTTTCATACGTTTCTATTTTTATATGTTATGCATTAACATGATGCATGCCGTTATGATTAGCGTCCATACACTTTCACCATAAACAGTTTTACAACACATGTAATGGACAAGTTAGCGCATAGTTCTAGGGTAGTTATTTGAAAACTAATATTTATCGGAACATGTCCAATTAAGAATTGCATAGCATTTTTTTCTGCCGACGGCGTTTATGCATTAATTAGGTGTATTTTTCCCGACAGTTCGTACACCGATGAAATGCAGAAAAATGCTATCCAATTCTTATAATTACAACACAAAATGATCTTAAAGCTGAAATTATATCGTTGTAAGGTCCATAAAAGTCCTTTTAAATCTAGCGCAAAAATATAACGTCATTTCGCTATTGACCAATAAAAACGCCATTAAGTTTCACGCACAATATGACGTCATTTAGGCAACTTGTTTATGACCAGAAAGTAGCGCCATGAATATTCATGTTTAAATTTGCATACGAAGTGGGTTCATCGCAAAATGAAAAACCGGTCATGTGAACAAATTATCCAATAAGAAAGCAGCATTCATATGAATGTGACAGAGGTTGTAATTATTACATGAATGATTGTGCAACTCGGCACGAGTAAATTCGCAATCAAGTATACCCATTATTACGGTGGCATAGAGGTGACATTCACTTCTCTTTTTTTTAAATTGCTCTCCTCTTTTTTCTATCACGTGGCCACGACATAGCTAACTCGTGGCCACGAGATAGAAAAAAGATGAGAGCAAAACTAAATAAAAGCGGAGTGCAATTAAAAAAAGAGCGGTGCAGTAAATAAAATCAGAGTGCATTAAATAAAAGAGGAGAGAATTTTTCGTCATCTCGAGATCCCGAGTTAGTCAGCCAATCAAATTTTGCGTAACATGTGTAAATATTCTGTACGCATATATATAGCTGGTCAAAGCAGGCAAGAATCTTATATAAGTTCATATAACATAACATACAACTATTAGTACTACTATTACTACTACTGCTGTTGTTGTTGTTGTTGCTGCTGTTACTACTACTACTACTACTACTACTACTACTACTACTACTACTACTACTACTACTACTACTACTACTACTACTACTACTACTACTACTACTATTACTACTACTACTACTACTTCTACTACTACTACTACTACTACTACTACTACTACTACTACTACTACTACTACTACTACTACTACTACTACTACTACTACTACTACTACTACTACTACAACAACTACTACTACTACTACTACTACTACTACTACTACTACTACTACTACTACTACTACTACTACTACTACTACTACGGCTACTACTACTACTTCTTCGACTAAAACTACTACTACTACTACTACTACTACTACTACTACTACTACTACTACTACTACTACTACTACTACTACTACTACTACTACTACTACTACTACTATTACTACTACTACTACTACTACTACTACTTCTACAACTACTACTACTACTACTACTACTACTACTACTACTACTACTACTACTACTACTACTACTACTACTACTACTACCACTACTACTACTACTACTACAACAACAACAACTACTACTACTACTACTACCACTACTACTACTATTACTACCATCGGAACGACGGAGATAAGAAGACGCGTAAGGTGCCATGGAATCACACATTAATTGTGCATGGATCGTTAGAGGCTCTAAGACAAACCTTCTGCAGCATGAAATGTCATTAACTATACCGTCTTTAACGTTTTGTAGTGTGTTGCCGTGTTTTTTTTAAATAAAAATTGTTATGATAATGGTTCATCATAAAACGGCTCTTTAAGTTTCTTTGCTGTTCAAGTCGATGCAGTTACCTCGTCGGGCCTCATTGAGGCGCCGACGCTTGTGTCAATTATAATTGCTTATGAATATACATGTCTTTCTTTGACATGATTACACCTTGTACATACAATGACACTTTTTGCAAGTATTGTTAGTCTCCAGACATTTTATTGAGCGTGCGTTATTCCTATATTGCACACTTAACGTCACATGTCCAGGAAGCAATTTATGTTGCGGTCAGAATGTCACATAAGCTGTATTAATAGCTCTAGATACCATCACAATATGTATATATATATATATATATATATATATATATATATATATATATATATATATATATATATATATATATATATAATAATTTACTTCCGAAGGAGTAAGAGTCGCATGGTTGTGAATTAGTATAGAAAAAATTGTAATGGCGGTAAAGGCTTTATGCGATCAAACCCACCTTACTATTTTCCTCCCCTGGAAGGGGAAATGTTGGTAATTTTGATATCAACATAAGGCATTTCTAACATATCTATTCCCTTAATATCAAAGAGGAAAAGTTCTCGAAATATTTAAAGTTGAAAAAAAGCGTTTTTTTATGTCAAGAAATAAGGGAAATAAATAAGAGTCTTTATAGTCCTTGAATAAATATAAACCATTCACTCCACAGTGTTGATATATTCTATAGTTTTACGAAATTAGATAAAACCTACATGTAAAGCAGAAGTTTAGTTATGCTATCATTTCAAGATGTCCACCACCAACCGAAATTACCTTCAAAATTATGTTTTAGAGTTATATTCTTATTTCAATTCGATTTACATGCAACACAATTCATAGAAAATGTCAACAATATAAAGTTTTGTTTATTTTCTTTGCATTCTAAGCAAATCAATTGCATTCGAAAATATATAACAAATACAAAGAAAATGGTGATATTGTGTAAACGACTACAACTATTCGATTATATAATTAACAATTACAAATCAAGAAAATAATTTATTTTTCCTCTGTATCAATGATGACCATTGCCAACTACTACTACAACCTGTGTATGTTAAAGGGACCATTTCACAGATTTTGGCATGTATCGCAGTTTGTCATTTAATGCTTTATGTGGTTAAATGTAACCATTGGATTTAAAAAGCTCCAGTAAAAGACAAGAATACAATTTAAGAAAGAAACTGGGCTTGTTCCATTGACCCGTAGAGTGAAATTATATCGCTTAGACCATTCGGCTATCCGTGCTCATACACTAAGTGATGTATTTTAAACTTAATAATAGCAATATTCGCAGTATCACAAACAATAACGACAACAACAGAACGCTTTATAATTTTCAGGTTGTTAAATAGTCAAAATATGCATATAATGGAATTTTGGTAAGTGTTCAAGATTACTGTTTCCTCCTTAATATAATAACTACAACGAAAATTTGCGATTATGAAACATTTTTTACATTTTGTCAATTTACCAAAACGTTAAAAAGCCCCTTTAAAAAACTAAAAGTTAAATTCAACAATTGGTTATTCATACACAATATTATGAAAACGAAACTTCAAATATTACTTCAACAATGCATGTACTTATATTAAATAAGCAACTCGTTAAGTAATATTGTCTGAAATAGCTTTGACCAAAAAACATAATGACACTACAAACAAACGTGTCATGTCAGTTAAAGCAGTATAACTTATTTTCAACACACAATAACATACACTTGTTCTGAATATAAAAAAAACAACTGTTGTATGGTATTCGAATTAAAAGGGCCATTCAAATCATATCCCGAAAAATGTATTATAGATGTGCTTATTCTAGATGAAATCATCTCTTGTGAACATTGCTTAATGATTGGACGTCAAAATACGGAATAGCAAGGTCGATGATTGAACTTATATTACCGCGAGTATAAATTTACTTCATTACCCAATATAATCGTTATGTATATTGTTCTGTGACCTTTTGTTCTATATAGTTACAAAACTACACTAAACTGAAATGACAAATTAACATTTTAAAACTTCTGTTTGAATAGAAGAATGTGCAAATATTCTCATTACATTCACACGAATCCATTTAAATTTAGATAGAAAAATTAAGTCAAGAACAGAGCGTTACCAATGTCATATCAACATTGGGAAAACAATACCAAATAACACGTCAAGACCCGTGCAATAAAGCCAACTTATTAAAAAAAAATTCCACGTTTAAAATCATGGATTTGTGTTATAATCTTGTATTTTCAATTTTTCATACAATGTCATAGTGAATATTTTCTGCAACTGCAGATACTATCAAATATTGTGTGAATGTTTGTTACAAAAACAATTAACATATACGTATATCATGTTCGTACCAATGTCCCGAAAAGATAATGTTTGCTGAACGAATGAGGTTATTGTGCTGTTGCCAGGATTTTGCGTGTGTAGTTATTGACTCATGTCAGTCTGATAAACGGCCCCGGGTGACATTGATAAATGATTCGTAATGTCCTTTTGTTACTATGGATCCCGAAATCCAATTCAATGAATTGAGATTCATGAATCGTTGAGATGTATTAATTTGGCAATGTGCTGAAATGTCAAAATAAGCGAAATCAAGCATATTGTTATGTGATATAACTAATTGTAAAGTTACATAAAAAGAATCATTTGTGTTTGTGTGTATGTATGTTTATGTCAAGCTAGCTGTACTTTTAAAATGAACGTGTGCTCTCTTATCTTAAATCTTATTGTAACTTTATGCATTTATTTGTATGCAAAATGTTTCGGTTTGTAAACTTACATACAGTCGTATTAAAAACAAACCTGCGGGAGGGAATTGTCTTACACAAGTCCAACCTGAATTGATTCGCAAACAACAAGTAAATACTCGCGCGGTGTTTACCAAGAACTATTACTTTAGGGCGAATAATAATGTCTTTAATTGAATGTTTATGCCGAATAAAGGACAATGACTTCAGCACTTGAGTATGTAGACTTTAAACGTTGGCTAAATAAATAAAAGACACCAGCATAGAAGAAATGTCCATTGTAGAAGACCTCAGTGACCTATATTATACAAATAAGTGGAAGAAGAAATTCAATGAGCTAATAATGCTCTCAACAAAGTCTGAACACGCCGGCAGCAGCTGTTTTTTTTACATCATGCTACTAGGGTAAACGGTTGTTTAAGGTTAAGAAACAAAAGGAGAAATACACGGATAAATACTTTAAAATGAAGCTCCCTTTTCCTTTTATAAAAAATAGAGATTTAACTTAGTCAAATATGGTAATTATCACGTTTGTGACATGTCACATTCTTCCATGAAAACATTACAAATATAAAGCAAATTTAATATACTTACAACTGATAAAAACGGATTCAAATAAATGTGCCGTTTGTAGCATGTTTAACTTATCGTTGCGTTTTTATAGTATCGGTTACTGGCCTAACGATATTTACAATAAAGCTATGTAAGGAACGTTCATAATTGCTATGTTAATATAAAACAATATGAACTTCATGAGTTACTTCTAACCACAAGTCGTAATTGAATAGAATCAACTCAAATAAAAGCAATAATGTAAACAGTTACAAATAAGTAACGCATGGATCATGATTAATCAATATTTTGATGTTTAAATATTTAAATAGTATTTGTGTGTCAAACTCATACCCATTGTTAAGTAGGAGAGGATAGATGCTTGATTTGCCATTTGTTGTTCACTATAGCGCGTGACTTCAATATTATGCAAATTATTAATAAGTAGACAGTGTTAAATTGACCGCACTGTGTTATCAAGTTTTATTTAATCTGTTGAACGTGACTGTTAGTATATTTTGCACATTTTAAGTTGAATTTTTGTGAACTGTTGACAAGGGTCGTACAATTAATTTATTTGAAATAGGACAGATGCACTTCTATAATAAGATCAAACTAGTGTTTAAGTTTCATTATTTAATAAGCTATAAGTAATATAAAAATAGATTCACGCATATAGTATCTTTATTTTGACACTGTGAACTTAGAAAAGTGCTTTTTTGACTACGTCGCATGGACGAAATGATTTCCGAAGATCATCACATAGACAGATCAATATTGTACTGTTTCTTTTCCGACGATGTACAAACAAACGATTTATACCCTATTCCTACAAAACCAATTTTCCAGTATTAAGGAATGCTTATCTGCAATTATGGAATATTTGAACACATTTCTGAAACTTATCTTTCGCATATTACTATTTTATTTTATGGCTGAAAGCGTGCTGGTCTTATGTGGAATATTTCCAATACACATTTCTCACGACAAGGTATGTGCAAAAAGGAAAAGAACGCAAATAATACAATATATATTTGTTTTGTTTCTCGTTGGATAACGAACAAACTTTTTATCATAAAATGGTGTTTTGGAGTCTGTTTATATATTATGATATATGTACAATATTGACACAAACACTTTTGACGGTACACATGTTCTGTGCAGCAAGTTTTTAACACTACGATACAAATGTCGTCACATTTTTGTAATTAGGGCCATGAAAGATAACAGTAAGAAAAATCAGTGTTTGCAATAAGTGAATAATGTCTGAAGTTGTATTAAGTTATTATAAGTTTATTGAACAGAGCACTTAATATTGTATGCAACGTATCATAAACAGCCTAAGAAAGGTCTAAACTGTTCGGTTTTTCCGACCGAAGATTGCGTGAACTATTTCTACGCGGCCGAATGACTTGTGTGCCGATTAGCTCTGACACGTTTTCATCGAGGACTATCCACCTACCTCTGAGTCAAGTGAGGAAGTTGGCAGTCAGTTACAAAATATGTGGAGTTATTTCGAACATAACAGCTTTACTAAAGAAGATGGTGAAATGATTTCGTCTATATTGCAGAAAAAATGTTAAATATGAATGTTTTTACATTACGAAACACAAAAGATGAAACAAGTTTTTTTCAAAGTAACAGATGAACAATATAACTAAGATTCAAAATCTTACAATAAGAACAAATGGTATTTTTATCAGTGTTTGTATAATTCAAAATGTCAAACACATACGATACTGGTGTTGAAACCGACACAACTCCCAATAAACAGCGTTTTTATAAGACACACATGTCAGTGTTTTGCCGAGATAAGGGAATATACATATAATCAACAGATCAACATTTAGGCCTATATGAAACAAAATGTGTGTTTGACAGTATGATGCTCTCCGGGGAATGATCGACGTTTATCCCATGCATTTATTGTGTGCGCGAGACGCTAACTAGACAACTCTGTTCGATGACACGATGAAAGTTTGCTACGCGATCGTTTAACGCAAGAAGACATTGTAAAAATATCATTATGACATTGGCATGATTTGTGTTGTTTGGCTGCAAACAGACGTTTAAAACAATATGTCACTTCGCAGAACGTGTAACAATTATAGAAATGTATTTGCGCTGGTCTCTTCCAAAACTTGGATGTATGCACCATGTACACATGTATCATCTTTCATTGGCCTGTGCAGTCTGGGCAGGCTTATCAAGAACTACACTTTCCGCTTTTTTGGACTTATTTCATTTAAGGAAAATCTCTTTTAAACGAAATCAAGTCGAGACGTTAAGTGTTCTCCCCGATTGGGCCGTTTGGACTGCATAGGAGTATATGGAATGATACTTTACACAATTAAATAATTCCAATTTCACAAAGTGACCGGCTTATTCATGTGTAAACATTACTATATATTCCTACATGTTTATTTTAACAGTATTTCATGTTAGTCCGAAGGTACAATTGTTTCGTTTGTCAAGACTCGTGTCTTCCAATGCCATAGCATCACAACACTTAACAAGGCTAAGTGACCTTATGCGCTCACCTATGGCAACAAGAAACCTTACTGTTAATTGCAGTGTTATATTTCATAATAAACAGTATTGAAAAAAAACTTGCACAACGAATGTCAGCTATATTTTTTAACAAACAACAATTCTTTTCGAACTCATCCAAAATATATAAACTGTTTGATGTTCTAAGCACGGTGGGCTGTTAAAAAATAACAAATATTACTTCTTGAGTGTTCAAATGGCTTAACTTTATTGTAAAGAGTAAAACTGTCCCGCAATGTTGTTTTCAAAGGACAGGATCTGAACAAGTGTCATTGAGATTATGCATACACATTTGACTTATTTCATGTTAGCAATCGTTTACTTTAATTTACCCTAGTTATCTATTTGTTTGTTTAACATGACCCAGTTTCACACTCATCTGAGGTAGTATTGAGAAAAATATGCTCACCAGATTTAATGAAGATCAGAAAATACATGTGGCATTAAGAGTGGTTGCAAACTCAAGTTTAATTAGCGACATAGTGTTTTTAAACTTCTGACCAAGTTTTAATTTATGATGGGTAATTATTAAGACCACCGTTCGTTCATGTAGAATTTGGAAATGAATGGGGACAGTGTTCACATGCTTTTCTATATTTTACAAAGTGACATGGTTTGTGACCCCACCCCTCCCATTTTTAAAACTCGGATAATTGTTCTGACCAAGGTTCATAGTAAATACATGCGGCCACATCTTGCAATAACTTTTGCTTACTATGTTTGTTATAACTTGCAAATACAATCTATATCATATACAGATGCTATGCAAAACAGTAAAACAACCAAACACAAATAAAACGAACTGTTTTCTAATACTAAACAAACATTTCAGTTTACATTCTTCATTCTATAAAGTATAAATAAAAAAGATTTTGCACGAAAGCATAATGGCTGTCTTATACGCATCGAACCATCGTTTTTTTCATGTACATGTTTTTATTAAAGATAAAGCGACAAAACATTTTAGAATAAGACCAGTGATTGGAAAACTTTGTTATTATTGTTCATAAAGAAGCATCACGTAATTTAGATATTTTTTTGTTTACTTCGACCATAAATATTAGAGGTCGTGTAAACATGGCATACTGACGAAATTAACAATCACACAATCTTAGTAAATGGTCACTGAACACGTACATATATTCAAAAGCCGACCTCCATGTTAACAACGTATTAATAGCTATACATGGAGATTGTAAAGCGCGACTTTTGACGATAAACTTTTCTGATTTAAGTACACGTGTTTGATAACGTCAAGATGATTGCAAAAATCACAGACTCTGGCTTTATTATGACACGTAACAAATCCAGCAGCTGGCACAATTAGGAGTTAAATTTTTCCTCTTTGGATAGACGTTCACTAGTTTAGCTGTAACATAGTTGAATACATTCTAAAACTTAATCACGAGGTTGACAATATAATGAAAGAACACTAAAGCCTTTCACACTCACTGCGTCTGACGCAGAGCGCATACCAACAGCATGAATTTGTATTAAAAAGGCGTCGTACTGCTGCAATTAATTTTGTTAATTTTCAAAAGGATTCCAATTTGCAATGGTATGTGACAAACGTACAGTGCATCTGACGCAGGACCTGTCGCAAATTCTAAGTGTATTAATAAATCGTTTGTTTAAACATTCCTTTTTGTTTGCTTCTGTTAACAAAACTACATTAAACACACATAATTAAGACTTTAATATAGCTCGCCGTAGTAAGACTGTTAGAAACGAATGTTTACATTGCTAAACAGTAAAAACCATACTACACTTCAGGTCTGTTTTACCCAGTTCTTTTCGCACGAATGATGAACCACTTCATATCAGGTTCCCTTAAATTATTTATACTTGGTCCCCAAGAGCTTATGATGTTATAGTCATATTTAAACCACTTATTATTATCAATTTACTCGAGAAGTGACCCGAATATTTGTAAATATGCTGATATCGTAAATAGATAAAATAATGACATCATACAAGAACTAGTAATGTTTTTTTAATTACAAATATAACAGCATATTCACAAGTCATTAGATTACCCATTCAAGTTCACATGCTGGTTATAATACGATATGCAACCCTGCAGTGTTGACAATTACTGTTATTGTTGCAAATGCCTTTGAGGCAGCGATCTATTGCACTGAAGCAATTTTCTGAAAACAATTTGTTAATATTAAATTACCGCATCATGGTTAAAACCTGGTTTGTATAACAGGTGAATTGGGTACAATTATGTCAATAGGTTACAGTGAGATTCAGATTACTGGGCTGAGGCTTAAACTTAGATTAATGTTAGAATAATTATATGACAGTTTGACTGAATCGACAGCGATACATGTGTACCACATTTTTGAAAACCCTTATCAAAGAGTTTACATTACTCTTATATTGTCTTTCATATGGTAACATGTACTTTGTTGTAATATAATATAAAGTCAATGTAAAAAGGCGAAATCAAAAGCGAATCTTTTACAATAAGCAGATGCTTAACCTTTGGTTACTAATGGTTTCAAGTGTTCCTCACATTGATCGTCATGTATTCACCAATTTTCATGTTTATACCTTATGTTAGAGTTATTGAAGTATTTAAGGTTATAGCATTTGCAGTAACAGTCAACTGAAAGGGTACCGCTATTGAAATTGAAAGTGATTTATAATCGTTTCTACACACATACAGACATGCATAATCAAAAAAAGGATGATCATGAGACTCGCTAACCAGACTAGTAGTTTATTACCAAGTCTATCATTGTTGGCAAACACAACTTGAAATATACTGATCCTTAAGTGTTTTTGGTTAAATAATGACACAATAACAAAATGAGAAAGAGGTCATTTAACAGTTACTTTAAATTAATACATTTCGAGTAATAGAAAGAATGTAGTGAGTGAAGTATATTTACTTAAGTACTAAATAACCAATATGTGTGTTCAAAAACACGAAATCATAGCTTTGTATGCATATTTATATCGATCGTACATATGAATTATTGTGAAAGTAATATTTCAAGACGCATTTGTGGTGCGTTTTGTAATGTTTTACAAATTTATTGTAATGAAACAAAGAAACGTTTGGCATCATCGCAATGTATAAACAATCCATCATTTCCCTTTAAATTGTCCGAGAACGGAAACAATAAATTATTCCTTGAAGACCAATTAAGCATGGTTGATCAATGTCTTAAATCCTATTATTAATAAAAAGCTAGCGTAGAAAAGTTCGAAGTAATGTATCTGCTGAATTATAAGAATAACAAAATGTAGGAAATAAATGTGATGGGAAGCTCTGAGTACATGTACCTTATTCTAGTATACTTTCGGTTAAAATATTTGTCATTTTCTAATAAAAATGTCAATATAAAGTTTCATGTTCAGTTGTATCTTAAAATGATTCATATTTCATTAAAATGTGCATCTTATAATAATAGTATTTATTAATTAATGTTAATAAGTGAATTTGATTTATTTAAAAACAAATAACACTAAAAGGAAATTTACTTTTATTGAATCCAGACTTATAAGAAAATATCATTGAAACAAGTCGGTATATTAATTTAGGAAAATAGCAAATTAAACAGTAACTACACGGAAATGCAATAAACAAATCACTGTGGAACTGTTAAAAACATAAAAAATGATGTTAAAGTATTACAAAAAACGTGTTTGACTTACTTATATTCATGCTGAGAGTATATCCTTGAGATTTTTGTAATGACGTTAACGTCAGGTCAAGTTTGTAAACGTTAAATCAGGTTTGAATTGTTGAAGTAGCTGAAAAATTCTTTGATTTTATAAACAGTTCCATATTTTTCGTTGCATTTTTAAAAAAATCTGCTTTTGTCTCAAAATCATTTCCTTTTATTCCAATAATCCATGCTTGTGTGATATTTCTGATATTTCTTGATCATTTTTCGTATTATATCTTTTCTGCGATTATTTAACCCATGAGGTATGGAACAGTTATATTAAGAAAACATTATTTAAAAAAAACCCATATAATTGGATTGTCTAGTTCAAAAAAGTTCATTCCATTAATTGTGCTATTCTTTCTATACAATTCCACTTAACATGTCACTTTCAACAACACAAAAGGAGTAGTACTCAATTATACAAATATTGGTTTTGCTAGTATTGATGTACACACATGAAGTAGCCATTTATTATCGTTACTTTCCCGTGTTTTTGCACTGTTTTTAATGGCCTTTTTATTTGTTTTACCCATTCGCAGTCGCCTAAAATTGTTCACTATAACGTACCCAGAGGGGGTAATCACGTGGTAGTCAAAATGGACGTTCATACCGAGGTAGGTATTTTTCGCCGTTGTATAACCTTTATTATTTGTATTAATTTTTTAAATGACGCTCACTTTTTAGCCATATACATAACGAAGTTACTAGCGTTTATTTCGTATTAATATACGCTCTATATATTGACTTTACTCTCTGCACAATTTCTTACCTGGATAACCTAATTACAACTCCACTAAGATAATTTGCGGGGAGTAAAGACAATATTTAAATATAATTTTTATACGAAATACACGTTAATCACCTTTTAACTGACATGGCTGGAAAGGAAAGTGCGCGTCATTTAAAAATCAAACAAAAGTAAGAAAAGGTATACTACGGCGAAACATAACTGTCTCGGCGCGGACTTCGCCATCTTGACTATCACGTGATTGCCCTCCTCTGTATCCGTATTTAATTTTCGATAGAAAAAAGTTTCTTTGAGTTTATACAAAATAACCTCGACCCCATTCATGTCAATCTGTTATTCAATATTTTTAAGGTACCTTCATGTTTGCTTTTGCTTCAATTGAAATTTTAAAACGTAAAATAGAAATGTTCAATATAATATGAGGAATGAAATTTCAAATACTAATTAAATTCTGGAGTTCGTTACGGTATAGGAAGAGCTTCAAGATCAATTATCTATATTCATTTTCCGTTGTGGTAACACTAAAGACGATTGCAAAAACTCATGTCGTACATCAAACGACCTTACATGCCCCAGAAGATATATGTGGATTCAATTGACTGACAAAGACAACCAATCATGGTTATTTCCTTTCCACACTCAATGAAGCCACAATTCTTTCACTAGAAATAATCACAGTGGTTCTTATCAAGTTGGTTGTATTTCGAGATTTGGTCCAAATTGATTTTGCCGAGGCTTCTAAACAGGTTCCGGAAAATCACTCACTTGACCGCTTTTTAAGTGAAACCAACGAACAAACAACACACATAAAACAACTTTGCATTTTGAATTAATCGTCTGGTAAACCAAGTATTCATGTGGCTCAAAGAACATTATGATTTTTCCTTGGTTTGAATAATTCCGTTTTGTGATGTTTAACAATGTTCGAGTTTTGTATTAGCAGGCTTATATATTCCGGTTCCGTCTAAATAATCGTTGCCAATTTACACACCAAATTGAATTCACGTGAGTTTTTGTATCGTGTATGAATCAATTAATGTGATGAATGTCGTGTTGACATAAAAATATTGCTACGTATACTTGTGAGTGTATGTAGTTTCTTATTTACATTAGAAGACTGATCATGATTAGAAGAGCATAAATACGGATGACGATAATTTTCCTGTAAAATATGCCCCTGCTGATGCTCTAACCATTGAGTAATTGACATTATCTATATTACTCATTGTGGCGGCGCACTGAAGTACGGCGGTCTCTTTGTAATAATGTTTTCGTTACATGCACATGCTGTGTTCTTATTTAAAACGTTAGATTAATGGATTTTTACAGTATTTGTGTAATTTGATTTTTTGTGAGATTATATACTTTACAGTTATCTTTAAATCCAAAATGTGTTGCGTATTAATGCCTATAAAGTCCAATCAATTAATGAGGTCGCGCTTACTGTTTACAACATGCTGCAAAGAGTGCCACAAAACGTTAATTAATTCGCCGGGCTAAATCGCGTTTTTTGTAGATATTTTTGTATATAATTGATTCATCGACTGCATCACAACATGTACAGCATGTACAATGTCAACTTGATGGGGTACACAACTTAATATCTATACGACAACTCATGAACAAAACACAGACTTAGTTCATGTCATTCTTAACAAAAACCAATAAATAAATATATATATATATATTGTACGATTTGTATTTAGTGTTTATCCATTTGACGTTTCTAAATGCTGTATTTCTAACATGTACGCGTATATATGCTACCTTAAAGCTGATATAATATACATATTTATATAATACTTGTTAGAATGTATGTGTAACTGTTGATTAATAAAAATAATAATTATATTTGGTTCCTAAGCAGAAAGTAGTACGTAGTTTAGACATTGTAAATACTGGATATGTAAATATATAGCATATTCACGTTAGTAAACGTAAGTATTTTAGGAAACGGTTTGCTAGGATTCCGGATGGCTCGAATTTATGTTGTAGAGCCCGGTGAGTTCTAAATATCGGGTTTTTACAGTAGGAATGCACATATGTCAGGTCTACATTTAAGTTTAAAAAATGTAAAATGATATAATAATGCAGTACTAAGATAAAGTAATGAGGCACATGCATATGATTCTTATATATATAGACATGTTCGAGAGTTATAGACAATTATAGAGTTGCTTTCGTACATAAAGCTTTCTTACAGATAGCTGTATTAAAATACATGTCAATAATGATTCATTTATATTTCAATATACTTCTTTTTTATTGCTTCAAAGTTTGATTTCTTGCATTACACATTTCGTTTTTATAAACTCGTATGTCCATTTTGTTCAGTGTTTTGTTGTTGTTGTTGTTTTTAATACAAACACATATCAACTCACAGTTAAATATATGTTTGCAGTTATGGACTTCCACTCAATATTTCAGAGTGTGCGATTGTTTTATATGCTGATAATTTCTGCAGAAAGATAAAGCACTGAGTTAAATTTTATGGTACAAAGGTTGGTTAAAAACAGCATATATTATTTCGATTTATGGCCTGTGGACAAATTATTGATTGCTTAATTCATTTGTATGGTTTCAAATTCATGCGCATATGCAGACACATGCACAGTTCAAAGCATCTAAAATGACAAGATAATTGTTTTATATTTATTTATCGTGTAATGATTATTTGAAACGAGAGCTTACATTACTAGAAATGCAGAAGGTATATATTGGTTTGCAAGAAAACGGCTTTATAACCTTCAATAACGGACTGAAGAATAATATGTGCTTAGCATTGAACATTCCAGCTATTGAAAATATCAAAAAAGGAACTACTTAATTGGTCTATTGTCACTATTTGTAGACCAATATTAACATATTATTGTAAAGTGTGCGGACTCTAAATAGTTAATAAAGTTGTCATTTTATTTTTATATGAATGGATCATTACATGACATGTATGAACGTGTATGAATGAATTAATTGTATCTACCTCTATTATAGCAATACATGTACAGCTTCAATCAAGTGGATTTTTGAAAGAAACTCTTTTATATTCTCACACTCAATCAAGTGGAATTTTTTCAAGAAACACTTTTATATACTCACAAACGAAGTTGTAAACTAACATAGGGGTAAATAAAAGCGACAATAATATGATTATTGGTAAATTAATATCCTAGTTTGCATATTTGACGGTGTTGGTATAACACATTGTATAATGCTCCCTTTTGTAAACTATTACAAACGTTTTGTTGCACTGTTTGTAGCAAAAGGAATTCATTTGTGTCTGATATTTTTGTTTCAATAAAACATGTTTTTTTAGAGTTATATTCCTATGGTTCTTGATCATCATTCGTATGATGCCTCTATTGCCATTATTAGTGCATATGAGATATTGACTAGTTTAATTTAATTATAATTCTACATCTTATCTCAAAGATCCCTATATAATTACATTATCTAATACAAGAAAAATGCATCCCATTAATTTTGATCGCCATTCTATTAGACTGCATTCGGCGTTACAAGATCAACTTAACGTAGGTATTTTCCATGGAAACAATGGATGAACCTATCCCAATTTAAAAGTTATGTGTCTCTTGTGTTGCACTTGTCTTTCAATTATTCCACAAACATGTTATTAAAGAACATTAAAATGAGATTTTATTTTTTAGTTCAAAATATGGCAAAACAAAAAAGTGTCTAAAATGTATGCATATAATTCTGCAACAATATAAGAATATATGACCGTATTACCGTAGCTTATAATGTTGCTGTACTGTTATGACACTTGTTTTAAGAGCAGTAAATGTGCATTAATTTGTTTAAGGGAAATCAATAATAAATATAAAAAAACATTTTTATTATATACATGAATCTGCATTGCGTGCCTTTCTTAAAATAACACCTGCTGTAGCAATTCACATTCGTTCTTTTCTCACCTTTTCACAATTAACATGGACAGTAATCATTTCATTAACTTAACTCGCAATCCGATGCAAGGTCTTTCTGATAAGGTATTAATATAATGCATATCCGTACCCAAACCCTACTCGTTTATGAATTATTATATCGAGCAGGGGTTTTCGGCCTTATATAACAGAGGCCTATTAAAGGGCGCTTCCCAATTGAAAATGTTTTTAAAATCATGCAGTTTTCCCATAAATTCTTACTTACACCAGCTTTTTCCTTAGCCTAAGCAGTAATTTTAGCGAGAAATCTTCCCAAAATGAGCAATTTCTTCCCAAAATCCATAGTCAAGGGCCTTTTACTAATGAAGCGGTGAAAACACCTGTCGAGTATGATATACTGTTAACATGCCATTTACTCCGTTCAGACAAATGTGCAGTTATCCGATATTTGGCTTTAAACTATACCTACACGTTTGAATGATTCTTTTGAATTTGAATATAAATAATATAACTGTATAAACATTAACGCTTATGAAATTATTATGAAATTTCAAATATTAATTTAATACAGGAGTAGGTGTTGGCATCGACAAAAGTTGAGGATGAACGAATCTGTGTTAGTTGTCCGATGCGATATCGAAAAGTGCACTCACAAAACAATAATTGAATACATTCCTTCACACAGCAGAACATGAATGAGGTGCAATCACCGACAAAGCCCTCTCGTTATGGTAATTTTCTTTCCTTACTTTATACAGCTCGTTAACTAGAAATAAACACACTGGTTCTTAGCAAGTTGATTATATTTCGAAATTCAGTCCAAACTTATTCTGCCAAGATTATTAAATGATTATTAAATGATTCAGGGATATTACTCACTTGACCGTTCTAAATATAAAACAACCCAACAAACACACATATTTATCAACTGTTCCTTTTTATTAAGACATAATTTCGTCTGGTGTGTCAATATGTATTCATGTGGTTCATACTAAATTATGATAAACTAGGCCTGAATGTTTGTTTTTTCTTGTGTTGTGTAAAGCTACGTACACGTTTATATGTATTCCCAAGATAATCAAATGAATATTGTAAGGCCGAATGATCGTTTAGTTTACACGCATGTATTTTCGCTCAATTCATCGAAATCCTAAACGTTTTTTAAAACGCTATCGAAGCCATTTCCTGTATTGAACCAGTAAGTGGTGTCTTTGTGGGGATTTAAAGAACGCTCCAACCGTAGGGATAGAACCCGTGACAACGTGGTTGCTGACAGACACAATATCCACTACGCAACAGCGATTTGATCGTGTTCCATAAGCACATTAAAATAATAACATTCTTAGTATACCTCTCGGTATAGGTAATATATATACCGTACCGTATGTATCGTAACGTATCTTTATTATAATGTTTTTGTATGTTGTTGGTCACATACATTAAGTTCCGCCTTATTATCACACACAAGTAAAGTTCTTAAAATATTTTGTATACGTTTTGCGCATTCGTTATCCAGAATGTCATATATCTTCCAAAGTACGCTTTCATGTGGTTAATTCTTGTAACGGTTACGTACACACATCGATAGAAGTACGACGTGCATGAACAATATATTTTTAAAAGAAGTAGTTTAATTTAATTTGCAATTGGAATTCTAAACTTTCACATTCGAGATTTGATTTGATTCTACAACATGAAGTAAAGTGATTTTGATACATTTTCCAGTAATGATTCGGAATAGTTCCGTTGCGGACATGCTTTCTTTGTAAAAGGTTTGATAATAATAACCAAGTCATATCATGAACTTGAAGATTTGTTATTGTTGTTTGTTATTTGCAAGCGTTTACTCTTTTACAATAAAGCTCTGTCTAAATACAATTGATCAGGACACACCGCTGTTTAAACAGATATATTATAACACATAATTATCAAAGTAATATTGGGACGGTTTTTATTTATGAGCAAATTCAAGGAAGAAACGTTTTACTTATTATCCGGGCATTTCAACTTCATAGCGTATGGGGATATTTGTAATTTCGTGAATGCGTCTAGGCATAAAAATATATATAAAATGTGGCACATATAATATGGTCTGTTCACGTTTATTGTATTAATATTCCAACATTTTCAATCTAAAAATCAAATTAACAAGAAATGCTTTTTACTAATTTAATTAAAAGTACAGCAAAACAATAATCAACTTCTGTATATTTTCTGAAAATAAAAATACATTTTATGATTAAATACATGTAACATGAGGGTTAAACGTTGACGATTTTTGCCAACTTAATTTAGACGGTATACGTTATAATTCAATTAGCACAAACATTCTTTAACGTAGCCGGTTAACATGGTGCATGCAAGTCTGCTGATTTCAGCAGATGGCGGCTTCCACTTTGACCTCAATGGTCGCTACTTGAGGTTTAATTACGCACTCGCACGAATTAGTAATTTACCACGCGAATGTTAGTCTACACACGCTTCTAACCAAAACCAAAACTTGTTTTTGTTTAAAACCTTCAAAAAGATTAATTTTGCAAATATGCATTTGTATACGATAGTAATAAGAACGACGTTTTTTTTTAATGAAATACGAAATAAGATAAGTATAGATATGCCAATGTGGGGAAAATATAAAAAAAACAGCATACGTTTTAAAACAA
This sequence comes from Dreissena polymorpha, assembly GCF_020536995.1. NCBI lineage: Eukaryota > Metazoa > Mollusca > Bivalvia > Myida > Dreissenidae > Dreissena > Dreissena polymorpha. The sequence goes on from NC_068358.1 coordinate 90,245,840, forward strand.
TATAACAATGTCAGAGTCGAATGCATTGTTTTCTTAATGTAACATTCAGGACAATAATCCTAGTTTATCACCGCCTACAAAAGAACATTGTCACGCGAATGAAAAGCTTGTAAAGGCATGCAGCCTATTCAATTAGTATTGATGTTCTGTTATTTCGGTGTTAAGACGCCTGAACCCTGTTTCGCATTGTCGTTTTTATGGCCATAAGCGATCGGTTATGGGTTTTGTTGGCACAAATTGTCCATGCATAAGGCCAGATTCTCAATTAAATGGATTTCAGATGTCGCAATAGCTATGTAAATGCAAACGGTGTCTTTGCTTTAACAGTGCTCTTCTGAGCCAACTACATAGGTGCTGACTTAGCGCCTAAGGCAACCTATATGCACCGAAACAATTTTGTCGCTCGCTAAAAGTCTTACACTTGGATTAAGCCGGGATTTTTAGTTAGGCTAAATTGACACAATCGGGCTATACGTTCTCTCGAAGACCGCATTTAAAATGATTTTCCATTTCATATACGTACACAATAATGCGTTTGCACTTATCCAATGTATAAAACATGTAATTATTAGAACATTGTCCCTCAGTGAAACATTTGTGATTAACACAAACACAAAATTCCATCCGACATATTTAAGTCCCTCAATATTTATTTATTGTGTGTTTGTGTATTTTTTTGTTTGTTTGGAATATATTTATTTTTGCTAATCAAGCGCAATTCTATGCATAATCATCACGAAATATGTAGCAAACACAACATGAAGAATTTAATCGATGTACGGCGATGGCAAGGACATATGTTATTAATTTGTAAAATAAAGTAATACATCTTAACTATGTACACACTAGCGCCATGACCAATTTTTTTTTAATTGCCATACTACTTTGTACAAAAATTGAAATTCAAAATTACATGTGCGTGACAATGTTTGATTTCTGGAGCAAAATTTGTCTTATGCCTCCATGACAATTATTTGGAACATGCGCTAGGGAATATTTTTAACAAGATATTTTTTCTTAACGTTTCGTAAACAAGTGAATTGTCTTATTCATGGAACCGATACCATAGTACGAGGAAAATTTCGCTTTTAATTTGCGGGACTTTTGTTTATTCCAGAAAAAGCCTAGTAAAGCTCACGTTAAAGTGAGTGTATAATGTGATAAATTGTTATTTTGTTCACAAAAATAAGAACAAAACTAATATACCCACATACTTCTGGCAAAAACATTAGAAAGAAAGACAGTATTTCATGATGTTTCGGTAGTCACATTATAATTCGTTTCAGCGCAACGAAATAATAAATGGTAAATATATCTATTTTCTTGCTGTTTGATATAAGTATATAAGTATCACGTGGCAGCCTAGAAATACATATGCTTTATAAATTCATGATTTGTCCTCTCCATCGTTTAGAGAAATTACCTTTCAAAGTGATCCACTTGAACTGCGCTCTCTCAACATAAGGTATTATTGTTCTGCATTTTATCGCACAAACCTAATTATTCAGAACAATTGTCAATCTCATATTCTTAATTAAAGGAACCTATATGTTGTCTTTACATTACTTTACATTGGGAATATATTTAACAAAAAATGAACGGTACAATAAGTAATAAATAACTGGAATACGTGCAAGTATCGAAAACACTCCATGGTCATAAAACTCCTGTTCGTTTATTTACGATTCTAACTTATAAAGCCATCCCATCATGGCAATTTCATGTTAACACTCAATACAAATTAAAAAAAAAGGAAATCAAAACAGTGATTTTTGCATCTATGACGTACGGAGATATGCCTTACATGACCCTTACAACTGTACGAACAAACACGCAAGTTACCTATGGTTCATTTCATTAGAACAGAATTTCCTCTGATACACCATTTCCAATTTATCTATGTGGTTCAAACGCTTATGAAATAATCGGTTGTGTGCATGATGATCGTCTGCGCAAATGATATCCACATGAAACATTTATACATATTTATCTACAGTGTCGTAATTCTATTGTGTTGTTTTTCTATGCATTTGATCACCTGCATTAGAAGAGTAATCCAGACTAACAGTGTTTCAGAACTGTGACGATAAATGTCTTAAAATGTGTTCATACATTTGCTGTAACATGTATCATTAAGTGATTTGCATCATTGCTTTGAGTAAATGCTTATTGGCTAGCAATTGGTCCAATTTGAAGATGATGTTATTCCTGATTGCACATTCGAGCTCATTGACATTGCTTTTACAGACGTTAATCTCGCGATTGTTAAATACTTTTAAACATTGTATCACACGGTTTCTGTCGACACCGACAGTAAAGGAATCTCGGCCGTAACACACATGAACATGATGTTTGAGGAAATCTCAAAGGAACAATGATCGCTTTATTTCATTACGAGTATTAAATGTATAAAATAACAAGTCTTAATTGATATAAATTATACAGTGTATTATTCCTTTCTTCACGCTTGCAATATACGTGACATTTATACAAATTTTTCAATATACACTTTGAACCTCCCGAGTATGGTCACGGTATTTTATTACTATTATTATAACTGTCCGATGTACTTTTACTGCGATTTTATCTTGGCGCATGTGTTCTCATTGTTAGCGATTATTGTGCGATGCATTTGTGTGTAAGTTCTTTTTTGAATGAAAAAGCTTGTATGGAAACCACACGCGCACTTTGATTTTACTAACATCGAAAAAGTATTTTCGACTTTTCTGATTTCGTGCAAGCTTTTCTTTGAAACTGTATCGATTCACCATCGTAGAAGATTTCGCCAGTCTTCTGTGTGAAAACGTTCATCCAACGACCTTGATACGATCGGACATCGTTTGGTGCTACCTACAATATATTTTCCGCATACTTGCGTATGATAACCTAACATAAACTTTTATAACAATTAGTGAAACAAAACAAAATAGGCTAGTAAATAATCACTACCTTTTGACATCTTTACGGAATCAAATGGAGTTAAAACTCTACGGAATAGACGTATGAAAAAGTTGTTAACGTATTCAATTACGTGCTATACTTACAGTAAAGAACTGTAATTAAGATAGCTAATGTATCAAATAAAGTTGCAATACATGACATGTCAAATGAAATGAATTATTTATAATGTATTAAAAGCAAAAAATTGTTTCAGAAAAAATATAGTTGAACACAATATTCCATATTTAAAAGCAAAATGCAATGCTCCCTATACTACAATTAATTGTTGCAGCATACAAATAAATTGACATAGATACGCATCCGATCTCTTATCAAAGAGAGTTTTAAATACCACTATGAGGCCGGTTTTGTTCTCGTAACTTCACCTATGGCTTACATTGTTTTCTTAGATTTGTGCGTTTTTGGGTTATCAGAAAACCGGCTAAGGTGTCATCAAGGAACGTAAAGCCTCCATTCATCTTCCTGATAAAGGTCCCTCGACATTTTCCATGACATGTAAGGCTCGCAGAAGTGTCGTTTTCACCATGCATGTAAGAAATATGCGCAATGACTCTTGTCAAAACGAAAGACATTCTAAAGACCGAAGCATTATAAAGAAATAATTAATTACCTTTAGATATGACAAATAATTAGATTGTTCAACAATGACAGGTTGGTGCACTAGGTCAGCGTTGTGTGTACCTACATATTTGATGGGTTTTTATGTTGTATGGATCATGAAAACACCAATTGATATCGCCTATGAAACAATTTACCTAGCTTGAATCGTAAATAAAAGAATTGAATGTTTGATATAATGAAACTTAACTGTTTTCTTTTGTACGTAAACATGTTTGTACATTTTAACTTGTGTAAAATGGATTCATTTAATACAATAATATGTCATCAAATACCAGTGTATGTTACTGTTAAGAATGAAAATACGACATTTTAAAATGCTGAACTGTTTTTACTTTGCGTCGATGAAAATAATTAAAACTATTTTGCTTATTCTTTGAGTGAATTACAAAGCGTGCTTTTTGTTTCCTCTTTAACTAATTTAATAAAGATTTCGCACACGTTTTTTTTTTAAATAATTGTACATATGAAGTGTTGTTTAAAGCTTTTAACATGTGTTTGACCACAAAAACATGTCATGATTAGTCTGATATTGATTTGTTTGTGTAAATATGTTTACTTCAGTGCTAATTGAAACTATCATTTTAATGTCTAATTTAGTCCTGATTAAACTGAACTATCCACAGCATTACTAATTATGATAACGCTCAGTATACAAAAAGCTTTGTTGCAACATGATGGACTCCACAAACTTACTAAAATTATGTTCTTGACAAAACTTTAAAACAAGTTGGACATAATCGCAAACTAATCACGAGCTGCAGCTGCTATATTCATGAATAAATCAGAGAACACTTGACATAGTACATCTTTTTTTCAACGAAACTCGCCTGAGGACTTGACTTTAAAGCATTTGCAATTTGCCTTTAAAGTTTAACCTGTGCAGACTGTTATATTATTAAACGTTTTTTTATTCTGATGTAATTTTTTAACATTTGGGATTAATTGGTATTTTGTTCATAGAGTAATATCACTTCTTGTTTCACTCTCTTATAGCACCTTCTTACCAAGTTTTATTATTACCATTTTCTTAAAAACGGCTCAAGAAAACAAGAACATTGATGTTTGAAAACATGTTTAAGTTGAATTTAAATAATGTATCCATTGTGCTCTGACACTTCAGGACCACATGCGTGTTTGGCTTTATCGTGCTGCACGTGTAAATGGAAGCATGCGAACCCGCTGGCTTTTCATTTGCATAGTATTCTGTTGTTAGGACATCATGTTCATCAACACCATGTGAAACATGTGTGTTCATAACGTATTCATTACACGGGTATTATATCTAGCGTTACGAAGTTTGCTCTGAAATCAAAATTGACTCATCAAATATTATACAAGTTTTATGTGACAAGATGAACATGGATTAAAGAAACGTAATTGGAACTTGATTCAAGCTGTAATCGGGAAATATTTAACAGCAGTTAGCAGATATAATTATATAAATCAATTGAAATGATTATGGGCTACCATGGAATGGATACATATTCAGTGCCTGTTTGATCTGAAAGACATTTTTTTTATAATTTGTAATTTTGAGACTTTTTATTTTTAATTGATGTTGCTAATTTAAAGAAAATTTATTATATCTAGGATAAACTTAGATTTATATCTTGGACATATATTCAAAACGATGTGTGTATTCTAAATTAAAAAGGAAATGCACATATTTTAAATAAAAAACATATGAAACATGTTAGTTTGCGAAGTGCGTTTGACTGTGACAAGATAGTATATTGATTGTTATTGATGATAACACAAGGTCTGTATATGAAATAACAGGTATAGGAAAACTAAGCTATTGATACGTCGAACATTAATTCGACCTGTTACCTAGAATAGATTCACGACAAACGCTGATTATAAACATTAACTGTTAGCCATTGGGTTTTTAGTTAAGTATACTTATTGATCACATTATATCAATTATTTCTGATAAAGATGATGGTACCAATAATTGTTAGTGGATGTTACTGGCTTGTTGTCGATTTATTTATCACATTTACCCGTATAACATTCAATAACAAATTGTAGCCCAACACATTTGAGTTTCGATTGCAAAAATAAATGCAAAACAGAAGTAAATATCTATGCATACAGTACATGACGCAAAGCAATTGCATCTTGAGTGAGATACAATAAGTTTGTTAACTCTAATTATGTATATTATACCTCACATACATTTGTTTCTTCTTTGCGTATATAAACTTCACAGGTCCGTTATTTTGAAAAGATCCCTGTAAAGATGCGCGCGCATAGTCAGCGGGCGCTATTTTGAATAGTGCCCTGTAAAGATGCGCGCGCATGTAATAGTGACCGCTAGAATGTTTATTTGTAACATTTGTGCAAGTTTTACGTTAGAGAGATTTCTTCTTGATATAGTTAGGGTAAACGCACGATTTGTTTGGCAGGTCACAAGCGTGTTTCTTGTATTATTAATCACATCTTGAAATATACAAAAATTAAATGCTTCATTTATGATCAATGTTTAGAAACATGTTGTCTGTAATAAAAGCTGATATTTCTATATAAAATGTATCTCAATATGTGAATTTTTTTTACAATAAAAATGAATTTTGTATATAGAAGCGAATTTTTCCGAGTCCTACTTTTGCAGGGAGACAACTCGCGCACAACAATAATGCCGTACATATTCTTAATTGTAACGATTCGTTTGGCAGGTCACGAGTGTGTGTTTTTTATTATAAATAGCATCTTAAAAAATACAAAAATTAAATGCCATATTTGCGATCAATGTTTTGCAACATGTTTTCTGTGATATAAGCAGTTAACTTATTATAAGATGTATCTCAATATGTAAAATGCTTTACAATAAAAATGAATTTTGTATAAAGAAGCGAATTTTTCCGTGTCCAACTTTCTAAGGGAGACAACTCGCGCACTTAATAGTAACTGATAAATATTTATGGAATTTATCTTGTGTTATTTTTTTTTCTATTGACATTTATCTACCCAAAAATGTTCGGTATAATATAAGAAATAGAAAACCTCACTTCAGGCCCAATGGAAGAATAGTGACCAGCCAGGCAACCCCAAATAGTATACGGATCTCAGCCTTCGGCTTCGGTCCATATACTATTTGGGGCTGCCTGGCTGGTCACTATTCTGCCAATGGGCCCTCAGTGAGGTTTTCTATTTCTTAATTGTATCTGAAGGAAGCACAACCAGGACGGGTCAGTAATTGTTGGATTCGAAATGCGCAAATCACGAATCTTACATTAGGAAGCACTATGTTTTATCTAGATAAAATCAAAATCGTCTTGGTTTAGAAGATACTGCCATTTGAAGGAAAATACATGTACCAAACGTAACGAAGTATAGTTTATTGCTATTTGAATAACACGTATATTTGACAGCCCAGTAATTCATGGCTGGTTTTCTTGGGGAATCTAGACCTAATGTTCGTTGTTGACGCTAAATCAATACGTTTATTGTTCGCATCAGACATTGAACATACGACCGGAACAAAATACATGGGTGTATTGCGTATGTACGTGTTATTTATGTAAATGAGTCAATAAACGGCAGAACCATAAACAGCATTAAAAGAGTTAAAACATAGTATTAAATACACAAAAATGTCCCACGTATAGAAATGAAACATACAAAACAGAAAGACAAATTCAATCATTTAATTGTAAGCCTCTCAGGGTCATGTTAAAATGATTCAACGCTATCATATATTATGTTGCTGCTACACAATCATATGTTATATAGCAACAAACGTATTGATCTTCATGTACTGTCATGGCAGCAAACAAACAGGTATGCTCTTTTTATTTAAATATCGTTGTTTATTTAACAGTTGACACATACATTGGCATTTATGTTGTATCCTACTTAAGATACAACCCTTGTTGCATAGCTATAGGTAACATAAGATAAAATTCTCAGAATCAGGTAATGTTCACAGCCCCAAAACGATTTTCATTTAGAACCACACAATGAACTTACAATGAACACATTTACTGATTCATACTTATTTTTCAAACGATAAGAAAAAACATTTGAGGTAAATCTGAACCTTCGTGCAACTTAATTTAAATTATCTTATTATGTTGGCAATTATTTCCTTCAAAAAGTGTCAAGGTACCTCATCCACAACGATGACTCTTGCGACAAATGTTAAGCAAACATACAGAAAACATATAATTCTGTGATAAGTAATCAAATAAAGTACAACACTTGTGTTTTTTACATACAGCTAATCACCGTTAATACCAAAAGTGAATACAACATCGCATTGTTGTTATAACTTAACAGCATTGATTCTTTAAGTCAACAACACAATTTGATATGAATGCAGAGTAATCCTATCAATTGTCGCAACACATTCTTTGCACTGTAATATCCGTTCAAAATCATGGAAACTTCGTGTTAATAGGATGTGGAGTTTATTGGTGCAAATTACTTGGGCAAAGTGGCTGTTCATAGACTAATTCTAAGCAAAAACAAACAAATAATACAACTCAAGCATTCGTGAAGCAGCATTATTCTAACTCGTTTGTTTGAAAGAGGAAAACTATAATAAACAATAAGACCGATAGGAATCGTTTCCTTATGCACGTTAGGATAGAAATATGACCATATAAAATCATACGTAGGTATTACGTTCACAACTTTAAAATAAGTTTATATATGTGTGAGATTAAACTGTCTATCAAATTTTTATAACAATACATTATGCTGTGCATAGCAACATGACCGTTTAGAAAAGCTGATGACAGTACTGAATAAAGGCATGCTATACAAAGGCACATGTTGCGCCTACCTATATGTCTCTGTAGTGGTTTCTAACGTTTGTGATCTAATAATAACTGTCTCATAAAGAAGTACTGTGTCCATTTCGCAGTAAGTTCTATGGACAGCTATAGCACTAATCGGAAATATAGCAAAGCTTTTAATTCATGAGAATAAGTCTATTTATGTAACATTAGAATGAATGTTTGCAGCCTATACATTAAAATCTTCTTGAAGTCATTTTTTTACCGGTTGGGCGTTCTGCGAACTCTTGGCCGTCGGAAAAAAAATTCAATAATTGGTGTTTTGCAGAGTTCATTTACGCTTTGCAAATGTAAACAGTATCCGTACTGACAGAGATTTGCGGTCTCAGCTCGGTTGCTATTGGATGTCACAAACAGGCCATCTGTTATTTGCATCTGGCTAACCAAATGCATGTACCATGAATGATAATTTACGAATATTTAAAATGATGACATGGTAAAACACTATTTAAATGTTAAACAATAAATTGGTAATATTTTAATTTTTTCTTCGTCACAGATAATCAATATAAGCGAATACACTTGATGCTCTTGTACTTAATTATAACGACGAAAAAAAAATCAATCATCATGACCAAGGTCTATACCTGACAACAAGTTTTTATAGACTTTGGATCCCCGCTAGACGTTTAACAGATTAAATGTCATCGTATTATCATCGCTTTTTCTTTTTTCGTATGTCTTGGTCAGTCACACATGTTTGCCATTATCCGGACACATATTGCTGTACAATTTAAGTATTAAAAGTGAAAAAATTTCATGCTTAGAAAGTTAATAACTTTTTGTAAAACACTCGTGGTAACCAGATTGATGTATAGGAACAGCAAATTAAAAAGGATTCGGGTAACAATTTCATATATTGATGATTGAATGATGGATAACCTTTGAACGCATTAAGGTAGAAATTACAGCTAAATAGCTTTTTTTTCTTAGCTCCTTTTTTAAAGTTAATACATAGTTCCTAAGAAGTGATCACTGTCACACTGAACAAGAGTTTAGTGTTGGTATTATTAAAACACTTGGCGTAACATACCATGATCTCGACAGATTATATCTGTGCTTACATTAGATTTTTTTTTATAGTCTTCAGCTAATTAAATGTTTGAACACCACACGGGCAGACAAGCATAGACATTATCTGAAACTGTCTCTGGTCACATTAGTTTGATAGTTTTATTCATGAATACATTTTATTTTATGAAGAAGCTTAATATACTGGATCATACAGATAACGACACAATATTAACAATAAAACATTAACATAAAACAAAGCAATACAAATTCAATTAATATTTTGCGTTTTTTACATGTGAATGCAACACATTCAAAACTGTGTACTTAATGATGGTATGGCACTATTATAATTATAAAGACGCAGAAAACCAATTATTATTTAAACAACTCGTTTTTTTTATGATTGTTCATTTATACAATCTGTTGAACGATAGTTCTTTTTTTAAATGTGCAATTGTGTGTGATTCTGATTCAAAGAGATGATTGACTATCAAAGAGTGATACATTGTTAGAAAATAGAAATACAATCAACATGGCAGAGAATCATATTCCATTGCAAACGAGTAATTATGTTGCTAGCAATAATCTGGCTAGCAATATCCTAGGTCGTTTCTACCATGAACATTTACATTGCAAACATATGCAGTAGTATACACCAAGTATTTCAAAAATAGTAATATAGCACACTCAGACATTTTACATCGTTAACTTAGTTGTCTAGTGTTCCCAAAATCATACGTTATAAGGAAAATGTGTATACAACCACTAAACAATGTTTTTAATTTTTATTTATAAAATTAACGGCTGGAAATTGATGCACTATCATAACTAGGATATAAACTGTTATATCAACATGTGTTCTATAGCAATACAATGGATCATACATATATATGCCTCTATTGTTATCAGGGAAACAAATCACGTTACCCATCAACTTGTTAAGAAACATTTTACTGTTATTGCGCTTGGCTTTTATTTATTACAGAGAAGGGCTATTAAATCACATTTACATAGGATTTTCGTTCCTACAAAATTGATCTTTCGGGAACACAACAAATATGACCACGCGATCTTTAAAGGACAATGTTGCTACTTGAACAATTTTTATTGAAATTCGGGAAAAAAAAACCTGTAACTTTCCAACAAGATACGAAGAGTAATTACATATAAAGTCTGAAAAAGAGCGTGTTCTGAAATCAGTTTATCTGTTCTTTTAACTGATTGAAGCGACTAATTTATGATTGTTAATACTGTTTTGTTGATAATTTTATTCATAATACAATTTGTTTTAAATACGATAACATACACTAAGATTTAAAACAAAAATACCTTTAATATGTGCATAACACAATAAGACCAAAACACGTCTAAGATAGACCTAACGAATATTGGCACACATAGAAAAACGTCACTGTGATTCGTATGTGTTGGTAAACTTATTTAAGCAGTATTTCATTTGAGTACATACGAATTATTGTGTTGTTAGGGAAAACAGTTTAGTAATAAATTGTAAATATATGTTGATATTATTTCACACTTTAGTATGTACAAGGATGTTAAACAGCATATAGAAACTGTATTATCCCAATAAATAAACATTTCTTGTAACGTTTCATAAAAGTTTGTAATAAATATATTAAGTCGGTGTATGTAACACTTTGCAACACATACAAGTGCCACTACGGAAATTATGTTGAAGTTATTATATTGTACTTGAAGTAATCTACAACGTGTCTAATCATGACAATACCATGTTAAAATATTTACATGCTGATTGATATCGATGATAAAAGGCTATAACAGTGCTAATAATATTTCAGTTTTTTGTTATTTAATGTAGTTGGCCGCGTACCTGAAAACAGAATGATAGAGATTTCTAGATAAGGGCGGGTTTACAATCACAGTTCTGTTAAATTCTGTTTAAATTAACAGGCTATAATTGGCAAAACAATCAAACAAATATACAAATGCAAATGATGCTAAAACATCAAATATTTGTCCGTTTTGGTTGGTTGATTAAAAAATTAACGATGTGTAATTATATATTTTTGTTTTATTCTGAATTGATGCAACATTTAGCTGTAGATGTAAACATTTGCAAGTCATATTCAAACAACAAAATGATGAAATCTAAAGATGTGTTGTCATATTAGTCATATTTATGCTTTAACCGACTTGCGTTAAATTATTTTGGAAACTAGTTGTACAGATTCCTTCTCTGTATTTATTTTATCTACTACAGAACGCGGCCATATTTGAAATGACAGCTTCAAATTTTACGCCACTGATAAATCTTCGTACAGAAAGGTTATACTATAAAACTATAAGATTGTCACAAAAGAAAATGATTGTGACGTGTCCAGTAGTATTACCTTTAAGTAGCATTAAGAAAAACATAACAAAATGCTTATTTCAGCGAAATATTTATTAAACATATTTATTTCCTCTATTTTTTCAATAAAAATCCCAACCATATACATACCCCTGGAAACAATGTTTTACGACGCGGATCTAAAGTCTGATCTAAGTTATATACTAAATATCGACTGGCATTTCTGTTCTAACGGAATAGGTCTTCATGTAATGAGCCCAGTTCGTATGAAGCTAAGCACACTGCCGAAGTTATCATGAAGTGAGTAAAAAGAACAACTTACCCGCGCACCGTAGGCTTCAACAGGTTTCGTTCACTTACACCTGTTTGTAGTACCTTAGATAATGAAATGAAAGTAAACAGTTACTTGCAGGCTGTTTGATTTCATGCTGGTTGGCAGGTTGCATATATAGCCTTTTTTACTTTGCACCTGATGGAAAAATGCTTAATTGCCTTGTATTTGTTTTTTAGAAATCAGCGCGGTCAGAATGCCCTGAAGGAGATGTTGCAGCCGCTGGTTGAGAATGTTGTCTCAGACAAGGGCCTGAAGATCAACACCAACCCCATTGAGGTGTACAAGGTCTGGGTCAACCAGCAGGAGTCCGAGACATGAGTAACTAGGTGCGTAGGGGGTATTCTGTGAACAGTTATTTGCCCTTAAACATAGCTGAAGAAGTTTTGCTAGTGGTACTTGTTTTGACAAAGTTGTAGTCTTCACAACTTTGAGTTCTGATTGATTATGGTTGATTAACCAGCCATGACTTGTCAATAAAGGATTTAGTTGGCCTATTGACAATACAAGACAGACTCTCAGACATGTAGGAGTCGGAGCAGGGATTTTTCTTTCTTAAGCAAGGCCTTAAAAAGTCCCCTTCCTCAACAAGAATTTCTTTAAAATGATGCAATTTTCCCCATATTTCAAGCTTTCTTTTTGTTCCCTACCGGTGAAACTGGAGGGGACTTATGGTTTGCGCTCCGTCTATCAGTCTGTCTATCCGTCACACTTTTCTGGATCCTGCAATAACTTTAAAAGTTCTTCATATTTTTTCATGAAACTTGATACATGGATAGATAGCAATATAGAGATTATGCACGTCATTTCATTTTGTTCCTACGTCAAGAATTCTGGTTGCTATGGCAACAAATATAAAAATAATAAAAAAAAATACTGACAATGGTGGAGTTTCAACGGTAGGGGACACTATTGCTTGGCAATCTGTTGTTTGTAATTGTTTCTCCTTTTTCAGTTTTGTCGATATTTTTTTCTCCAAAATGGAAGGCCAGGCCATTTCCCCAAATCAAGACAAAAAGCCCTGCAGAGACTAGCATTAATTGAAATAATGTGGAAAAAAGAAAAGTGATAATTAACCAATGAAGAATTTTGTTGTCCAATGGATTTATAATATTTTATTTGCAACCATGCTTTCTTATATGTAGGGCCATAAAAACAGGGTGTTTTTAAATTACCAGTCCGTGAAACCATACATTTAGAGCTTTCTCAGCAGCTGAACACAATTTGTGCGCAACAAATTTAATGTGGTCAAATCACATCTTAAGGCCTAGGGTCGATGAATATTTACAATGAAAAAACACACAGAAAGCCTTACAGTTGCCGCTTTGTTGAAATTCTTCACAAAATTGCAGTGTGGTCTTTAGGGCAATATGTGTTTAATGGTAAGGATCAAAAGGCCAATATACTATTTGAGACACTATATTTTGTGTTCTTTCGATACACTATATTCATGTCTTCTTGCTGTCCAGTACATTGCCATACGATGTAAGCATAGAGCAGGCCTTGAAGCATCCAGAGGTGTGTGCCAAGCTGCGTGAGTCCACAGATGCTCTACAGACCCTCACCGACCGCTTCCTCAACGCCATCCTGCAGTCTGTAGACAAGATACCGTGAATACCTGTATAGATTTCAGCCTCGTTTGGGGATAACTAGGCTTAATGCATATGCATAAAGTGTTGTCCAAGATTAGCCTTAGCAGTCCCAACAGGCTTATTAGCAGGAGTGTGATTCTATTGCGGATTTCCGCAGATCGGTCTGTCCGGGGTCATTTGCCCGAATCGCGTTACTTCTGAAAAAATATTTCGACCAATTCTGCATGCGTATTTTAATAGCTTAATTACGTTACCTGCTATCATATTGCTTACTTACTCCGAAGGATCGTAATTCATCCGGAAACTTTCTGTCCGAAGAATCCCACACTTTTCATAAACCCGTCGGTCAGGTCAGAACGGTCACATAGTGCCGTGTAGCCGTATAACCAAAACGGGATATTACCCCAGAAATCACTCTTATTCCGGATGCGTTATACAAAGGCCGACATTTTTGTTATTTACTTAATTGTTGCTTCTGTTTCGCTGGACTCTTCTGTTTAACAGAATAGAGAAGTTTTTGAATTGTGTTAAAACATTCTCCGTATATATATCCGATTATTTCTGTATTGTTTTGTGTTTTTGTTTGTTTGTTCAAGGCAAAATATGCCTCAAACACGTGGTTCATGTGGCCACATAAGAGCAGCATGGGACAACCATGATAGCTGCCTGTCGTGTGCCGGATGTACCAAGGACAACTGCTGCCCTTTCTGTGAGCATTGGTCTGTAGATACCTGGGCCATCAAGCGTAGACCTTTCAAGAGTCGTAGACGCAACATGCGTAGTTCAGGTCAAAGTAGGGAAAGTTCCGTTTGTCGTGACTTTTCCCCACACGATCTTGACCACATGCCATCAGGAGATGCCATGCATCGGTCCTTGCCCGGTGACCACACCGGACAAAATTTGCCCGGTCCGTTCATCGGGAACGACCAGTTGACCGGTCCGGAGACTTCACCGGTCACCGGTCAACATTGACCCACCGGTCAACATTGACCGGTCCGGTCACCGGTCATGTTATGACCGGTGTCGTCACCGGTCAACCGGTCACCGGACAAAGTAGGTCAAGACAGAACGGTCATAGTCATTTCGGTCAAAACACTACACTCCCCCCTACTTTATTTAAAAATAACTTAATAATGGTAGACAACAAACAAGGACTAATTTCAATATAAGTTATACATCCAGGTGCAGACAGGTAATTCCTATATTTACTGAATTTACAGGTATCCAAGAAGTAAAGTAATCAGGATCCTAAAAGGAACATTAAAGATGACCTCTACTCAGTAACTTCTGAGGAGGTACACAAAAAACATTAAATACATGAATTTATCATCTTTGCCTAAAGATAACAAATTAAAGCCTATGCATTATTAAAGATAACCTCTACTCAGTAACTTCTGAGTAGGTAACACAATTTAAATGCATGAATTAATCATCTTAGATTGAAGATGACAAAATATTTATGAATCACTCAAGCATCCAATAACAATAAACCTACACCACAGAGATGACTACAGCATTCTGTACAATCTGAGGGCATTATTGCAGCTCACCTCAAGCACATGCTCTACCGGTACGATTCGGCACTTGGCAACACCCTCAGCAATTTGAAAGAACTGATTTGGTGCTGAAAACCAATGGCCAGTCGCACGGAAGTAGGGAGCATCTGTCTCAAGAAGGAGCTTGTTTTCATTAAGAGAGCGTAAAGCCTCAGATTGGTCCAGACTGAATCCCTGAACATTTCTATTAAAACTGAAGAAATTGTTCGGGAAGGCTGCAAGTCACTTTGTTAAGAAATATGTGTCGCCCGTGAAACAATGTACATGAAACTTCGGAGTCCTTGAAATGGGACTCAGAAGGTGCAGAAGCAGAAGATAGGCCTCCATTCCACTGTCACCAGATGTCCCACGACAGTGAACGACCACCACATGGCGATCATTGATCATGTGCAACATTGCACGCACTAAATCATTATGGCGTGGCATCTGTTTATCAGGTACTAAGTGATCCAGACCAATTTCACCAAGACCAACCACCCTTTCACACTTGAGCATATTGCGGACGCGATCTAGAGCATTGTTAATGCGGTCATTGCTCATAGTAGTGTTTTGGGTGCAGTCCGACTACCACTCCAACATTGGATGGTAGCCCTGACATGTCTTGGGGGGATGGGAAGGTGTTGGGATCACAAAAGATCCAAATGCCGAAAACCAATCTTACTCGCTGGTGATCCTCCACCTGACCCAGCTCCATCAACTCATCAACCGGCATGCAAGGGACCTGAGCCGCATTTCTCAACCGGTCAATATGAAAATGCGAATCGAAGGCCACCGGTAGACTCTTAACTGACTGAAGCTATATGTCAGAAGGACAAGGGAAAATCGATCTCCAATAGTCCCTGTCTTCGGCAGAAGGATTGCAGCTAGTATACTAAGGACGTGCTAGTGGGTTAACACGGCAGGGGAGTTAGCAGGTGACAGGACAAATTGTTAAGGGACCGAAACCCCCAAATAGTTACATACTTCCACCATCGCTTGCCTACAATCTGGGGACACTCGAACGCCAGACAAAGGTGCAAGCACTCTTTGTCGGTTAACAAGGTCAACCAGCTCAGACAATATGCAAAGACGGCGGAGCAACCATGTCGCCACCTGGGTCAGTGCCATTTCTCGACCCTTAACCACTGATGCATCATTACATGGCAAACGGTCATCACATATTCCTGGGATGTGATGCCTGAAAGCATGTAACCGAGGAAGATCTTGTCCCTCAAGAGTACAGCCGGGCACACAACACCCCAGTTTAGTGGGCATTTCCTGTTTGTCCAATTTTTGTCGGACCTGACTCACATGGACATTCATGCGAGCAACTGCCGTGCAAGGATCGGCTTATTTTATGAGCTTAGCCGAAATTGGGGGAAGCTCATATAGCTCACTCCCAATATTGTCTTCCTAACTCATCAATGGAATAGGATTCCTACGAAAGCGCTACTTGGATGAGTGATTGTGCATGATGACTGCGCAGCCGAGTGCGGCAGACAGTCACCACGATAATGGGATGCAGGCATGCCTACTTTAACCAATGACCGCTGCCGTTTCTGGGCGTTTTGAGGTAGGCTGCCCCATATTAGACAGCGCTACTGGACTGGGATTAACCAGGACCTCTGGTTCCTGACAAGTTTTAGGGTCTTTGGATCCCTGCTCAATTTCCGTGGCCTCACTATCAGAATGGAGGAGGGCCTCAGCCTCTGCCTCCGTCATGTCAATTAAATTTTCAAGATCTATTCTGTAACATACCTGTACAACATTATTTCTGTGACAACCTTTATTTACATTTATCAGTTTTTGTTAATAACATGTTAGTTGAAACATAATTTTTTCAGCATATACTGAAACTAGTTAATAAAGGCATTAATTGTTACGGCAAGTTGGGCATTTGTATTAGGTGATATCAAGTGCTTCAGTGGATGTTACATTAACACATGAGCCATGGAACCATTCATCGCAAAAAAATCACATTGTATCATAAAGCGACCATCCCAAGGTTTTCGACAGACACAGTACAAATCGGTTTCCTCACAAGGAGGTGCATCAATGACTGCATCTGGAATATGAGATTTAAGCCTTACAAACCAGTCAGGGATATTGCGATCGCGACAGGGCATTATCCTGTCATGGTTCACAACAAATAATGCGTTCCTTAGCTGCACTTGATACAAATAGGCAGACAATTTCTTAGAAATTAAAGCGGGCCCTTTCCATGGTGAACACAGCTTGCGACACTAGCTTTTTTGATGGCTGTATCCAACAAATAGACAATGTCACCTACTGCATATGGCCGCAGCAATACTTTAATGTCGTAATTTCTTTTCATACGTTTAACGGTGTTTTTGAGTGTATCTCTTGCTACAGAATGAGCTCTTTCAATGTTTCAGTCAAGTCTCGAACATAGTCATCAGTACATTCAGACTTTTGTTGTACATTGGAGAACATAAGTTGTGCAGGGGTATTTACCTCACGACCAAGCATCAACCGGTTAGGTGTATAATCCGTACTGCGATTTACTGAAGCATTGATGGTACCAGCTATTTGCACATACATGTCCCACCTGTTTTGAGACTTGCCAAGAAAACATCTTATTGCATCCATCAGGGTTCTGTTGAATCTCTCAACCTGACCATTTGCTGATGGTCTATATGGTGTTTTTCGAGATTTGTGAATTTGCAATGCTTTGCAAAGTGCTTCAAACAGCTTACTTTCAAAGTTTAAACCCTGATCAGAAAATAATTGAAATGGGTAGCCAAACCTCGAGAAAAATGAGTCAATAGCAGCCTTACCTATGACATCAGCTTTTTGTGATGGAAGTGGTACACATTTAACCCATTTAGTAAATAAGTCAACCATTACCAAACAATGCTCATTGCCATTATCAGTTTTAGGTAAGGGACCAAAAAAGTCAATGTGTACCCGTTCCATGGGAGCACCTGCCTGATATTCAGTCATGGGTACTACCCCATAAAATTTGTTTTTCTTGTTTCGACTGCACACATCACATGACAAAACATATTAATTGACATCTCTAGCCAAATGAAACCAAAAGAAATTTTCCTTTAATTTTGCCTTAGTGCGTGCTACCCCTTGGTGGCCCAAAGAAGGTATATCATGATGCCACATAATTGCTTGCTCTTTAAGTTCTTGGGGCACAACTAATTCCAATTCAGGAGAGTCATCTTTCTTTCTTAACAAAACATTGTCCAGCAGGCTGTACATTTCTTTGTTTATCCAGAAATACTTGGCCTCAGGGCTAGACAAAAATAACACACCTTCATCTGGTGCCTTATTCTACAGCAGCCAAGAAAGAATATATTGAAAATTTGTACCTCTCCCCTGAGCAGAGCACAATTCTTGATTGGTAAAACCCCAGGAGTTGCCTTTAACTGAGCTTGTATAGTGCAAACGTTCAATGAATCATGTGATATGGCTGTTTTAAAACAGGAATCACAATTGCAGAATGTTTGCAAAACATCTGCGTGCAGGCCAGTTTTAAGCTGATCTGACCAGACCATACATTCAGATACTTGTCCTCCCGAGTCCCACACGCGCCCACCATGCTGAGGACCCTGTTTCGGTCCTGACCCAGCAGAGGGTTTATCATGAGGATCTACAGGACAAGTTTCCTGAATGGCATGGACAGCCCTATAGCATTGTCCACTTCCTCGGTAAAACTTCCCCATTGCTCGTCTGCCTTGGTGCAATATTGGCAACCCCAACAAAGCAAATCTCGGGGTTTAATACCTGTCATATATGATGGACAAGGAGACAGTGGAGAAGCGATTCGAGAAGGGCATCTGCATTTGCATGCTGAGACCCTGACCTATGCTGTACCACCATGTGGAATTGTGCCAGGTCCTCCAGCCATCTAGCCAACTGCCCTTTAAGGTCCTAAAATTTCAACAACCAAGTCAGACTTGAATGGTCTGTACGAACTGTGAACACTCGTCCCTACAGATAGTACTTAAACTGTCGTGTGAAACGTACAATGCTCAGTAGTTCTTTTCTGGTGGTGCAATACTTTTTCTGCTCAAGCGCTAAAGCAAAGCTGCCATATGTAATGACACGCTCTTGCCCTGCCGGAACCTGACTAAGTACACCACCGATACCAGAGTCTGAGGCATCAGTATCGAGAATGAACGGGTCAACACTGTTTGGCAACGTCAGGACAGGTGGCTGTACCAAGGCCTGACGAAGTTTTTGAAATGCCTCTTGTTCCTTTTCTGACCACCTGAACAAATTCTTGCCTGGTAGGTTATACAGAGGTTGTGCAAGTTTTGCAAAGTTCTGTATAACCATTATATGGAAGTTAGCAAAACCAAAAAACCTTTCAACATCCTTAGAGCAGAGTGGTGTTGGCCATTCAGCTACAGTTTGAATATCACTTTGTGACATACACAGCTTATTACCACCCGCCATCCTACCCAAGAACTCAATTTTTTGTTGGAAAAATATGCATTTTGTATGTTTAAGTTTTAAGCCATGTAACCGAAACCTAATTAGAGCTTCTGCAAGATTGTTGAGGTGATTTTCAAAGGACTTTCCCATAACTAGGATGTCATCAAGAAACGCGAGGGCTGTTTTCCAAGTCAGACCTCGAAGTACCAGGTTCACAACGCGAGAATATGTTGCAGGCGCGTTCGTGAGTCCGAAACCCATCCTGACATGTTCAAACAGGCCATACTTGGTGACAAACGCAGTTTTCTTTCTATCAGGCTCTCTGACTTTAACTTGCCAGTAAGCCGAGTTGGCGTCTAACTTCGAAAACCATATGTTACCAGACAATGTATCTTAACAATCCTCTACTAGGGGGAGTGAAAATGTGTCCTTGATAGTAACATTGTTCAAAGCACGGTAATCGATGCACCAACGTACAGATCCGTCGCGTTTACGGATAAGCACTGGAGCCGATGTCCATTCAGACACTGATTCATGTATAACTCCAGCATCCAACATTTTCTTCTTCCTCATTAACAAAACATGTTGGGGTGCGGCGCATGCGATGCTTTATAGGTTTCGCATCGCCCGTGTCAATAGTATGTTCAATACTAGTGAAGTTTCCAAGGTCATATTCTTTCTCTGCGAATACATCAGCATACTCAGTGAGTAGTCTTGAAAGCTTAATGGACTGACAGTAAGTTTTTCCTCGGAAAATTGGAACACCTCTTTCAGGTGTTCAGGAAGTGTAAGAAGACTGCAATCAATGTTGATAACATTGACTGAAGCACCATTAATCTCCCTACCACTTAAACTTGTGTTCACAGCGTCAAGTTGCTAGACTCAACATTGGAGGTTGCTAAAGAATTTTGGGGAATAGCTCCTGAATTAAGGGGTATATCTACAATTTCAAATGTCTCATGTGCAATTCCTATTAACTTGCCACGTTTCAATGTTTGGAAATTGTCGGACGAATTGACAAAGCAAATCAGTGGTTTTTCACCCGCAGCTCTGACAACACGAGGCACAACAACATCCAAGCCTTGACACGGTTCCACATAATTGTCATTCATGGGGGTATTTATGCAACACTCTACCCTGACTACTGAGTTAGGAGGAACTACTGTACGTTTTGAGACAGTTACCCTTGCCGCAACTGGTTGCTTTTCTTTGAAATTTGTGTTCAAAGATATTTTTTCACCCTTAACGATGAGGCTATCAGCTTTTAGGTCAATTTTTGCCCCTAAATGATGCAACAGATCGTGGCCTAACAACATGTCATCACTAATTGGTGCGACATACACCCGTTCTGTGAAGGTTTGCTTTCCCAGTTGCATTGCAACTGGGTTTGTCACTAAGCCCGAAATAACAGCACTCGTATCAGCTAGTTGCATGTTAACATCTCGAACCTTGCCCGACTTTCGAATAAGTTGTTTGTAAACAGCTGAAGACAAGATAGTGACCTCCGCGCCGGAGTCTACCCTTGCCCTAACCGGTAGGTTGCCAATGGTAACATTAACTGATGATGACCCAGCACGTACCACATATACACCTACGGTCTCAGTTAAGCTAACTGGAACTGAGTCTCGACTTTTCGATAACTCAGTTTCTGTTACTGAACCTTCTACATGTTTAATTTGGCCACTTAATTTTCCGAGTTCCGGGGGGGGGGGGCCTTGCACTCCGGCCCTATGGAGTTTAAAGGTACCTTATCAGTAGATTTGTCAGCTTTGGCCTTATTCTCTAGATATTTTTGGAATTGACTACAATTTGGTTGTACGTGACCATTATTGTGGCAGAAAAAGCACTCAACGCCCGGTAAAAACGCACGTTTTTTAGGTGGAGCAGCTTTTGCGACAACACTGTCATTTTTCGGCTAATTCAGTTTTTTGAGTTGTTTTGAGAGTTGCTGGATAGCTTTCTCTAAATGGGAAAAACGGGAGTCAATTTCCGATTGAACCGTATTCAAGGTTGGCTCAACTTTTGAACGATTCGTTTACCATCAATTGCTTGTGTAATATATTGATGATGGCGGACCTTGTCAAGAGCTTCTTGAATGGTATGAGGTTGCTAGAAACAGGCATGCTTGCCAGCCTCTTTGTCAATGCAACCTTGGCAAAATTTGGAAATAGCCTCCCGAGAACAATGTTTCTCGGGGAGGTTCCGAAAGGCAGGAGAAGCCAATGTCAAAACACGGTTGGCCGAGTCCTCAAGCGCTTCACCTGCTTTTTGAGACGCTTGCTCGAACTTAGCACGACTAGTCTCTGGCAATTCCTAAGCCCCAAACCGGCCTTCTAACTTCCGCATTATTTGCTTGAATGAATAGTTTTCTCCCATTTGAGTGGAAATGGCATAAAAGTCTAGTGCTTTGCCGTCTAGGTACCAATTAAGGTAGTCCCGACTTTCGCCATCAGACCACTTACCAACCCTCATTTAGCTCTCAAACTTTTGTTTAAAAGCTAACCAGCTTCCCTTCCCATCAAAGCGCAAATTTTTAGGCAACCGCTTAGGATTGCCATGATGACTAGCATGATATCCATGATCGGACATTTGGCCAGCCTTGACCGAGACTCTGAGGAGTCACTTGACGTTCTACTTTTTGACAAATATTGGTGTTTACGCCTATGAGACCTATATTTGTTATCTTTGCGTGACCTATCACGTGACCGGTCATATGAGCTAGAACACGAGTCATTACGCTTAGTGCGCATTTGACGTCTTGTATACGAGCTCCTTGCTTTAGAATGGTCATGGGTTCGCGAGCCGTTTAGGTCAAGGTGCCTTTGACCATGACCTACAAGCTCAACCTTATTCTTTGAACTGTGTCGACCTTCATATGACCCACTTTCAGAAGGGTCACGAGATCGAGAACCTGACAGAGATTTGCGACATCGCTTTTGATGGCGTGAACTAAGAACATCTCTGCCAGCGTACTCCTTTTGGACACCATTGACTTCATGTTTTGAGCGATCTTGGGGTCATTTGCTTTATGCATTCTATTCGCATATTTGTCAGTGCCCAAGTTGGATGTTTCAGTTGTGGGGTAATTAAAGCTTAGCCTTTTTGACCTTTCAATGTACTGAGGTCTGCTTATTTCCATTTGTGAACTTGGTGCCTCCGGTAAGGAGTTAAGATGCCGTGTGATATCCCCTATTGCGGAATGTGAATGCTCTACCTGTGAGAACAATGCTGCAAGCTGGTCAGGATTGGAGACCGCTTGAGACTGCTTCTCACTTGTGGGAGCACTCGCAATATTCCGAAAATCAGGGACATAATCATAGCTAAACAACTCCTCCCCTTCCTCTGTTTGGAATGGAACCTCAACATTTTGTATATTAGGAGTGAAGTCCTCTTTGACTTTGAATGGTTTTTATGTCATTTGTGAAAGAAGTTCTGAGCATTTCGCATTATTTGCTGTTTAATATTTTTCGTATGTAAGCAATTAAGATGTTACGAGTGTGCGAGTGTGAATGCTCAAGAAAATAAGCCCTAAATGGGAAAAAAATATGGTCTTGTCCAATGTTAATTGTCACTGTTATTCGAATGTTATGCAAGCGGTTTAAGTCAAAATTATGCGTTATATATTTATTAAATTGATGATTGCAAAGCATAAATCATTTATCAGATTTGTTTGTATCATTATAGTACCACTTTATCAAACGCTAAGAATGAAAATAAGACGAGGAACAATACACATGCGGAATTTATTTTGGTACGTTTATTGTACGCGATATAAACCCATACATCTTATTAAACCGACGGTCAGTCTAATCAATAAACCATACATTTAAACTGGTATTTAAGAAATAAAGTTAACATCAGAAATCTCCATTTATGCTATAAAGCTGGTTTGGATATGCGTTTCAAGAATTTAAAATATAAATTTAATAATGGTTCCGTATTGTAGGAAGACAATAAAATACTGAGATTGGTAAATGGATTGTTCATTGCACAAGAATGCATCAATATTATGTAAATGGCAAAACATAATGTAATAATGGGGGAGCGCATACAGACGAGTATACTTTACTTCCAAACGTCGTTAACAACAGTGCACGAATAAACTGAGAGACATTATTTTAATCTATTTGTCATGGTGTATTTTATATGAAAATTAAAGTACCCTTAATTGGTAATTGCAATGCAAGAAGAGTTGTTATGACAACAAGATCAATTTCATAGGCTTCGGTTGGCGACCATAGAGCCAAAGACGGCTTTGGTCATTGAATTCCGGGAGTTCGGCCAATTTGAAGCCTTAAACCTTAATGTGTGCCCTGTGCAAACGTATTTTACATATAGATAAAAGTATTAGCAAACGTTCCGATTATCAGTCATTTGATGTCAAGTTTATAAACAAACGCCGGTATGATAGCATCTTTAATAAAGGACGAAAACAATACATGACAAACTACGCCCATTTTAAAGGACTTGAAAATGGCCGTTCATTTGGACCTGTATATATTGATGTCAGGACGCTAATCTGCATACTCAAGATCTATACATCAGTTGTGTAGTATGAGTATAATATAAGCATTATATACACATGTTTTAGTTCACGTACTTAGGTAAGTGTTTCAAGTGGTAACCTTGAATTTGACATTGCTGAATATCGCGTCTTTTAATTATTTCAACTGTTTATCATAACAAAAACCTATGCTAAAATATAAAACTATAAATTATACCAAACAATTACATATTCAAACATCGCCGATACAACCAATTATTTAGCGTTTGTCTCTTTTTATGGCGACCAATAACAAAACGTTATAATGTAGAGGATATTAAAGGATATTGCTAAATGGCAGTTTAGATATGCATGTAGGCATTCTCTCGGGATACAAGACATTAAAACGCCTTCAGATTGATCGATATTCGCTTTGTAATTGTCTGCTGAAAATGCGGAAACGAGTAGATGTTGCTACTGAAAAGATCATCTAAGAAGATCGTGTCTACGGCATTCACACCAAAAGCATTTCCGGACCAGACACTGTTCTTGTTTTGTATTTGGCGTTGTTTAACAATATTTAAATACTATATATAAGGTGAACACTTGAATAGTGTTCACATATGTTAATGAATTAGTAGTCCATGCATATACGTTTACATAATGTCAATGTCTATTCAGTCAATCATTGGTTTATAAATAAAATAAAAGAGAAGTTGCTTTATATTTCTTGATTGTATTGCAATTGTGCATATATTTTATTGGCTTGAAAAGACAAGTAATGAATTGAATACATTTGCACCAAATGTAAACTTTATTTCAATTTGCATAATGACATTTCGATATAGTCTTAACGGCATGTATTAATGCTTCGCAAAGTTTTCGGCAATTATGGGATTTTTTTTAATTTGTAAAAATTGAATAACTTAACCAACATCATTATTTGAACAAATTATACACAAACTTAGTTGAATACGGGAAGTTTCCAGGTGAGAAATTCCCGTAAAATATATATGTACAAACTTTTCACGCATGCGCAAACATTGCATATGCATTATCTAGTTGTTGTAAGCCGCCATTTTATTCCAGTTTGTTATGTTTTTCTTGCACACTGCAAATCGTCCCTTCTCATAAATGGTCTTTATTATTGTCAACAACAGTGTAGATACAAACGTGAAATCAGATATTATTTTTCTTGTCGGTAGATCAAAAATGTGTAGCTACATTTGAAATAAGATTTATACATTTTCTGATATCAAGCTTATGTTTGTTCATTATTTAGTACAATATCTATGATTGATAGGATATAAACAGTAACGTTTTCGTACATACACATCGAAATGTAATTCAAAGGACATACCAGTAACATTAATGCACATATGGTGAAAGTATGACAATATGTGCATCGTCGTAAGTTATTTTCATCAAGTGAGCGTATTTGAATACTGTAACTAGACACTGAACACGTTACAAGTTTGTACATTTTTATGCTAAAATAGGATTAATTGACTCTGACCTAGCCATATCTCTTTATCGTAATAAATGCGAGATTATGTTTAAATTATTATCGATATAATGGAGAAATTCATAAAAACATGTTGTATATTGTATTACTGAATGAACACTTGTGAAATTGTGTATTTTCAATAAATTTTTTGGATATGATCATCTTTAAAACCCATAAGATAAGGAGTGATTATATGCTTCATCAACATAATTAACAGATATATATACGTCAATAGCGCTCAGCATAATTAAAAGAAATCCCCTATTTTACAGGACATGGTATTAGATGACGTTAAACCTTTAGGTAAATGAATATCAGAAGGTTTAACAATATATCTGTAACAACAGTGTCGGATTCACTTTTCTGATACAAATGCATAACAAATGTTGAAATATACAGTAGGTAAATTTTTCAGCGGAATTCAATTTTTTTAAAGAATCAATAAAATATTTGTCTTTTACTTCGTAAGAGTAATCCCATATTATTAAAATGTCATGCAAAAAAGTTAGTCAAGTATATTGTCTCATTACTAAAGATTAGCATGTTGCTCAGAAAATTTCCCCCCCGTATGTTTAAGAATACTGTTGTGAAGTAATATTAAACTTAAAGCTATTCGCAACAAAGTATTGAATAATGGTTATCTTGCAGAACTGCATATAAATAAATAACGCTTTCCTGTTAAAAAGAATGACCTAGCTTGCTAGGACTCTTCCTAGTATATGTATATGTTTGACCAGTGACTATGACCAAAATTAACTTCTAATTTGCTTTCGAAAACCTAACGATGAACCTCAACATATTGCAGTGGATTTTATTTTGAAAGTGGTCTAGCAGAAATAAATCGTCCACAAGATAACCCTCTAGACAGTTTTATCAGTCTCGTAATCGCAATGTTTTTGGCAATGTAAAAATAAACCATACGGCACAATTCGAGGTCACCAGAAGGAAATGAAGATCAAGTTATTTCGAAAATACAAGCCTATGCTTTTTAAATTAACTATTGAAATACATGTAAAAATTAAATAAAGCTACGTTACATAATTTTATTTTAAGCATCTCATTTGAAAACACTTTTACGAAAAGAATAAATGAATGTATTAGTGTATTACCTAAAACAGAATTCCTTGGTACTCACTCACATGAAAGCTAAAGCAAACAATATCATTATATAAATATAGAATTTATTTTAAGCTTTACGAATTTATTGTATCATTTTTTTTAAATATTAATCCGTAGGTACTCCGTTTTGATATTTCAAGTAAGGAGAATTTGCACATGCATAGTTATTTTTGTCAAGCATCGCTTTCTAGCTGCTCATATGTCATCACGATAGTCTATTGCATAACGGCTTTTTGCCAGACGTGTTGAATTGCATTTTGCAAAGACACTACCAGATTTATGTTTAAACGTTACCCTTTTCCGGTTGGTGGGAGCCAATCTACACGGAATTTGTATCTTTAAATTGTATAAATAAAGGTCAAATTCCGAGCTGAGAAACTCGCAATCATTTTCTATTGCGACAAAAATCTCACTTCAGCAATCTCATAAAATAATACAATATTTGTGTGTTTGCTTTGTATTTCGAGGTTTAATAGTTTATGTTGGAGGCATTTGCTTTTGTGATCCTGTTTGTCATCAGGTACCTTGGTCGCAAAACGTATTTGTGAGGCTGTACGCGATAACTATATTCGTTCTTGTGCCTGCAATTTTCCGAACAACATATTCAATTTTGCATTTTAATCCAGGGTATCAAATGTGTCCTTTTGAAAAATGCCTATGTTTTGTCTTATTTGTGACCAACGGATGTCATCTGTTTACCTGTGTGTATGTCTGTGTTTTTAGTATTGCAATTGTGTGTCATTCTGATTCAAAGCGATGATTGTCTATCACAGAGTGATTACGTTTTAAGAAATACAAACACTAAAAACACGATCAACATGGCAGAGAATCATGTTTAATTGCAAACGTGCAATTATCTGTTATTGGTATTACTGTTTCGTTGCGGTTTTTGTGTGTTCAAAGTGGATTAAAAATAAGATATTAACATACAACAAGTTTTAAGAAAGCTATACTATGTGTATAACACTATAAGACCAAAACACGTCTAAAATATACCTGATTTGCTGTAAAAATTACATGTGGACGTAAAATTTGTGCAAGTCGTATGAGAATCAACACAATGATGAATACTATAGATGTGTTGTCATATTGGACTTATTTATGCGAATAACGGACTTGGGTCAAACACATGGGATATTAGTTGTACAGATTTCACTCTCGGTATTTCTTAAACAGTCATTTAAAGAAGAAAATGTGACGTTTTCAGTAGGTCTACCTTTAAGTAGCATTAAGAAAAAACATAACGTTATACATATCTCAGCGAATTATTTATTCTACATATGTTTCTCTATTAATTACGTGTTCAATATAAATCCCAACCATATACTTTCCTCCGGAATCAATATTTTATGACGCTGATCTGCAGTCCGCTCTAAGTGTTTTAATGCATACCGACTTACAATTGTGTTATAAAAGAAGAAGTATCCGTATTAGGAGCAAATTTCGTATGAAGTGAAGCTAGCTGCTGACTTTTAATGGTTTTAATGTCATGTGTGAGTTCTAAGCATTGGGCATCCTCTGCTGTTTACTAGTTTGCCTATGTTAGCAAATAAGATGTTACGAGTGTGAACGCTCAACAAATAAGCCCTAAATGGGGTTAAATAAAATATGGTCATTTTGTGTCGATTGTCATTGTTATTCGGATATTATCTAAACGGTGGACGACGTAATTGTGCTTTATAACTTTATTTTATTGACGATGGTAAAGCACAAATAATTTATCAAATGTGTTTGTATCATTAATGTTCCACATTTTCAAACGCTAAGATATTAGATGGAAAATGTAAATAAGACTTTGAACAGTACAAAAGATGGGATTTATTTTGGTACGTTTATTGAAGGCAATATTTAACCCAAACAATCTCTTTAATTGATGGTCAGTAAAACAATAAATCATAAATTTAAAGTATAATTTAATAAATAAAGTTAATTATCAGAATTGACCATTTCTTCTATTTAGCTGATTTAGATATGCCTTGCCAGTAATATTTTTTTAATAATGGTCCCATGTCGTAGTAAGACAACATATAAGTCAGATTTTTCAATGCATCGTTTACTGCACAAGAATGCAGCAGTTACGTTAATAGAAAAACAGAACATAATAATTAGGGGAGCGCATATAGACGCGAATACTTTACTCCCATACACATAATATCGTCGTTAACAACAATGCACGATTAAACTCTGATACATTATTTTAATTGTATTCATGCTCTCTATAGTGTTGACTACTTTAATATGACGATATTTATTCCTGTGCATTTTGCTTGTTTTTGTGTTGATATGGAGAATATGTTTGATCTCTATTCTTCTTTAAAATACTTTTAGTTCAAATATGTTTGTTGCGGATGTACATAAAACGCAGCAGCACTATTCTAGAAGCTCACCAAAATGGACCATCGTTATTTAAAAAAACTTCTTAATAAATCTGTTTAGTGCTATATTAGTTAATTTCGTTGAGTCTATTCATTTATTAATTAGGAGCACCGAGCCCTCTTATAATGGACCTTAAGAGGCGGAAGAACCTCACAAACTTTAAAGGACACACGCACGAACAATACACACCTACGATATACAGTCTACCTCTTAGTGTTATGCTGAATGGATCCACTGAAGAAAAATACATGATTCTGTGAACAATTTAACGGTTGATGATAACTTTGATTCAATTCCTTTACTTCGCTTACCGCGTCTAAGTTACATTTTCTCACGAATGGTTAAAATACCTAGGGAAGCTCTATATGTCAACAAGCATATAATCGGCCAGGTAAGTGAAGCGACGTGTAGGTTTTCATTCCGGCTAACACTGACATAAAGGCAAAAAAATCTTTGAAGAAGCGGGAGGAACCGAAGCAGGTCAACTTCAGAGGGACCGGGCATTGGTAACCCTCGTGGAAGGCGGTTACCTTAGAGCGTGCTCGAGAAGAGGCACTTTGTAAAGACTTAAAGAATTTAGGTACAAGTAACAATATGCATCGTTGAAGAATTAAGTTACAATACATTGATGAATGTCATGCAATAGGCATCTTTGAATAACTAAGATACAAAACATTGGTATTTGCAATGCAAGAAGCAACGTTGAAGCCAGGAGCATCGACGAAAATGGTATCGTTTAAGACAAGATCATTTTTGAGGCCTTAGATTGCGTCCATAGATCCAAAGATGTCATTGGGCATTTAAGGCCGGGAGGTTCATCGTGTCATTGGTCGGCCTAATTGAAGCTTTAACACTTAGTGCGCGCCGTGCCAAATTGTATTCTACGTATTTATATTTACTTATATATATAAAGTATTGGCAAACAATCGGATAATCAGTCATGTGATGTCAGGGTTATAAACAAACATAATAGAATCTTATTAAGGCCGAAAGTTATTCATAATAAATTTGGCCCATTTTAAAGGACTTTTAAATGGTCGTTCCTATGAACCAATACATATTGATGTCATGATGCTAATATGCATTAGCAAGTTCTGTAAATCATATCTGTAATATTAGGATTAGATAAGCATGAGAGACATATTAACAACAACAGCCAATTGCTTGACTCTATTTGCAACAATATATATATATATATATATATATATATATATATATATATATATATATATTTGATTTCAATTTGTATAATGACATTTTGATACAGTATGAACGGCATGTATTTATGCTTCGAGAAAGTTTCTGCCATTGTGGAAATGTTTGTTTTTTAATTGGAGAAAAATGAATGATTATTGTTAGGCAACATAGTTATTTAAACAAATGAAACACAAACTTATTGGAATTTATCGTTGGAGAGTTTGCAGTCCAGATATATATATACGTATCACGCATGCGCAGTCATTGCATATTCAATATCTATTTGTTATTGGCCGCCATTTTATTCCTGTTCGTCCTGTAATTCTTGTACACTTTAAATAGTCTCTTTATATACACGGTATATAATATGTCAACAACATTGCAGATATAAGCGTGAAATCAGATTTTATATGAGTCGTCGGTAGATCAAAAATCTATAGCAACATTCGAAATACAATTTTTACAGAAGTTTCTGGTATCAAATATATGGTTTCTCATTATTTACACTGTATTACAACTTTTACGTTTGTTAAGAAGCGTGAATTACATAACAGAATGTAATTCAAAGGACAAACCAGTAACATTATACGTAGTACTGTAAGAAGACACTGAACATTTAGGTCAAAAAGGACTTAATTACTCCGCACTTTCCTTGTCTCATAATGGTAATTGATCCCAGTGTTTAATTAACACATTACGTGTTTTAGGGAGAAAATCGTTAAACATAATGTAAATGGTATTACTGAATAAGTTTAATCATGGGTAAAACACTCTGCACTATCCTCTGTCATAGTTTTACTTGTGAAACGGTGTATGTTTATCATATTTTTGGATACGCTCTTCTTTTAAAACGCTCAATTTAAAGAGTTAGGATAATATACATATAAAGATTATATACATTATCCAACACAATAAGTCTATAGCGCTTAGCATATAATTGAAAGGAATCAACACGTTCACAGGATGGCCGCGTCGTAGCCACGCTGAGGCACATCGAGGCAGTTGCCTCGGCTAAAATTTGCAGAGCAATGTTGTGATTACAAGGAAAAAAAAGGAAAATGTATGTCAAATAATAAAATCTATATATGATATATGATATTGAGGCAATTAAATGAGTTTTAGGCACTATGATATTCACAAACAAATATTATAATTGAGTACAATTGGTTCATGTTGTGGCAGATAATTATTTCAATTTAATAACTTCAATTGATGCCACAATGGCTCAGCAAAATGATTTGGAAAATCCGTATATCAAACAAAGCGTCGCACTGTACACATCGTTTGTATAATCATGGTGGACATCGGAACGTACCGAGCTAGAATCGGGTGTTTTACGGCCAGGTCTGGGTCTATTTTGGACCTATCTATCTATTATGTTTAACTATAGATAAATATAGATACCTAGACACACTTCGGGTGGTTGGCGTTTTCGGATTTATTTGGTATTCTTCTCTTTATGGCCGGCGTCAAGTTAAATCCGGGACCGTTTCAGGTGGTTAAAATCTTTGTTTACATTAGAATTTTCAAATTATGATATCCCGCGTATTAAACTTTTTTTATATAAAGACGTTCAAGTCTTTTCTTTTTAATAGTCAATGAAGTTGATGATATACCTGACAAAAAATGATGACGCAGTGCTAAAACAAAATTTTACACAAGAAAATTGAAACACATGGCCAGAAACGTTACTGATTTAAGTTAATTATTTGTATTCATCATGATTATCAACGTCCCTTTGACGCTATCGGTAACGCGTCAGAATCTGAATACATTGATCCCTATCATATTGTCACTGCGTTGGTTCGAACCCCAGTAGGGCCGGCTTTTTTTCCAAATAACTTTTTCATCAATGATCCTTTTTAAATGTGCTTATGATTGAAAACGCGTTTGGTTTAATTTATTAAAACAATTTTAAGGGCCCTATCGTCTAAAATCGTCAATGAATTTTGTCACGGTGAACTTGTCTGAACTACAACAGCAAGTTTGCACAAGCTGATTTGATGTAAGCTCAAACATAAAATTAATAAAGAAACTCATAACGAATAATATCTAAAGTAAATATAATGTTAATATATAGTAGCATGTCAATGGCATCGCTTAAATGTTTGTGCATAAACACATTCCAGTTGATCGAAAACAAATTCTTCAAATGTGGGATTCGACTGGAGACAGGAGAGTTGAATTAGCGTTCAAGAAGATTGATATTTAAAAGCTGAAGCATAATAAAACATGTTAAGACAATGAAAAAGTTTTTCATAATATATTTAACATTATTCGCTAAAATGTTTGATATATCTGTTTTCTTCACATTATAAGGTAGATCTATATTATTTTAGTATTTCAATGATAAATATATAAAGCACATTATAGTATCCATATACATATTATGGCTTGTATGAGAGAGCTGCGTCTCTTTGTTTTCTTTTTCTATCTGACTTTAAATAAACTATATGACTATTTTTCTGTAGTAAAGGTTGTTGCATCATTGTCACTTCAAACACCGTTTATGGTAACATAATCTTAAATTGACAATAATCACGTAGAAGATTTGTTTGTTATCTTTATTGATACTAAACGTTATTATGTAGCGTCCACGATTCCGATAATTTAGTTAAAGAATGTGGTGTAAAGGGCCTTTAAAACGCACCAGAGACGTTGTAGTCATACACATTTTTCCCCCCTACAATGAGCTAAGATACTGCCTCGGCTAAAGTTTGGGTCTGGCTACGCCACTGGATGGGGTTAGATGACGTTGACCTTCGAGGTTATTAATATAAGAAGGTTACACTAGTATCTATAACAAAAGTGTCTAACTGTTTTGATAAAGAAACATAAAATATGTTGACATTTTTAAAGGTTGAAAGTAGCTAAATCTTTCGACGGAATTAAATTTCTTTAAATAACCAATACACTATTTGACTCTCCTAAAGAGTAATCACATACTATGATAAGGTCACGCAAACATCTAAGTAAAATATATCGTCCATTAACAATAATTTGAATATAATTGATAAAAAACATCTTCCCAATTATGTTTAAGAGTACTGTTGAGAAGTAATGTTTAACTTTCAGCTATTCACAAAAAGTATTGTGTTAGAGCAATGACATGTAATGAACATAAGAATTGATAGATGAATCGGACTTAAATCGATTCCCTATGATTATCTCGCAGAACTCCTTTATATAAATAACGCTATAGTGTTCAATAGAAATAAGTAGCTTGTTGTGACTATTCCTTATATATTTTTATGACCAATGGCCATGACCATTAATCTGCCAATTTGCTTGGGGAAACCTAAGAATAGACTTCCGTACATTGTAATTGATTTTATGTTGAAAGAAGTCTGTTAGAGAACAAAAAATAATCTACAAGATAACCCTCTAGACAGTTTAATCAGTCTCAAAATCTCATTTATTGTGACGAAACCATACGGCACAATTCGAGGTCACCGACGAAAATAAATATGTAGTTATTTTGAAAAAACAAGTATGTGATATTTAAAGAAATAATGGATATACATTTAACATGTAGCAATATTAAATAATTTGATTGTAAACATAGTATCTGAAAACACATTAGAAAAAACTATACATGAATGTATTGGCTTATTTACGAGCATTTCTTTGTACTCAATAACATGTATACTCATG
Source organism: Dreissena polymorpha (assembly GCF_020536995.1). Taxonomy (NCBI): domain Eukaryota; kingdom Metazoa; phylum Mollusca; class Bivalvia; order Myida; family Dreissenidae; genus Dreissena; species Dreissena polymorpha. The sequence continues at coordinate 90,279,774 of NC_068358.1, forward strand.
TGTCCCGCGAAAGCAAACATTATCATTATATATACACACCGATTTTATTTTAATATATACGAAATTATTGTTACCATTTAGTTGTATATCATTTTTCACACATAGTTCCAAATTACAAGTAATGAGAATTTGCACAGCTCCAGTAATTGATGTCCAGCGTCGCTTTTTAACGGCTCTTATGTCATCACGATAGTTCCTGTCTATTGCGAAATGGCTTCCTACCAGACGTGTTGTAATGCACATTGTAAAGACAGATTATTGTCTAAACGTTACCCCTTTTTTTTTACTGCATTCGGTTATCGATTGGTGGGATCCAATCTACACGGACATTCTACGTATAAATTGTGTAAATTTAGGTAAACATTCTAGCATTATCAATTTCGGTAAAAAAATCTTATTTTAAGAACCTCATATAATAATAGATATTTGTGTTTGCTCTGTGTTTCTATGTTTAGTTGTTTATATTTGAGGCATTTTATTTTGTGAACATGTTTGACGACACGTACCATGGTCTCGAAATATTAATGTGAGGTTGTTAACGATAGCTGTTTTCGTTCGATTTTCTGCAATTTTCCGAACAAAATAATTCAAATTCGCATTTAAATCCAGTTTCATATCTCCGAAACAGATTCACATTCATTTGGACTGGCCATAGTATAGACACAAAGCCTTCACCATTAACTCAACTTTAAAGGGACGGTCAACCACGGCGCCGAAGAAAAGAAAAGCTCTAAAATACCGTATTGTTTTACAATTATTAGTTAATATTGATTAAAATATCACAACTGGTATATTACATTATTTGAAAATGTTGTTAAGTTTTCATATTTTCATATGATTTTTTTACCGAAACGAGGGCATTTATATTTTAAAAATATCGCGGATATCCTATTCTAAAAATATGACGTCTCACGTGATAGTTCCACGCAAAGTCAAAGTCAAAATGGCGTCGTCGAATTCAGCTACCGAAGAAGTAAGTGTTGTTTTGGATTTCTTTTAACAATATAATTTAATTAGTGTATTTTATATATCGAAAATGTAGTGTATCTTTCTAAGGCGTTATTCTGCGTTTTTTGTGCAGCATACTGTAATTGATAATTAATTAAGTAAATTAATTTATGCTTCATAATAACCATTTTCGGGATCGTCTCAAGGTCAAATTTGTAATATATACAAACAAAACGATAATCGCAAGTATGTTTTGTTATTTTGGTGTTTAGTTGGGCGCATTGTGTCAATTCAGTAACTTCCCTTACTCGGGGTTCAAAATCTATAACGTTCAATAGATAAATGTTTCCAGCAATTAAACAAATTATATATGTTTAGGAACATGGTACTAGAAGTCTTCGAGTACGATCAAGACCAGTAAGAAGAAAGAACGCGAAATTGGCCTTGGATTTTAAAGATATCGAAACTGTAAGTTTATTTTTGTAAAAGTCAGTTTAACGATATTTTTATGATTCCGGTTGAACTATACAAGTTTAAAAATGTTAAAATAGTGTCCAATTTGCAGAAATTTACCTTTTTACATGATGATAGTTGCTTAAAAGTTGTTTTAAAACATCAATCTGAAAACAATTTGTAGAATAGGTGTAACTGTAATAAATTTTCCATTTTTTTATATGCGAAAGTGGTGTTGGTGTTAGTAGTCGATCGCAATGAGTGTAATGAAAATTTAAGTACTGCTATGTCGTTATGGCCAAGGTAAAAAGTGCCTTGTAATGCTTATTGTATTGAATATTACTTTACTTTGCTTACGCTTAATTTGATACGCCCCTTCAAAGTATTGAACATATAGCCAAGAAATGACAATGAAATAAAAACATAAACATAAACAACTTTCCTTTTCTGTGTTTGGCCACAAACTAAATTTGTGATCTATCTTTTTCTTCACAGGAGACTCCTGCTTCTGATAGTGAAGAGGAGACGGAAACAGTGAGAGGAAGGGGCAGAGGCTGAGGGAGAGGGGCAAAAAGAGGAGGTCGACAACGAGGCAGGGTGATGTTTAGAGGGAGGCAATACACTGAAGATGAAGAAGAACGTCATCGAAAATTGCAGCAGGAAAAAAAAAAGACAAGGCACATGTGAGGCTCACATTTGTGTACAAAATATACCCCTTTTTGCTATTGTCTTCTGCTTAATTAATTAAATATAATTTTATTCCTTAAGAGTGATAGAAATTAAAGAAATGCAGAGCTTTTTTCAACACTTTTGAACATTATCATTACCCTTGACATTCAAGTGTAAATTGTCAATTCCCAACACCCTCCCCCAAAAATAATAAAAGAAAAATGTATACTTATGTTATAAAAATTTAATATTCTGGTAAAATAGAATGTTATGATTAAGCGTGTCGCGTTCTGAGAAAACTGGGCTTAATACATATGCGTAAAGTGTCGTCCCAAATTAGCCTGTGTAGTCCGCGCAGGCTAATCAGAGACAACACTTTCCGCTTTTATGGTATTTTTAGTTTCAAGGAAGTCCCTGCTGACCAAAAATCAAGTTTAGGCAGAAAGTGTAGTCCCTGATTAGCCTTTGCGAATTGCACAGGCTAATCTGGGATGACACTTTACGCACATGCGTTAAGACCAGTTTTCTCAGAACAAGGCTCAAGTGATCAAAAAAAAAAAATTAAAATAGTTATTTATTACAATTTAACCAACTCAGCCGGCTCAAGCACTGACAATCACTTAACTTCATTACTTTAAAAACTGAATTTATGCATCGAGATTTCTTTACTGTGTTTCGGAAGAAAGATATGTTTTACATAAGTTTGAAATTAGATAAAGCAAAAAAAGGTCTTAAAGGTTTTCACATTTTTTATCAACATATTCTATTTATTACAAAAACAGGACCTGATTGAGAAAATGACCTATGAAGAGAGGTTGGAGCTGCTGAAAAAGGTGGTAGAATGACAGCCGGCAGTGATTCTTGATGTTGCTGCTGTGCTGTCCAGACGCCAACAGCCAACAGGTCGACACGTTCCTCCTAGGCCTGGACCCTCAGCACAACCTAGATGGTGTGTGTGCACCCAATGCCCCGTTATGGAGCGGGATGAAGACAAACGGTGCTGTGGTATGGCGCCCCAGCACTGTAACAATCTGAGACCAGTGAGTGTGTTTTTTCAAAATATACCCAACAACTTATTGGCTATATGAATTCGTACATAGTAAAATAATTAAGTCTGAATTTCTTGGCACTACTGTAACTGAACTTTCTTGTTTTAAGAATTGTCATACAAACACTTATAAGATTTTTGTTTACTTGTAAATTGTATGCATTGTATTTTAGCAAGAGCTGTTGTTGATGTGGATACCAATAATCTATTTTAATATTTTTCAATTTAACACAAAACACACACACACACACTTACACAAATAAATATGAACGTATTGAATATGTATGTTGCACAGGAGATGCAGTTGATGGTCACCGACACAATGGCCCTGCATATTCAGCAGACGTTTTTCGCCCTCCAGGCCGAGTCTGTTGAGGACTCGAATAGAGCATTCCGACATGCTGCATACCGACAGTATGTCTTGTGGATGTATGGGCAACTGGAGCGGTCTGACAGGAGAACTGTGCCAGCATGTTGCGTCAAGATTATCAGGGAGAAGTTTCCTAGTGACATTGGCCAATACACTGGATTTATACCAGCTAGGCATGGTGTTGGCTGGTAGAAAGTCGAGTCGGATGTCAGACCTCTAGTTATGAATCATCATTGATCTTGGACTGGCAATAAAATAGTTAAGTGAATTTAAAATTCAAGTCTGGCTTTCAAAATAAAAGAATCGGTTTGTCAAATATGTACATGTACCAGGAACTTTATTTACTGTTACCTTCATTAATGTCACAACATTTCAAAGATTGTTTTAATGTCTTTTCATGTACAATTAAACCAGTGTCTTTTGACTTTTTAAAACATAAAAAAACGAATAACGCCAGTTTTTATTATTTTGTTTGCCATGTGTTGCAATAATTTAAAGTAGTTATTGCTTTAATCTCTGTATACAAGTTTATGAAAATAGCATATTCTTGTAATATTTCAGTGTCAAAGAAATTAAGAAAACTACTTTTTTGTTGTTTTACTTGTGTCATATCTGACCACGCAGTTTAATAACATCGTTGTTCACCACAAGATTAAACAACAATACAGGGATAAAAACATATCATAACACAAGATTGTATTCATGAAACTATAATTGTATGCATACCATAGGATCCTGCAACATGGAAATAGTCACAGTTATGTTGGCACCTTCATTCAATGCAAAATGGTAAAATGAAACAGCGTGATTAAAGTTTGGCATGGTCCGTGCCTAGTTTGATGTGGACAAACAATAGGGTAATGGATTTCCATTGCAGCGGAGGAAAGCTTAATGGACTTCTATACCAGACTTTACATCAACTATATCTACCTAAATACGGCGTATTAAGGGAGAATGTAAGGCTTGCATAAATACAGATCATTTTTCATGCAGTGATGCCCATCTTATTTATTGTGTTGTAGTGAGATCTAAAATGACAGATCAATGGATAGTGATGAGTCTGATGGCTATAGGTATTTTGAATTTAAACAAAGCCCTGTACCAATTCATATTCATAAAATATACATGATCTCATTAAATGCAAAATAATTACATACAGTAAGTTATAAGTATGTATAAGTTATTAAGCTACAATTCACGCTTCCAACCACTGTAATCTGAGACATCACATGTAGTTGCTAAGGGCTAGTCAACTTAATTCATGTTGACCAAAATTTCAAAATCAAAATGTGTTAGTATGTATGGGGATAGAGGATTGGTGATAAGCTTTCCACAAGTTCAAACATGTAGTTAGTAGTAATTAAACAAGAGTACCGCAGAACGGGTGCCACGCTCGGTTGCGGATGCATTTTTTTAAATGAAAGATTGTCAGAATTATTTTTTTAGCGGTCACAGTGACCTTTACCTTTGACCTAGTGACCCAAAATGGGTGTGGCATGTAGAACCCATCACGGTGCAGCTACATATGAAGTTTCAAATTTGTCGGTGGAAGCACTTTGATTTTAGAGCCAATGTTCAAAAGGTTAACAAAATGTTAAGGTTTTAGCACGAAGCGGACGACATATACGACGAGCTGGCTATGACAATACCTCGGGTTTTATCAAAAAACAGCAGAGCTAAAAATAACTGAAGATATTAAATTTGTTTATGCTGTATTTTCCTGTGGTACAGCACAAAAGTTTATAAATTATACTTATATGGAAAATTCATGGACCCAAAACAACCAAAGACAAAGTCTGGTCCCTCCCCATAAAGATAACATCCTTGCTCCTAATACAACCAATGTTGCCTTACTATCACATTGTCAAGTCACTTTGGCTCGCCATACCAGCAAATGAAACAAAACTTCTCAATCATTCAATTACAAAGCACCTATTCATTTAACAAAAAGTTAATATGTTGTGTGACTGTTTTATGTTATTGCTTATATACATAACCAATAGCATATGTTGAAAGAAGTCATATATGTTCTATAACACAAAATAACTTTTACATGTTCAACATTTCTGATAAAAAAGGAAAAAAAAACATTCTCAGTGTAAAAAAATATTTGATTTCTCAGTGGTGTGTACATAAAGCTTAATTGACATTAGCTGTTCTTATAACCTGTCTAGTCTTCACATACAGAGAATATACATCACAAATAACAGAGATGGGCCAATTCAAACACAATTATCAATGGCTCAATCTAGTCAGATAGGTTTTAGGATCCTGAAATCTCTCTTGATTTACAGTTCAAAAATCTACCAAATGAATGTAAGTAGTTGTTTTTTCTCAATCATCATCACTATGCAATAGTAAACTAATTCTGTTTCACTTCTTTTTATTGATTCTGAAAACAAGACTCTCTGCAATTATCTTCGTTGGTTTTGAGGTTTTGGAGAGATTGTTGCTATATGTGCAGAAATTCGGCGAGGGTCTAGGGGGTCCACTTTTACAGCCGAGCGCAAGGTGTCTTCCCCTGCAAGGTACACGCCTGCAATCTTGGTCAGGAGGTCTGGAATGTACTTGTACTGTTTGACTTCCTTGACAGGTTTTACAGACCAGTTGTTTGCTGCCTTAGAGAAGCTTCTTTTCCACCTGAAATCAAATTGCTTCAGTTATTTTTTATATATGAAAGAATGCCACATAAGTGCTACCCAATTTAAAGCATATTTTATTAAAATGAACAGTCGTCATATGATATGTTTACCAATCTGTGATAAGACAGCTGCAGTAAAAGTGCACTTACTTAATGAACTAACAAGTTGTAAAATAAACATTCTTACAGCAAACACATATATCAAAATGCTTTTGTCATTAACATATTTAACCCTATACCACTTAGATACGTATTTTGACGCATTTGTAGTCCCTTCGAAAGCTTAATTTAATTAAAGACCTTTTATACCAGATTCAAATTTTAAAGGCCTCATTTCCAACCCTTAGATACTGATGTGCAGCAAACAGCATAAAGCCTTAACAGGCTGCGAGTTACTCGCAGGCGGTTCTGGTTTTATACGGTTTGCACATATCCATTTTCACTTTGCTTCTGAGTGGAAAAGGGTTAATGATAAGTTTTTTTTCTTCAAAAATACAACTGAAATATGTTGACAACAATGAAGATGGTGGTGTTTTTGGTTGTGCCTGACACATTATGTTAACTTGGATTTCCATCCTTGTCTGCAAGCTGAGTCCTGTCAAAGTGCTTCGAATAGTCAATGAACAATTACATTCTTCTGTAAAATACCAATATATCAATGTATTAAATCTCACATATAATGTAACCATTTTTATAAGACAACTCTTTGTGCAGTAAAACTTGCATCAATAACAACAAACGGCTGTCTCCATAGGATGACATATGCCCCCAAAAAACAATTAATAGAAGTTATGAGCATTTTTCAGATTTCGAATCTTTAACGCGGACCCTGAGGTCAAGGTCAAAAGGGTCAAATGTGTGTGCGTATGGAAAGGCCTTGTCCATGTACACATGCATACCAAACCAAATATGAAGGTTACATCTGAAGCGACATGGAAGTTATGAGCTTTTTTCGAAACCTAAACGTAAAGTGTGACGGAAAGACAGACGGACAGTGCGATCACTATATGCCCTCCTTCGGGGTCATAAAAACATCTTATTTACCTTAAAGCATTCCGCTTTGGAGCATAGATCAAAAGATGATTGTTGAATGATTCCAATTCTGACGTTGTCCTGTAATATTGTTTACAGTTTATATCTACATGGACAGAGTGTTGTTAAAACAATTTTTTGATTCAGTAATACAATGCAACAAACATTTTGATAAGAGCTGATTTTGGTGCTTCTTTTGTGAACTATTATTGAGTATCATAGTGTAACAAGTGGGCTCTAAATGTCAGACGTCCATTAAGCTTGAGATATATGATATTATCACAATAAAACTTTAATGAAGACATTTTCACAGAAGTTTGTTTTCTTTACAATCATTTTATGAAAGATGTCTACTAGTGTAGGATTAATGATCTTTGGATGTATGAAGCTCTAGATAACTAAGTTAGTACTACTGTGCAACGATGGTTTCATACTGGCATGTGACATAGTAGGGAATTGTCCGCAGAAGCCTTTTGTCCATCACTTGCTTTTGAAGATCATCTACTACCATGGAGGAACGCTTTAGCCATTGCTTCCCTTCACGCTCTTCTTCTAGCTCCCCATGATCACACTGACCCAATGCCCAACTGTGGTTGTTGGTAATATAATTCAGGATGGAACACCATTTTGTCTGTCAAAGCACAATACGAAAACTAATGGCAATGTGTTTATCTGCATCTGGCATTCATTAGAGTGATGACTGAATGTGGAATTATCAGTGTGTAACACGCGGAAAACATAAAAACACACCACAAATTAAAGGTAAATTGATAATTAAACATCTAATGAAACGTCTAAACCGGCTGTACAAATACTAGTACTTTGTCTATAGGGATATCGAAAGATAAATACCAATGCATGATCCAACATTACATAATGTCACAGAAAGATAAACAAGCATATCATTAAATTTGGATAACTAGGTCAAACGTCAAGGTCACTGTCACACTACGAATAAAAAAATTCGGATCAATTACTTGTCAACCTGTTGACTATTTGGCTTGATACTTCCCATGTGAATTGGCCTTGAACAGTAGATGACCCATTTTGAAATAGGGGTAACTTGGTAAAAGGTCAAGGTAACTGTCACAGTAAGTGTGAAAATTGTTCCCAATCATTAACTTGCCAATGAATTGACTAATTGTCTGTATACCTCCCATCTGCATTGGCCTTGGATAGTTAATTACCCGTATTTTAGTGGCTTAGTCACACTTCTAGAATAAGATTAACTCTTATGGTTAGTTATGTTGTCAAAAATCCTGTGTCAAGGCCCTGTTTTGGGGGCATTGGTCTCAGACCACAGAGCACTTGCTTAAACATAATATTGTTCTATGGTTTGCAGTGTTTATAGGTCAAGTCTTTTCGGAGTTTTGCTTAATTCTGTATTTACTTGTCTGTTGCGATAATGTCTTTCTATTGTTTATTCCAGTGGTTAGAGATTAAGCCTTCTAAGCTCTATGACCATGCTAATTTGGCTCGTCTAGAGGCACATAGAAAAGAGGCACAGGCTTACACGTTTGAATATGATTCTTTTGAATTTGAATATTGATAATAGAAATGTATATAAATTAACTTTTATGAAATTATTATGAAATTTTAAATATTAATTTAATACAGGAGTAGGTGTTGGCATCGGTAATAGTTAAAGATGAATGAATCTTTGTTAGTTGTCCGATACGATATCGAAAAGTGAACTCACAGAACAATAATTGAATACATTCCTTCACACGCCAGAACATGAATAATGTGCAATCACCGACAAAGCCATCTCGTTATGGCAATTTTCTTTCCTTACTTAAAACAGTTCGTTGACTAGAAATAAACACACCGGTTCTTAGCAAGTTGATTATATTTCGAAATTCAGTCCAAACTTATTCTGCCAAGGTTAAGTAAATGATTCAGGGATATTACTCACATGACCGTTCTAAATATAAAACAACCCAGCAAACACACATATTTAACAACTGTCCCTTTTTATTATGATATAATTGCGTCTGGTGTGTCAATATGTATTCATGTGGTTAAAACTACATTATGATAAACTAGGCCTAAATGTTTTTTTCTTGTGTGGTGTAAAGCAACATACACGTTTTATATGTATTCCCACGCTAATCAAATAAAACTGTTAAGGCCGAATGATCGTTTAGTTTAAACGCATGTTTGTTCGCTCGATTCATCCAAAGCCTAAACGTTTTTAAATAAGCTATCGAATCCATTTTCTGTGTTGAACCAGTAAGTGGTGTCTTTGTGGTGATTTAAAGAACGCTCCGTAGGGATAGAACCCGTGACAACGTGGTTGCTGACAGACACAATATCCACAACGCCACGGCGATGTGATCGTGTTCCATAAGCACATAAAAAGAATTACATTGTTAGTATACATATCGGTGTATGTAATATATATACCGTACCGTATGTATCTTAACGTATCTTTATTTTACTGTTTTCGTATGATGTTGGTCACATGCATTAAGTTCCACCTTATTATCACTCACAATTATTGTTCTTATCACATTTTGAATACGTTTTGCGCATTCGTTATCTAGAATGCCATTTATATTGCATAGTACGATTCCATGTGGTTCATTCTTGTAAAGGTTACGTACACAAATCGATAGAAGTACTTCACTTCTTAATATTACTCACGACGTGCATGAACAATATATTTTTAAAAGAAGTGTAGTTTAATTTAATTTGCAATAGGAATTCTAAACTTTCACATTCGAGATTTGATTTGATTTAACAACATGAAGTAAAGTGATTTCGATACATTTTCCAGTAATGATTTGGAATAGTTCCGTTGCGAATAAGCTTTCTTTGTAAATGGTTTGATAATAATAACCAGGTCATATCATGAACTTGACGATTTTTTATCGTCGTTTGTTATTTGCAAGCGTTTACTCTTTTACAACAAAGCTCTGTCGAAGTACAATTGATCAGGGCACAACGCTGTTTAAACAGATGTATTGTAACACATAATTATAAAGGTAATATTGGGACAGTTTTTAGGAAGTACGAAATGAGATTAGTATAGATATGCCACTGGTTAGACACTATTAAAAAACAGCATATCTTTAAAAACTAAATACGTCAGAGTCGAATGCATTGTTCTCTTAATCTAACATTCAAGACAATAATCCTAGTTTATCACCGCCTACAAAAGAATTGTCACGTGAATGAAAAACTTGTAAAGGCATGCAGTCTATTCAATTAGTATTGATGTTCTATTATTTCGGTGTTACGCCCGAACTCTGTTTCGCATTGTTGTTTTCATGGCCATAAACGATCGGTTATGTGCTTTGTTGGCATGAAACGTCCACGCATAAGGTCAGATTCTCAATACAATGGATTTCAGACGTCTCAATAGCTCTGTAAATGCAAACTGTGTCTTTGGTTTAACAGTGCTTTTCTGAGCCAACTACCTAAGTGCTGACTTAGCGCCTAATGCAACTTGTATGGACCGAACCACTTTTGTCGCTAACTAAAAGTCTTAAACTTGGATTAAGCCGGGATTTTTACTTCGGTTAAATTGACTACATCGGGGTGTAGGTTATCTCGAAGACCGCATTTAAAAGGATTTTCCATGTCATATACGTACACAATAATGCGTTTGCATTTATCAAATGTATAAAACATGTAATATTAGAACATTGTCCCTCTGTGAAACATTTGTGGTTAACACAATCACAAAATTATATTCGGCATATTTCAATCACTCAGTATTTATTTATTTTGTGTTTTTGTAGGTATTTTGTTTGGAAAATATTTATTTTTGCATCATCAAGCGCAATTCTATGCATAATCATCACGAAATATGTAGCAAACACAACATGAAGAAGTAAATCGATTCACGGTGATGAAAAGGACATATGCTATCAATTTGTAAACTTAAGTTCTTAAATATGTACACACTAGCACCATGACTAACTGTTTGTTAAATAACCGTACTGCTTTGTACAATAATTGAAAATCAAATTTGCATGTGCGTGACAATATTTGCTTGCAAGAGATATTTCTGAAAAGCTTTTATTTTTCGGGACTTTTGTTTTTTTTCCAGAAAAAGCCTATTCAAGCTCACGTTAAAGTTAAAGAGAATACTAGGTTAGCGTTGAATACAGAGAAGTTTATGTTGCGAGGCTTAGAACGACTGGAGCGCGAGCCTTGGCGAGCGCTTTTGGTGTTCGAGCCGAGCAACATAAACTTCTCTGTATTCAACGCTAATCCTAGTATTCTATTTATCCCATTTGATTTTTTTCAACGTGGCATTTATCATAAATAGATCTTATAACCATAACAATAATGTTTATTCATTCTTATAAGCGCTTAAAATCTAACGCATGTAACCATGCGTAGTGATATAAATGTATTTGCTCTGGTACGCAAAATAGTCTTTAAAAAATGCACACACAAACTATAAAACGAGAAAAAATATCACCATATGCCTCGATTTAATTTCACGCAGCATGCGAATTGTAACACATAACGACCGCGAAAAGAATATTTTACTTTAATATAATTTTTTTTTTTTCGAAAGAAAATGATCAAAATCAAATATGGCGGCGATTGCTCCTGACAAAATGATGTCGTTGTCAACATACATGTACATGTAGATTTACACACAGAGTCGTTCTAAACATAAATTATCAACAGAACTATACTTGCCTTATTTTTTAATGGACGCTGCAGATATTGATGGCGTCTAGATCTAGCCTTCACATTTGATTTGTGACCCAACACAAGATAATCCGTCATAATTCTATTAATTTTTGAAACACTTGTTGCAAACGGGTTATTCTTACTGAATAGACTCTCTTTGATAAAATACCAAAGACAAAGTTTATCCATCAAAGAAAATACCCTTACGTTTATTTAAATCCAAAAGCAAAACAATTCGAATAGACTACTGAACCAAAAAACACACCCACCAATATGTTTTACTCAGTATACACACACAATTTCATAATTCTGAACATCGATAACACGAATAAGCTAGATCTTCATGTGGATCTTAATCCTTCGTCTTACCGGTTCCATCCGAGGTAAGTAGTCCATAAAATATGCACTTCATATTATAATAACATCCAGGATAAATGTACACAGAATAAAATCGCGTCTTCAATGTTTTATTCCCACACATCGCATACTAGTTTCGTGTACACCAGAAGATGACATCACATATTTTTGGAAAATGACGCAAAAAGTATGTCATTTCATGACGCCATCAATCTGCTGATTCATTATACGGATGGCGAAAAATTATGTCCCTTGACTAGATTTAAAGGTTGAAGGTCGTATAATTTTGAAGCTAAAGTTTTCTCGACTCTAGAGATTTCCTTATGAAAAATCATTCAGTGGTAAAGTAAAAAGTAGTCCGTGCACGCGACAGGTATATTCAACAAGGTGGGAGACAGGCAAGTTTATTCCACAAGGTGTTATACCGTCAATGTCGGTATGAAAATGCGATAAAACGTGATGAATTGTTCTTTTGTTCACAAAAGTAAGAATACAACTAATATACCCACATAATTTAGAAAGAACAAATTAGAAAGAGAGACAGTATTCCATGATGTTTCGGTAGTCACTTTATTATTTGGTTTAGCGCAAAGAAATAATAAATTGTAAATATATTTATTTTCTTGCTGTTTTATATAATTATATTTGTATCACGTGGCAGCCTAAAAATACGTATGCTTAATAAATTAATATTTTTTCTTATCCATCGTTTACAGGAATGACCCTTTAAAGTCATCCACTTGAATTGCACTTTCTCAACATAAGGTATTAATTGTTTGCATTTCATCGCACAAACCTCATTGTTTTTCGGATAAACTTGAACATATTTAAAGCAATTTTCAATCCCATATTCCTAATTAAAGGAACCTATATGCTGTCTTTACATTACTTTAAATTGGGAATATATTTAAAACAAATGTACGGTACAATAAGTAATAAAAAACTGGAGTACGTGCAAGTATCGAAAACACTCCATGGTCATTAAACTCTTGTTTGTTTATTTGCGATTTTAATAAAGGCAGCCGCAAAACAATTATTCCGTACCTTAAACAAAATTGCAGGCTTTAGTAGATCTATATGGAATCAATTGACCGATAAAGCCATCCCGTCATGGCAATTTCATTTTAACACTAAATACAATTTTAAAAAAGAAATCAAAACAGTGGTTTTGGCGTACGGAGATATACCTTACATGACCCTTATAACTGTACGAACAAACACGCAAGTTACCTATGATTCATTTCATTAAGACAGAATTTCCTTTGGTACACCATTTCCAATTTATCTATGTGGTTCAAACGCTGATGAAATAATCGGTTGTATGCACGATGATCGTCTGCGCAAATGATACACATATGAAATATATATACATATTTTAAGTCTCGCTCTCGGTAGTATCTACAGTGTAATAATTATATTGTGTTATTTTTCTATGCATTTGATCACCTGCATTATAAGAGTAATCCAGACTAACATAGTCCAGAGAATTATGCCACGAAAAGCGCTCATTCAGGCTGGTCAGTTCCAACCATATTTACAGTTACAGATAATCATGGCAAGATGCCCATTAATGTGTGATGCGGTCAGCATCCCAGCATGATTAGAGTAATTTAGGGGCCATAAAAGTTGATATAAAGTTGGCTGGTATGCCAAAACTTCACTTCTTAGGTACCTTCTGCGTTTCTAGTATAAAACAGCTACACAGTATTTTATTCACTATAAAATCCTGGAAGCACACGCAAAAATTGTTGGAAATCGAGATTTTATACCTTGTGCATAATAAAAATTGCGAGGCATTTTTTTGAATATTTTCAACAGCAACCATTTTTACAGACATCTGAAAACTAAAGGATTGCTTAAATAAGGTATAAAATACATCTGACATTGTATCAGGAAGGATGGCCGAGTTGTCTAAGTGGTAGACATTTTATTCCAGAACTCCAGGGGTCAGTGGTTCGAGCCCTGCTTAGGGTTATCTTTTTTTTCTTTTGTTAATGTAATTCTTAATTTTTTACTGGAGCTTTTTAGATCCAATGTTTACATTTATAATAATACTATAAAGCACTTAAGGCAAACTTCAAAACCTGCCAAAATCTGTGAAAAGGCCCCTTTAACAATAAATAATTATTGTAAGTTATGAGAGACAGATTTATTCATGTAACATAGTCTTGTATGTTTAACAGTATGCAATGAAAGAAATTAATTTTAAATCAAGGTAAGTGAATTAAAACATAAGAAATTATTACCAATGCAGATCCAATATTATTTTTCTCAGTTGTCTATGAATATTCAAAGAATTTTGTTTTGTATATCTAAACAAAAATAACAAAAATATTTTTTGCCAAACATTGTTTGCTCATACAAAAGCAAGCATAGTTTAATCTAATCAAGTACATACTTAAGGAGCTGTCTGATTAGAGTATACGTATTTTGCAAAAGTCGTTCAAGGCGTCATAAGGACTGAATTTGCTTAGCACAATAACTGTAAAATGGTAATTTGTAAGTTGTCTATTTGGCCTGGAAATTATCTCTTAAATAGAATATGTTTGGTCTTAATCAATATTATTCAGAACTCATTTAAAGCAATACATTAATATGCCTTTGCATATGTGTGTTACAAAAAAGATTTACGTTAAGTAGAACCTGAGAAACAATTAAAGAGCGTTCAATAAGCTTACTGTTGTAGAGTCTAGAAGAGATGTAAACTTAAGTTATAAATGATTGAGGACAATTTTTACTCTGCTTGTTGGTACATTTTATTGTACTCGTAGTGTTTAAAAAAATCAACATGCCACCTAACTTTATATTTCAAAATTTAATAGATATAAGATTTTATGTTTAAAATCTCGTGCATACAAAATAAAAGGATGCACTGTGTCGATAATGAGCATTTTTGTCAGTTCCTTGGCAAACATTTAGTTAACTCCCAAAGATAAGTGTTATTTCAGTGTTAACTTCTATTAAAATATCTTAAAATGTGACCTTTTAGCATAGCTAGAAAAACAATGCTCACTGTGAGCTTAATTACTGCATTGATCTGTGAATTAACTTGTTTGGCATTAGTTTTTTCTGGATATTTTGTTTTGTTTTTATTGCAAACAAAACATTTTGAAATTAATAATGTAGCAAAATGTCTCAAATGTCATTACTCCAGTACATATTGTTCATACATGTACCTATTTTTTTATGAATATGAATTCTGAATTTCGAAATATTCCATGTATTTTATATATCTTTAAATTATATGTTACTATTTTAATTAACTTATCAGTCTAAACATATATCGTGAAAACATGCAAAACTGTTTAAGGTTTTTATTACAACAAGAATTATTAGAATACATGGTTTAACAGTACTTAGAAGCAACTTGAAATCACACCGGCCCTGTGCAGTTTTATGGCCCCTAATAACTCTACCATACTGAGAGACTGACCACAGCCCACATGTGGTCCATCAGCGGTAACTGTTAATATGCTTCAGCCAAGCCAGCCTGAATGAGCACTTTTCGTGGCATTATTCTCTGGACTGAACAGTGTTTCAGAACGGTGACGATAAATGTCTTACAATGTGTTCATACATTTGCTGTAACATGTGTCATTCAGTGATTTGCATCATTGCTTTGTGTACATGCTTATTGACTTGCATTTGGTTCAAATAAAAGATGATGTTACTCTTGATTGCACATTGGAGCTCTTGCACATTGCTTTTACAGATGGTAATCTCGCGATTGTTAAATACATTTTAAACTGTATCACGTGGTTTCTGTCGACACCGACAGTAAAAGAATCTCGGCAGTAACACACATACACATGATTTTTGACAAATATCTCAAATGCAAAATGATCGCTTTATTTCATTACGAGTATTAAATGTATAAAAGAACAAGTCTTCATGAATATAAATTGTGTATTAGTCTTTTCCGCACGCTTGCGATAGACGTGACATTTATACAAATTATGTAATATACACTTTGAACCTCCTGTGTATGGTCACGGTATTTTATTTCTATTATTAAGTACTGTAATTAAGCTAATGTATCAAATAAACTTACAGTACATCAAATGTCAAATGTAATGAATTGTTAATAATATATTAAAAGCAAAACATTTTTGCAGAAAAAAATATAGATGAAAACACTAAACCATATTAAAAGCAAAATGCTATACGCCCAATAATACAATCAATTGGTGTGTTGTAGCATACAAATAATGTGACATACATACGAATCCGATCTCTTACCAACTAGAGCTTTAAATATCACTACGAGGCCTGTTTTATGCACGTAACTTCCGCTATGGCTTAAAATGTCTTTTTAGATTTGTGATAATCAGAAAATCGGCTACGGTGTCATCAAGGAACGTATAACCTTGATACATCTTCCTGATAAAGCTCCCTCGACTTTTGCTTTGACATATAAGGCTAGCAGAATTTTCGTTTTCACCATACAGGTAAGAAACAAAAGACAGTCTTATACAGAAGCAATATAAAGAAATATTTAGTTACCTTTAAGTTTGACCAATATTAAGATTTTGCATTTGTATAGATGGAGTTGGTTGCGTGCCAATATACGCAGAGGAAATTAGTTTTTGCATAATGTATGAAAAGGTTGCATGCTTTCATGAAGTCGCCGCAATCGGCTTGATATTAGAAAATACCTGTAGGTACATACACAACACACGCATTTTAAATCCTTTTTTAATCACATACCTTATGATTTTAATGCAACCATGACTGGTTGGTGCACTGGGTAAGCATTGTTTGTACCTATATATTTGATCCAGAAAACACCAATCGAGGTCGCCTTTGAAACACGCTGCACAGTATTCGAGATTTGACAATGAACGCATTACATCATGATGCCAGTGATCTTTGGTCTAGTCTTTATCGGATGAACAAGACATGTTTATGTTCAACATATGCCTCTACAGTATAATGAATCACATGTTAAATGACGTTTGTTTCCGTTAGTTGAGGAATTCACTGCCTCTCGAGATACGTATGAAATCAATCGTTTGTATTGCGTTCACAACGTTAAGATTAGTTTATAAATATTATGAGATTAGCCTGTCTATTGAATTATTTTTACAATACAGTATGCTGTGAACATCAACATGACCTTACAGAAAAGCAGATGTCGGTACGCAATGAAGGCATACAACACCAAGGCACATATTTCGCCTATATTTCGTAGTGGTTTCTAACATTAGTGGACTCATAATAATGGTCTCATTAAGAAGCACTGTTTCCATTTCACATTAAGTTCTACGAACAGCTATAACACTACTCGGAAATTTAGTAAAGCTTTTAATTCATGGGAATAAGTTTATTTGTGTTACATTAGAATAAATGTGTGCAGCCTATACATTAAAAAGTCATTTTTATCCCATCATCAGACGTGCATTGTCGAAATAAACCCCTGTGGAATAAATTTTCCTCTATTTCGGCAGTGCTGAAGTAGAGCTGTCCGGCGCGGCGGACTGTTATGTGAGGAGGATGGTCATATTACTCGGAATCAACTATTAAGTAATCAGATTTAGTAAAATCGAATCAGATTAAACAAAACAAACAATTTGATACCAAGATGTAATATATTTGAAACACAAAATGCAACACAAACAGCAAAATAACAACATTGTTTACAAATATTAAGTGCGCGTCCTCATGACGTCATTATTAAGAGGGACTACTTTTTGTATCACGGTTCAGTAGTTAGCAATTGTTTACCTTGTGTTTGACTTTTCTTGTCAATGAATGGCTAAAAATCAACACAATGCAATAATAAAATATATTATTTTCATTTAATTGTAAATAAATTGTTTAGAAATAAATATTTAAAATGTATAAAATGTTTCTTTTTTATTTCATGTATTTTATTAAATAAGTCAGCAGCAAATCAAGTCGTCTGCTTAAGTCTTAAATGTCAATTGTGGTTGAAATAATGAAAAAATAAATAATACACATTCAAGAATTAAAATAAAACTGCAGCAAAACATATTTCATCAAATGAAATAAATTTTGACAACAATGTTCAACCAAGAAACAGGTGATTTTGATGTAGTATGGGATGGTTTGTTTTCAAATGCTGTGGAATTAAGTTTGGAAGAATTTGAGCAAAAATATGGAATAAATGCACTTCAATTTGATGAGGATTTAACTGAGAATAATGCCCCTGAGTCAAATTGTGATGATCAAAATAACACAAATGTTACAATTCAAAATGAAGCTAAACATCTCAACCAGTCAATTCAAAATGAATTTAAAAACATAGAGCTTTCTGAAGTCCGACAGTACATCACAAAAGAAGAAAACAAAAACACAGCAAAAAAAACATTAAATGACACAAAAAAGTTCCAGAGGTTTCTACTGACAAAGGGTGAGACCAGGGAAATGCATCAGTTGGATGTCGATTTCCTTGACGAGCATATTGCAACGTTCATTCTATCCCTGCAACGCGAAGATGGCACAGAGTTTGAGCCGACAAGTATTCGGGCCATCATCAGTAGCCTGGACCGGAAGCTGAAAAGACACAAATACCCTTTTAGCATTATGAATGAGAAAGGGCCACAATTTTCTCTGACAAGAGAAACCTACAATGCTAAAAAGAAAAGCCTGAAAAAGCAGGTAAAAATAACTTTTTTTTTAAAGATGGAAATGCATAATTTTGTTAAATATTTATTAATTTGTATTAAATGTGTAAAAAAACATATTATACATATATTTAAAATTAATATAAATTAAAATAAAATATAAGAAGAACATGTCGAAAAATGCGAAACAAGCCAGATATTTAATTCTGAAGTCGAAAATGTCTGTACAGTCGAATTCGCCAGTACGTATGTCATGCATGTACGCTGTGAATCTACATTTAGTTTTACAAATCATTTTAATTTCCTGCAATGATATTTGTTCAAACCACACAAGAACACTAACTGCAATCATATTTAAAAGACAAATGCTTTGGTTTATTGTAGGAAATTATGTACAAAAAATCTTCCGTTTCAATCGGCTCAGGAGGGGGGGGGGGGCTTATTTGGCTTTGCTGCATTTTATGAAATTTGTCTTCAATGCATAATTGTTCTTGCCTATTTTGTGTTATTGTAACATATTTTTAGCAATATATTACAATTTAACACACATCAAAATCGTGCATAGCCACTTTAAATGAAAGCAAATACCGGTATAAATTCATTACTCAACACTGTACTGAATTATTTAACCCTTTCAATGCTGGGAAATTTGTTGTATGCTAAAATGTTGTCTGCTGAATTTCTAAAATTAGCATTTTCTTCGATTTTTTTCAAAGAATATTATCAGAATAGCAAACAGTTTGGATCCTGATGAGACGCCTCGTTCTGTGGCGTCTCATCTGGATCCAAACTGTTTGCAAAGGCCATCAAAATTCGGTTCCCGCACTGAAAGGGTTAATGAAAACTATGACAGTTTGTGATATATTGACAAAACGATAATATTTGTGTATACTGACTGCAGTATTTCTTTAAGCCAACACTGATATTCACAGTTTACAGCAAGTTTGTTGCCTTTTTGAAAAGTACCTGGGACCAAACAAATCTGGAATTTGTGTGCGTAAATTCAGTTGATTGGGATTTTTCGCGTGAATCTAGAAATAAGGACGAATAAAGAAATAATTTTTACAATTCTAACGCTATAAATAATAATGGGTTTTTCTTTTTCTAAACCTCCTTTGCTTTTATTTAGGGAAAGGGCAACCGGCCATGTGAGGCAGACGTACTTACCGACCATGAAATAGATATAATGTGGCAGAAGGGTGTCCTAGGTCCCAACAGTCCAAAAGCTCTTGTCCACACCATGTGGCTAAACAACTGCTTGCATTTTGGTTTGCGTGGCACGAAGGAACAATACAGCCTTAGGTATAATCAATTTGATACCTGAAATAACAGAATTTAAATTTAAAAATAAATAAATATTACAGTTCAAGTCAGACAGGGTGACAGTAAATTTGTCAACTTGAGGAAATTTCAACCTCCGCTTCACCTCGATTGACAGTATTTTACCAAAAGTTGACAAATTTACTGTCACCCTGTCAAACATGTAATATTTTTTTTTTATTATACTGAAACAGCTATTCAAACATAAACAATTTATATGAAGTAGAACTATGAACTATTTTAACATAAAAATTCATTAATTTGGTCGTCTGTTAATAACTGAAATTTTAGCAAAACTGCATATTGCGCGAATTGGACAGTATTATTTTGTACCATTCCGCACGTGATTGTTAAAGTAGTGGGCGACAGTTTTTTGGGAAATAATATTTTCACGAGTGCCGCACAAGTGGCCACAATAAAGTGAAAATATATATTTTCTATGATCACGAGTGATTTAAAACACATTTTCTTTTTATTTTATGCTTTTTTCACACTTAATATTCATTGTTAACGAACGAGCTTAACTTAAGAATTTTGCTGGGATAATGACATCATTTCGTCAAAGAAATGACATCATTTCACAGTAAACAGTGAAAATTATCAATAAATTTCACTATAAATTTTTATTGTTTGAAACAGTGAAATTATTAGTTTTAATTCACTGATATTTCTCTATAAACCACCGGAAAGCATAAAATAATAAGTAATAAATTACTGTAATATTTACAATTTTTTTTTTCCAAACAGATGGGGGGATATTAAACTGAAAATATCTTCTGATGGGACCGAGTACTTGGAGCTCAATGAACGTCAAACCAAGACTAGAACTGGAGAAAACTTGAGCGATGTTAGAAGAGTCACCCCGAAAATGTTTGCCACCAATGAAAATGACCCCAGAAATCCAGTCGCTTTGTACAAAATTTATGCACAGAAACGCCCAGCCAATTTTTTCGATGTGAACGACCCATTCTATCTCGCTCCAAATACAATAATGAAGCAGGAGTCCGAGTCTGATCACACACAAAGCGTGCAATGGTTCATTCGTCAAAAAATTGGAATGAATAAATTTAGCAAAATGCTCAGGATGATGGCAACTGAAGCCGGGCTACCAGTTGAAAAACGCCTGACCAATCATTCAACTCGCAAGCACCTGGTCCAAAAGCTTAGAGAACACAACATTCCAGCCACTGAAATTATGTCTGTCACTGGACACAAGAATGTACAGTCAATTTTAAATTACTCAAATGTAAGTCATGAGCAACAGAAAAAATGTTCCAACATACTTGCCTCCCATGGTCAAAATGCAGATCCAATTCAAGGAAGGAAACACTCTGTCACCAGCACGGCCACATTTTCGTCAACGCAGCCCCCTAGCCAGCCGGAACAACATCAGACCGAGGCGCAAATTCTACCCGAAACACAAGTGCAAGTTCCCCACCCACAGCCACAATACAGCTTTCAGCAGTCACTGTCCAGCTCATTTAAATCCCAGTTCTTCGGGGCAACGTTCAACATCCAGAATTTTCATGTACACAATAACTAATCCAGTATTGCAATAATACCTTTGACACACCGTAAATCCGACAAAAAGCATCGATTTGCTCTACACGCCAAGTCGACTCACGGGTCTCGGGTCGCCCAGGGTCGTTTCGCCCTTACAAGTGGGTTGTTTCGCCCTTATTTAATTATTATGTAATATTAGGCTTTTGTAAATGATTCTTTCGCTCCGAATAGTTTTTGTTTAACATAAATGGAAAATTAAGATTTTTAATACAAATTTTATTACTAATTGCAATTTTAATTTAGTACTTGTTTATCATATATGGGAAATTAAGATTATTTAATAATTACAAATTTGATGTTTGCTCAATTATCCGTTTGATTTTAATTGCAATTAATTAACGGAAACGTTATGATTCATTGTGTTACAAACGTAAAGTATTGCGATTAATTAGTTTGGCAGAGGTATGATGCATTGATTTGCCAATTGAAATAATTTCGGGACCAATTTAACAATTATCAAACACACTTAGATCGGAAGACGTGTGATCAGATGATTGACTAATTACTAGCACAGAAACATCAAAAGGAGACATTATAAAGGCGTGGTATTGTTTTTATAAACTTTAAGCCAGTTTGCATCTTTTGATCTCAAGATATTCGCCGAAAGTGTATATAAAAAGCAACTTGGCCATGGCAGCGTCATTCGTGAATTTATATTTCGACACGTTCTTATGGCAGACGAATTGTGTATTTCGTGTGATCGGATAGTCTCACCTCGCCAACATGCCATCACATGTGATTTATGTGGCAACATCGGACATGTGATACAGGAACGATATGCTTATATATTTTATTTATATTTCGTGTCGGCGCTATTTGTCTGCATGTTGTCGTTGTTATAAAATACGCTGTTTGTCATAAAATTTTATATGTAACAAAATTTCCATAGTTTAATAGTTAATAATTCTGTCCATTCTTCGGTCTGCGGTATTAACAAATATTATTTCTACCATATTTCAACTTCAATTAGCTTTAAGCGCTGACACTCTTTGGCGCATGAAAGATGTAAATAATTAAATAAGTCGGTGATGTAAACAGCCCATTTTATTCTCTGAAAGATATTTGTTTACTGTAATTTTCCTTTACATTTTTATGTTTATTTGTTTATCGATTCTATCTTCTCTTTATTATTAGTTCATTTATTAAAGATTACAACATGTTCATGAATTAAATGTATGATGCGACTTTAAAATGGAAAATATGCTTACAAAATGCGTAGTGCATATGGAAACCGGGTCTTAACGCAATTCGTAAAACTGTTATTATTTTGATATATACTACATACTTTTCTTTCAATATTTATTTCAATATTTACACACATTAACAAAGCTTTACAATATGTACAAAATGAGACATATATCTATATATTTTTTTTAAAGATAGAAGTTTACGCACTTGCGTTAAGACCCGGTTTCTCAAAGCAATACTGATTTTGTAAACACATTTTCCATTTGGAAGTTCAAATCATGCTTGTAATTTATGAAGTTGTAGAAATATTAAATACATGAACAAATAGAAATAGAAATTATAATCAATAAACAAAGAAATAATGCATGCACATATTTATTAATAACTATTAATTATTAAGAAGTTAATAATTTGTCATAAAACAATTAACGAAGATCCCGTTACGTATGGAAAACTTATTGCGCACACAATTATAGGAAAAAAACGTTAACCGCGCATATATGTTTATTATACCTACATGTATTTGGTTGTATGAAAATATAAGCTATGGTGGCTGCTCTATCTACGTTCTTGTACCAACCTTGATGACTGAGGCAGAGATCGTCGCTATCACAGTAGCTGCCGACGACCTGAATCGTGATGTCGCAACCAAATACACCAAGTTGGAGGAAAAGATACAATCCCTGTTGGACAAATACATGGGGAATGAAGTAACCACAACACATTTCTTAAAGTCCGTGTCCAGATTGTACGGGCCGTCCGACAACATGACGGCAGGCTTTGTTGTCGGATTGTCTGGGGAGTGAAGTGGATAGTGTTATCAAACAGACGATGTACGGACATTAAAATAAGCAAAACTAAAAAAAACTGTTGTAAAATACAAAGTTTATATCAACTGATTGTGTGTGGATTCTACCACATTGTGTTCAATGTAATTTTGATGTGATTTGCTAAGTTGTTTTATGTTAGGTAAAATAAGATGTATGTCAAATTAGTGTGTATGTGTGCTTCGACACTGGATTGAATGTTTTGTTTATTAATAAATATAAAATGAAATCTGTATTTCGATGTGATTTTCTCAGTTGTTTTATGTTAGATAAAATAAAATGTATGTAAAATTATTGCGTATGTGTGCTTCGACATTGTATTGAATGTTTTGTTTATACATGTGTATTCTTATTATTCATATTAGAGCTATCAAAATATATGCAATATAAATAACTTTGTACTTTGTTTTATTTCAAAAGACAAAATAAACAGTAATTAAGATAATATAATACTGTATTAAACAATATCCCATTCAGCTTCTGACAAGCCTAAGATAAATCCCTTAATATCGCTATACGTATAAAAATTAGGGCGAAACGACCCAGGAATTAGGGCGAAACGACCCAGGGCGAAACGACTCGGGGGCGAAACGACTCGGGAGGCGAACGGGATTTAGGGCGAAACGACCCGGATTCCGACTCACGTGCTCGGCCTACTGTGTAGAAAAACAATTCTAAATGAACCTGACTCTTAACATCGCTATAAATATAATTTGGTTTTTGTTATTGTTTTGGTTGAGTTTTGGTAACATTTGTAAGTGGCTGTTGTCTTGTAAATAAATGAATTGTTATTGTTTTGCTTGAAATATTCTGGTACTATTTTCTTACGCGGACCTCTTTACAGCTAAGGTCGAAAAACACTGTTTGCTTAAAATAACTTCGGGATTTTCCGTGTAGTTTTATTTTCTTATTCTATTTTAAAAGAAATAATTAACGAATTTGAAAGATGATGGGATAAATCGAATACTAGGTCGGTGCCGAATAAAGCGAAGTTTATTTTGCTCGGCCCGAAAATCTGAACCACTCGCCAAGGCTCGTGGTTCAGATTTTCTAAGCCTCGCAAAATAAACTTCGCTTTATTCGGCACCGACCTAGTATTCTATATTTACCGGGTGGGCGTTCTACGAATCTTTACCGTCGAAAGGTAATTTAAATAATTGGTGTTTTGCAGAGTTCATTTACGCTTTACACATGTGAACAGTATGCGTACTGAAAAATATTTGCGGTCTCAGCACGGTTGCTATTGGATGTCGCAAACAAGTCATCTGTTATTTGCATCTGGAAAAGCAATATGCATGTACCATAAACTGCATGTACATTTACGAATATTTAAAATGATGACACTATTTGAATGTTAAAAAAACATATTGGTAATATTATTGTTTGTTCTTTGTCACAGCCGATCAATATAAACGAATACACTTTATGCTCGTGAATGCAAATATAACGACCAAACGAGAATCAATCAACAATACCAATGTCTATGTCCTGACAGCGCCTTTTATAGATTTTGGATCTATGCTAGACGTTTATCATATAAAATGTCATCATATTATTTTCGCATTTTCGTTATTCGTACTTCTTGGTCATTGACACATGTTTGAAATAATCCGGAGACAAATTGATGTACATTGAATGTATACAACGTGAAATAATGTTCTGCTTAGAAAGTTGATAACGTTTAGTGAAATACTCGTGGTAACCAGGTTGATGGTTTTGCACCAGCAATTAAGGATTTGGGTGACTGTCATAGTTTTATACATTGATACATTTTATTTTATAAAGAGACCTTATATACTGGATCATACAAATAACGACAACATATTAACAATAAAACATTAACATAAAAACATGACAATACACATTCAATAAATATTTTGCGTTTTAAATGCAACACATTTAAAGCTTTGTGTTAAATAAAGTTAGGGCACTTACTGTAAAGTCCTTTACAAATACATTTTTATAATCATTGTTCATTTATACAATGTGTTTAACGATATTTCAGTTTAATGTGCAATTGTGTGTGAGCCTGATTCAAAGATATGATTGACTATTAAAGAGTGGTTTTTAGAAATACAAACGCTTACACTCAATATAGCAGAGAATCATGCTCCATTGCAAACGATTAATTATGTTACTAGCAATAATCTGGTTAGCAATATTCCAGGACATTTCTGCCACGAACATTAACATTGCAAACATATGCAGCAGAATACATTAATTATTAAAAAAAATATTGATGTAGCACAATCATTTGACAACGTAAACTAGTGTTCCCAAAAACATAATTCATAAGGAAACTGTCTTTACAACCACGAAACAATCAATGCTTTGAATTTTAATTTATAAAAATAACGGCTGATATTAATCCTTGTTTAACACAAGAATAAGTAAATTGATGCACAATAATAACGTGGATATAAGATGTTATAAAAACACGTGTGCATTAGCAATAAAATTGATCAAATATGCATACCTCTTTTGCTAGAGAAACAATTCAAATTACCCATCCACTTTTTAAGGAACAGTTCGCTTTTATTGCGCTCGGATTTTATTTATAACATTATAACAGGGAAGGACTATTAAAGCACATTTACATAGGATGATTTTCGTTCCTATAAAATTGATCTTTTGGGAATAAAAGAAATATCTTCGCGCAATCTTTAAAAGACAATCTTTCCACTTGAACCATTTTTGTTGAAATAACATATAGCGACTGAAACACGACACGTTGTTAAATCGGTTTAACTGTTCTTTTTACTAATTTAAGCGACTGGTCTGTTATTGGTAATACTGTTTATGTTGCTGTTTTTGTTCAAAATACAATTCAAAAATACGATACATTTAACAGACAATAAGACATAAAAAGATGTTAATAACAATATAAGACCAAAACACGTCTAAGATAGACCTAACGAATGTTGGAAAACATAGTAAATGTCCCCGTGTTTCGTATGTGTTTGTTTTAGCAGTATTTGGTGTGAGGTTATACGAATTATTGTGTTGTTAGGGAAAACCGTTAAGTAATAAATGTTAAATATATGTTTATATTAATACATACTTTAGTAAGTATTAGGATGTTAAACAGCATATATTAACTGTATTATCCTAATTATAAAACAATCCTTGAAAAGTTTCATAACAGATTGTAATCTATATAATAGTACAATAAGACAGTGTATTTAACGCAATGGAACATGTTCGGGTTCCACAACGGAAGTTATGTTGAAATTATTAGAAGTCATCTACAATGTATCCAGTCATTACCATGCCATGTTAAAATATCCGCTTGCTGATTGGTATCGATGATAAAATGCTATAACAGAGTTAATGGTATCTCAGTGTGTTGTTATTTAATGTGGTCATGTACATAAAAAATGATAGAGACTTCTAGAAAAAGGCGGGTTAACAATCACAGTTCTGTAAATGAAGATTTTTTAATTTTTAATTAATAGGCTATATTGGACCCCAAAACAATCAAACGAATATATTGCAAACAATGTTAAAACATAAACTATTAGTCCATTTTTGGTTGATTTAAAGATACATTGATGTGTAATTATATGTTTTTGTTGTATTCAGAATTGATGCAAAAGTGAGCTTTAGATTTGCAATTGTTGCAAGTCATATTCGAACACCAAAATAATGAAATCTTAAGATGTGTTGTCATATAAGTCATCGTTATGCTTTAACCTAGTTGGGTCAAATTATTGGGATATTAGTTGTAAAGAATCCTTCTCGGTATGCATTTTATCTACTACAGAGCGCTGTAATATTGGAAAATTAATGACAGCTTCAGATTTTACGCCACTGATAATTATTCGTACAGAAAGGTAATAATGTTAAACAAGAGAGACTTTAACAAAAGAAAATGTGACGTGTCCAGTAGTACTACCTTTAAGTAGCATTGCGAAAAACATTTAAAAAATACTTACTTCAGCGAAATATTTATTTAACATATTTATTTCCTCTAATTACGTGTTCAATATAAATCCCAACCATACACATACCCCTGGAAAAAAATATTTATATAAAGTCTGATCTAAATTTTATACTAAATATCGACTGGCATTTGTGTTCTAACGGAATAGGTATTCGTGTAAGAAAAACATTTCGTATGAATTGTGCATCCTCTCCTGTTTGATAGTTTGCGTTTGTTAGCAAATAAGACGTTACAAGTGGTAATGCTCAAGATAATAAGCTCTAAATGGGACAAAAAAAGGATCTTTTTTTATGTCGATTTTCACTGTTATTAAAATGTTATGTAATCAGTTTTAGGCGAAATTATGCTTTATATATATTTATTAAATGGATGATTGCAAAGCACAAATACTTGATCAGATTTTGTTGTTTCATTACGTTACCACTTCAGCAAACGCTAAGGTGGAAAATGTAAATAAGCCGAGGAACCATACACTATGCACAAGAATGCAGCAGTTATGTAAATAGCAAAACGGAACAAAATAATTGGATAGCGCATACATACGAGTATACTTGACTCCCATACACTTTATGCCGTCGTTAACAACAGTGCACGATTAAATTCTGAAACATTATATTAATTTATTTGTCATGTGTTTTATTTTACTTGTATTATATATTAAATACTCGAAACGCATATCTAAACCAGCTAAATAGCAGAAATGGAGATTTCTGATGTAAACATCATTTCTTTAATACCAGTGTAATTGTATGGTTTATCGATTTGACTGACCATCGATTAAAAAGTTGTATGGGTTTATATCGCTTACAATAAACGTACCAAAATAAATCCCGCTTGTGTATTGTTCCTCGACTTATCTTCTATCTTAGAGTTTGATAAAGTGGTACTATAATGATACAAACAAATCTGATAAATGCTTTGTGCTTTTCAATCATCAATTTAATGAATATATAAAGCATAATTTCGACTTAAACCGTTTGCAGAACATTCGAATAACAGTAACAATCGACATTGGACAATACCATATTTTATTTTGCCCCATTAAGGTTTTATTTTCTTAAGCATTCACACTCGCACACTCGTAACATCTTAATTGATTACATACGAAAACTATTAAACAGCAGATCGTGCATAATGCTTAGAACTCCTCTCACAAATGACATAAAATCCGTTAAAAGTCAGCAGTGTGCTCGGCTTCATACGAAATGTGCTCCTTACACGAAGACTTACATGTATTCCGTAAGAACACAAATGCCAGTGGATATGTATTATAAAACTTTATATTTATAGACTTTATATCCGCGTCATAAAAAACTTGATTTAAGGGGTATGTTTATGGTTAGGATTTATATTGAACACATAATTAGAGGAAATACATATCATAAATGAATGTATCGCTGAAAACAGTATTGTGTTATGTTTTTCGTAATGTTATTTCAAGGTAGTTCTAATGAACGCGTCTTTTGTTAAAGTCTGTCTTGTTTCATATCATTACCGTTCTGTACGAAGACTTATCTGTGGCATAAAATCTTAAGCTGTCATTACCAATATGACAGCGTTATATAGTAGATAAAATAAATACATAGAACGAATCTTTACAACTCAAATCCCAATATTTTGACCCTAGTCGAATAAAGTCTAAATATGACTTATATAACAACACATCTTTAGACTTCATCATTTTGTTGTTCGAATATGACTTGCAAAAATTGATCTACACCTAAATTTTGCATCAATTTAAAATAATAAAAAAATAATAATACATCATTTAATCTTTAAACAAACCAAAATAGACACATAATTGATGTTTAACATAAATTGCAATATATTTGTTTGATTGTTTTAGGGTCCATTTTAGCCTGTTGATTAAACATTACCAACTCTTTATTTACAGGACTGTGATTATAAACCCGCCTTTCTCTAGAAATCTATCTCATTGTTTTATGTACGTGGCAAACGTTATTAAATAACAACACACTAGGTTAATGTTAACTCTGCTGTACCATTTTAGCATCGTTGTCAATCAACATGTTGATATTTTAGCATGGGATTGTCATGACTCGACACGTTGTAGATTACTTCTAATAACTTCAACATAATTCTCGTAGTGGCACTCGTACATGTTGCAATGCGTTATATACACCTTGCAAATATATATCTAACAAACTATTATGAAACGTTACAAGGATTGTTAACACATACTAAAGTGTGAAATAATATCAACATATATTTACCATTTATAACTAAACTGTTTTCCCTAACGACACCATAATTCGTATATACTCAAATGAAATACTGCTAAAATAAGTTAACCAACACATAAGAACCACGATGACGTTTTGCTGTGTTTGCCAACATTTTTTAGGTCTATTTAAGACGTGTTTTGTCTTATAGTGATATGAGCATATTAAATGTTTTTGTTTTTTTAATCTTATGTTAAAGTTGTCGTATTTTTAAATTGTATTATGAACAAAAGCAGCAACAAAAACAGTAGTACAAATAACATAAAAGTCGCTTAAATAAGTTAAAAGAACAGTTACATTGATATAACAACGCACTATTTTTCAGTTTTCATATGCAATTACTCTTCTTATCTTGTTGGAAAGGAACAGTGATTCTTTCGGAATTCCAACAAAAAATGGCCCAAGTTGCAACGTTGTCCTTAAAAATCGCATTATAATATTAATTTTATTCCCGAAAGATCAATTATGCGGGAACAAAAATCCTATGTAAATGTACTTTAATAGCCCTTCTCTGTAATATATAAAATCCATGGGCAATACACGCAAAAGGTTTCTTAAAAATTGGATAGGTAACGTGAATTGTTTCCTTGATAACAATAGATGAATGACCTTTGTATAAATATGAACAATTTTAGTGATATAGCACATATGTTGAGATAACAGCTTATATTCAAGTTATAATTGTACATCAATTATTTTATTCTTGCGTTAAACATCTCACTAAATATTAATCGTAGCCGTTATGTTCAACAATCTTACCGGTTTTCCTTTGATTTACAGTTTGATGTGCATGTACTTAATGTTATTGTATACATCTTATCAATCGTACAAATTGTAATTAATAATGAAAAACATAGATTTAATAAAAAAAACTTCTGTATAAATCTTTTTGCGAATGTAGGTACACGTTTGTGATCTTCCGACGAAGAAAATATTATCTGATGTCATGTTGTTATCTATAAAATTGTTGACAATAATATAGACAATCTATGCAATTTATGCAAATAGACGATTTGAAGTGTTCATGAAAGACATAACAAACTTGGTAAACCTGGCTGCCGACAATATAATGCATATGCAATGTTTGCGCATGCGTGCACAGATGCACATATATATTATACGGATACTTCTAAAATGCACACTTCCGCTCTTCGTACCAAGTTGTTGTATAATTTGTTCAATTAATGATGTTGGTTAAGCTTCAGAATTCTTATTTTCCGAATTAAAACACAAATTCTTAATGGCAGAAACCTTTGCAAAGCATAAATACTTGCTGTTAAGTCTGTATCGAAATGTTATTATTGAAATTAAAATAACGTGTTTATTTTGTAACAAATACATTCAATTCATTACATGTCTTTTCAAGCAAATTAAACATATGGATAATTGCTATACAACAAGAAAAATAAAGCAACTTTACTGTTATTGTATTTATGAATCACTACTAAGTAGTCTAGATTATTGATTGAACGGCAATTGCCATTATGTTCACGTATATGCATGGACTACTAATTCATTATTACATGTGTACACTATTCAAGTTTTCAGCTTATGAATAGAGTATTAAAATACTGTAAATACTGTAACATAGCGCTAAACACAATCAATAACAGTGTCTTGTCCGGAAATTCCGTATGGTGTGAATGCAGTAAAGACGATCTCCTTAGATGATCTTTTCAGTTGCAACACCATCTCGTTTCCGCATGTTCAGCAGACAATGACACTATCGAATACCGATCAATCTGAATGCGATTCAATGTATTGTATCCCGAGAGAATGCGTTCACGAATATCTAACTGCCATTTAGCAATGTCCTCTAACATCCTCAACTTTTTAACGTATTGTTACTTTCCGCAATTAAAAGAGTCAGATGCTTAGACAAATTAGTTGTATCGCCGATGCTTAATTATGTAATTGTTTGGTGTCATTTAAACTTGTTTATGAAAGCTTCGTCTTTTGTGATGATAAAACGTTGAAATAATTTAAAAAAAGCGTTATTCAGCAATGTCGTATGCACGGTTACTACTTGAAACACTTCCCCATGTAAATTAACATATGTCTCTCATGATTATCTCATGCTAATACTACAAATGTGATTTTCAGAACTTGCTAATGCATATTAGCATCATGACATCAATATAAATTTGTTCAAATGAACGGCCATTTACAAGTCCTTTAAAATGGGCCAAATTTATCATGTATTGCTATCAGTCTTTAAAATATTCTATTCGGTCAGCGTTTGTTTATAAGCCTGACATCACATGACTGATAACCTGATTCGGTGCCTCCCATTTTTTCAAAGTTCCTTTCCATACTGATACTTGTGACCGTGTTTGCCTAAATGGAAGCGTACACATCGCTTCATTTACCTGGCATATTGAAAGCGTACACATTGCTTCATTTACCTGGCATATTGAAAGCGTACACATCGCTTCATTTACCTGGCATATTGTAAGCGTGTTGACCTTCAGAGCTGCGCTAGCTCTTTCAACCAGTCGTGATCAAATGTAACTGAGACGTGGTAAGCGAAGTTAAGGTATGGAAGCAACGCTATCGCCAACCATTAAAGTGTTATCATAATCATTAATTATTTCTTAAGTGGATCCATTAAGCTAAACACTAGGGGGAAGACTGCCTTTTGTGTGTATTTTCCGTGCCTGAGTCCTTAAAAGTGTGTGATGTTCTACTGAAACAAAAGGTCTATTATAAGAGGGCCCGGTACTCCTAATTAATAAAATAACTAGACTAAACGACATTTAGAACGAATTTTGAACTAATACAACTCTTACCAGCTTTATTAAGAGTGTTTCATTAAAAAATGGTCAATTTTTGGTGGGTTTCTTAAATAGTGCTGCTGCTCTTTATGTACAGCCGCACCAAGCGCCACCTATATGGAGAATCGGAAAGCAACAAACATGTGTGGACCTAAAAGTAATATGGTGTTGACTACTTTAATATGATGATAATTATTCCTGTGCATTTTGCTTGTATCTGTGTTGAGAAAGAGAAAATGTTTGATCTCTATTTTTCTTTAAATAACTTCTTGAGTTCAAACATGTTCCTTACTTCCCGATTCTCCATATAGATGGCGCTTGGTGCGGCTGTTGATACAAAGCAGAAGAACTATTTGAGAAGCTAACCAAAATGAACCTTCGTTTATTTTAAAAACTCTTAATAAAAATGTTAAGTGCTGTTTTAGTTCAACATTAGTTCAAAATTCGTTCAGTCTAGTCAATTTATTAATTAAGAGTACCTGGTCATTTCATTACAGATCTTTAGGGGCGGAAAAACCTCAGAAACTTTATAAGACACACATACAAAAATAACACACATTCAACAGGCACTATAGAAAGGATTGAGGATTCTGTGAACACTTTAACGTTGATGATAACGTTACTTCAATACCTTTACTTCGCTTCCCGCATCTCAGTAACATTTGTTCACGACAGGCTGAAAGTCCTAGCGCATCTCTGAATGTCAACAAGCAGACAATAGGCCAGGTAAGTGAAGAAATGTGTAGGGTTTCATTAAGGCAAACACTGACAACAAGACATTATTATTGCAAGGAACTTCGGGAGGCACCGAAGCAGTAAAATTCAGAGAGACAGGGCCTTGGTAAGCCTCGTGGAAGGTGGTCACTCCAGAGCGAGCTTGAGAAGAGGCACCTTGTAAAGCCATAAAGAATTGAGGTACAATTATTTTGTATTGACAATGCAATATGCATCGTTGACGAATTTATAAACAAGACATTGGTGTATGACATGCAAAAGGCATCGTTGAAGAATTAAGGGACAATAAATTGGTAATTGCAATGCAAGAAGAATTGTTGAAGCCAGGAGCCTCGACACACTCGGTATAGATGACAACAAGATCAATTAAGATTAGGGGTGCAAGAGGTTACAAAATCAGTAACTGGTTAACCTTTTGCCGTAACCGGTTATTAACCGGTTAACCGAAAAACCTTACGTAGAAAAATGTTTAAGTCTACGTTAAACATGTAAAACCGCTCGTACATGTACTCTTTAGAAACGAAATAAATAACATTTCAGTTTCTTAATTTTTTTTTATTACTTTTATTTAAATAAGTATGTAAATGTATGCTTTATTTTGTATTATTTTTTTCCGGCGTAAAAGCTTATAAGTTAAATGTTATAAGAACTACAAAATGTTTATGTTTACGTGTCATTAATTTATTTTTGGTTGGGCCGCTTACCGGTATATTACACTCGGGTCGTATCGCTCACAAGAATGTTGGTTTTCTTTGTTCATTTTGTTTAAATATGTCTAAATCCAAAATTAACTGATATAAACATGTTTCAAAATAGTTGTTTAACGAGTGCAATACTAGATCACAGTACAAACAAATCAGCAAACATACATGTATACTGTATGCAGATCATGCAGAAAACAACAGTGTTCATTCGGTCAAGAAATGACTTTGTCCACTCGCCTGTGGCTGATGCGGCTGTGAGCTTTGGTAACATGTTTTGGAGAACACTCGCACCGACGGCATGTATGTTGATGGTACAGACAAAAGCTTCCGGGCCACATGCGCAATTGTTGGGAAACGTTGTTTATTTTCGAACCGGTCGCCGTCGCGTTGACAATTCACGCGCATGCTTGTTAACGTACCATACGGCGCAACTTTGAAGCAATTGCATCATTCTTAAATTGATGATTTTATTTTCTAAAAATAAATTTAATTGATCTGTTTTAATTACATGAG
The DNA here is from genome assembly GCF_020536995.1 of Dreissena polymorpha. Classification (NCBI taxonomy): domain Eukaryota; kingdom Metazoa; phylum Mollusca; class Bivalvia; order Myida; family Dreissenidae; genus Dreissena; species Dreissena polymorpha. The sequence goes on from NC_068358.1 coordinate 90,314,345, forward strand.
TTTTAAAATTGCTTTCTTAGATAAAACTTGCCTCAGACCGTCAGACGGTAGTGGTTGCATCGGTGGCGACGTAAATAACTTACAATAATATTACTTTCTGATAAAACAAATACGATATCAACTCAACAAGTTGTAACTACGAATGCGTTTCTGGTTACAATTGTTCCTTATAAACATTTTATTTTCGCGATCAACCAGTGTTTGATATTTGTTAACAAAATATCAAATTAATTCGCCCAATGTTTTAACTGATTTTTATCGCGAATTAGATAAATGTGTCAATAACATCTTTGCTAATTGCCCCCAATGCCCGCAGTTCCCGAGTAAATTTTCGCGAGTAAAAAACAATATCGCTTATTATTAAAACATACCCCCATGTTGTAACCACAAAGGTACTGATTTATTGCTTTATTACTTTGTTTGATGACACGTTATTAATTACCGTCGATTGCAACACAAGTTGGCAGTATGTCGCACGCAAAACGTAAAAGCGTACGAATTATTCCATGAAACAAGTATGAGTTTTTTTTCAGGTTAACCTTTTCCAGAAAATCTTACCGGTTAACTGGTCGTTCCGGCAGTTTAACCGGTTAACATCTTGCATCAATAATTAAGAGGCATCGGTTGGCGTCCATAGAGCCAAAGACGGCTTTGGTTATTGAATTCCGAGAGTTTCAGCGATACATTGGTCGGCCTAGTTGAAGCCTTAAACCTTAATATGCGCCCTGTGCAAGCGTGTTTTACATTTAGATAACAGTGTCAGGTTTATAAAGAAACGCCGACATAATAGCATCTTATAAAGGACGAAATCAATACCTGGTAAACTCCGCCCATTTTAAAGGACTTGTAAATGGCCGTTCATTTGGACCAATACATATTGATGTCACTATGCTAATTTGCATACGCAAGTTCTATAAATAATTGTTGTAGTATGAGCACGATATAAACATTATATACATATGTTCTTGTTCACGTACATAGGGAAGTGTTTCAAGTGGTAACCTTGCATACGACAATGCTGAATATCGCGTCTTTTAATTATTTCAACAGTGTATCATCACAAAGAACTATGCTTTCATATAAAACATTATATCAAACAATTACATTTTCAAGCATCGCCATTACAACCAATTTTGTTGCGACTGTCTTTCTTATGGCAGCCAATAACAAAACGTTTTAATGTAGAGAATATTAAAGAATGTTGCTAAATGGCAGTTTAGATATGCATGTAGGCATTCTCTCGGGATACATGACATTAAATCGCATTCAGATTGATCGATATTCGCTTTTGTCATTGTCTGCTGAAAATACGGAAACGAGTAGGTGTTGCAACTGAAAAGATCATCTTAGAAGATCGAATTTACGGCATTCACATCATACGGAATTTCCGGACCAGACACTGTTCTGTTTTGTATTTGGAAATGTTTAACAGTATTTCAATACTATATATACGCTGAAAACTTTAATACTGTGAGTTTAATAATTTATTTCAATTTGTTTAATGGCATTTCGATACAGTCTTAACAGCATGTATTTAAGCTTCACGAAGGTTTCTGCCATTATGGACATTTACGTTTTTAATTTGAGTAAAATGAATGATTTATCTTAAGCAACATAGTTATTAAAAAAATAAACACAACCGTAATTGAATTTATAATTTGGAAATTTCCAGTTCAGTAATCACCGGAAAATATATGTATACAAACGTTTCACGCATGCGAAGTCATGGCATATGCATAATCTATGTCTTGTCGGCCGCAATTTTATTCGAGTTCGTTATGTCATTATTGCACACTTCAAATCGTCTCTTTACATTAACGGTCTATATTATTGCCAACACGATTACACATAGAAGCGTGAACTATATTGTGTTCTTAGTCGTACAGATGTTTCGGATAACAAATTATATATATATATATATATATATATATATATATATATATATATATATATATATATATATATATATATATATATATATATATATATATATATATATATATATATATATATATATATATATATATATATATATATATATATATATATATATATATATATATATGGTTCTTCATTATTTATTACAATTTTACGTTTGGTAAGATATATGCAATAACGTGAAGTACACATCATAATGTAAATTAAAGGACAAACCAGGAACATATTTTAAGGTATGACAATGTATACATCGTCGTCATTTATTCTAACCGATTGTACATGTATTATAACATTGAAATGTTATTGACATTAAAATTGATTGATAAATCGGACTTAAATCGATCTGCTATGATTATCTCACAGAACTGCATGCACATAAAAAACGCTTTGCTGTTCAAGAGAATAATGTAGCTTATTGGGACTATACCTAATATATGAGTATGTTTGACCAATGACCCATAGTAAATGGCCAATGGGCAACCTTCTCATTGACTTCCGCACATTGTAATGGATTTTATGTTGAATGAAGTCTGGTAGAGAAAAAAAAAATCTTAAAAAATAAACCTCCAGACAGTTTACTCAGTCTCGTAATCGCATTTTGTGTGACGAATGTAAATCAAACTAAACTGCACAATTCGAGGTCACTGAATACAATGAATACGTAGTTATTTTGAAAAAAGAAGTATGCGCTTTATGAATAAACAATTGATAGACGTCTTAACATCACGCAATGTTAAATAATTTGAAGTAAATAGGAAAAAGGATTCATGAATGTATTAGTCTATTCATCAGCATTCCTAGGTACTCACTAACATGCATGCTCATGTGTCGCGCCAAAGCAAACAATACCATTATATGTACATACCGATTTTATTTTAATCTAGACGATTTTATTGTTACCAATATATATTGTATAATTTAACACATGTATTGCAAATTTCAAGTAAAGAGAATTTGCACATGCCCAGTGATTAATGCCCAGCATCGCTTTCTAACGACTCTTATGTCATCAAGATAGTTCTTGTCTAGCGTAAACGCTTCCGGCCGGATATGTTGAAATGCACTTTGTAAAGAAGTCACCATATTTATGTCTAAATTTGAAACTAACTTGACAAGCACATACGAATTATCATTTACATCACCCTCCACCTCTTTAGATGATTAAATTATGAACATTGACTGTAAAATGGCTAAACAATAAAGACAATCGCATAAAAATCTTCAAATGGTTAGACGAAAAAAAGGTATATGCATATTACAAGAAAGTCACTTGACACATACTTCAGCACAAACCTTAAAAGACGGATGGGACGTAGACATCTATCTCAATGGACAACATACTAATAAACCAGGCATTGCCTTTCTGATAAAACATAATATAGGAATCCCAGACGATAGCTTTAACGAAATAATAATTGGCAGACTAGCAAGTATAGATATCAAAATACACACGAAACACAATTAACATTAATCAACGTTTACGGCCCTAACACATTTCATTCCACTTTTACGAAACATTACAATCCTTTATAATTAATAACGAAGATAAAAACATCATAGTCAGTGGTGATTTCAATACTGTTCTTAACCCATTATAAGATAAAAAGAAGGGAAACATGTATACTCATCCTGAAAATAGAAACATTTTAAATAAAATTCATTTAAAACTACACTATGATAGACAACTGGCGTACAGTATAACCAAACGAAAGCAAATCCACCTGGCACTCAAACACAAAACCAACAATATTCTGTAGATAAGACTATTTTTTTAATATCTGTGTCACTTTGCAACATTACTGACACATGTAGCATAAAACTATGATTTATGAATGACCACTCTCCAGTTGAACTACACAAAATACAACCTGAAAGTGGCCCAGGTTACTTTAAAATTAATAACGGCTTCTCATTAGATACACAGTATCAAACGCAAATAAAACAAGAAATATTAAATACAGTTCAAAATAATAAAGATGCGAACCCAAACACCTTATGGGAAGTTATTAAAGGAAATATCCGTAACACAACAATTAGATACACACCATTAAAACAAAAAGAAACACACAAACTTGAAACTGAAACTATCAAAACCATTGAAACACTTGAAAAGCAATTACATGAAACAAACACAAACGATACCAAATCCATTGAAAATGAAATAACAATACAAAAAACAAGTATAAGAAGATATTTAGCATACACATTTCAATGGAATAATACTACGAGCACGTGCACAGCAGGTTGAACACAATGAAAGAATACAAAATAATTCGCAAGCATCGAAAAACGTAGAAGTGAACAAAAAACTGTATACAAATTAGTACTCAATGGCGAAATATAACAAACATAACTCAAATATTAGAAGATCAATGTTTATTTTTCGAAACCTCTATAAACGAAAACATGTTGAAAATAACACCCTATTTAAAAATACACATAATGTTTTAAATCAAGAGGAAAAACTACTGTGCGACGGATTACTTAATGAATATGAATGTTGATTAGCACTAAAAGAGATGCAAAACTACAAAAAGTCCAGGATCTGATGGCATCACAATCGAATTCTATCAAATATTCTGGAATGATATTAAAACACATATAACTAATTCACTTAACTATTCATTTAACAACGAAAACTTAACTACGCTTCAAAAACAAGGTATAATATCACTCATTCCAAAACCTGGAAAATACGTAGAATCCTTATCAAACTGGCACCCGATTAGTTTACTAAATAATGATTATAAAATTGCAACTAAAAGAATATCCAACAAAATTTAAAAAATATTACCATCATACATCGCAAGATCTAAATTTAGTTTCATAAAAGGACGTTACATTGGTGAAAACGTACGTCTGATACCAGAATGCATAAATTATTTCAACCTACCAAACAATTGTGGTCTCATTTTCTTTACCGATTTCGAAAAGGCTTTCGATTCACTACACCACTCGTTTATGTTATCTTTCTTAGAACATATGAATTGCGGTGAAAGTCTAAATAAATGGGTCAAACTATTTTATATTAACAGTATAATTATTAACAATGGCTTTTTCTCGAACAGTTTTAACATCAAACGAGGGGTAAGACAAGGATGTCCACTTTTATCCTCACTATTTATTATATGCATCGAGTATCTATCACACTATATTCAATCAAACAAACATATAAAGGAAATATCGCTTGAACTTGACGAAGAAATTAAACAGTCTCTTTTTGCTGACGACGCAACTTATTTCTTAAATGACAGTAATCACTCATTCAATAATCTTATAGAATCGCTAACCCTTTTTGTAATTGCATCGGGTCTTAAACTGAACAAAAGTAAATACACTGTGCTACGAGAAGGTAAATTTAAACAAAGTAATATTCATCTTAAAAAAGAAATGAAATTCAACTGGACATCAAATGAAGCAACAACGTAAGGAATAACCTTTACAAACAATTCTAAAAAACATATTGCCTAAATTACAAAAAAATAAAAATTGTTTAAAATTATGGCAGCATCGTTAACTTACACTAATCGGAAAAACAACGTCTTAAAAACGTTTGCACTTCCTAAATAAATTTATACACTAACAGTTATCCCAAACCCACCAAATGATATTATTGGAGATATAAAATCAGAAATATTTAATTTCACATGGGACGATAAACCTGATAAAATTAATTAAACGAACTCAATTAATTAAATCAGTAGAATATGGAGGTATCAGACTTACGGATATAGATTCATTCATGAATGAAGTCAAATGCAGTTGGGTTGAAAGATATTTGGATAATACCGATACGAGTAAATGGAAATTATTCTACCAGAAAATTCTTAAAACATATGGTGACTCTTTACTTTTTATATGTAATATCGACAATAATATCTTGGATGAAATTTCAACCCAAACATATTTCTATCGAATGTTCTACCGGCATGGTGTATAGTTACTCATAATTTAGAAACCAAAACAGACAGTAAAATCATTCTATGGAACAATAAAGACATAACTACTAACAATAAAACGTTTTACTATAGAGTTCGGTTCGAACGAAACATAAAATATGTAGTTCAATTGTACGACTACAGAATAAACGACTTCTATGCTTTTGATAACCTTCGCTACACATTCGGAATACCTGCTAGTTATTTCCTGATGTACTACACATTGATCAAAAGTATACCTATACAGTCATATCAAAGCTGCTACCAATACAAATAACACACCATGTACTCAAAAAACATTCGTAGAAAACATATTAAAACAAAACGATAAAATATTTTACACAGTTAAAATTAAAACCCCTGCCGATATTTGTCATGCTATACTTATCCAATACATGATTGCACACTGAGAAATTTGCAATATATATACCTCCAGAGAATCATAGCTACAAATACATATATTTTTAAGTGCAACCTATTTAACACAAATCTATGTGAAATGTGTAGTGAACAATAGAACACCTTTTCTGGGAGTGTAAACATATTCAATCTCTATGGAATCAATTGACAACCCTTCTAGAGAAACAACAATTAAATATTAAACTATCTCTCTAAGACTTCAGTTTAGAAGTGTATATACCTTCAAAATACAAGAGGTTGATAATGCTGTGAATTACATAATTATATAAATGAAACATTTTATATTCATCGTGAAATGCCGAGAACAACTACTTCCAATGAACTGCTTCATCAATGATTAAAAACTGAAGATTCAAATTGAAAAAGAAATAGCTATAAACAATGATACACTTTATATTTTTAAACAAAAATGAAAACATTAAACTTTCATAAACAAGTCCAGTATGCTTTCTACCCACTTTATGTAACTCATTCGTACTCATAACTATACTTTTTGATTTGAAATTTTGTCTTTAAAAAAAAACACCTATCAAAAACAACCCCAAAATACATATTTACCTTTTTTTACCTAAAGGAAACCACAAGTTCAAACAAGACTTTTGCCAAGCAATAAAAGTTCCCTACCGGCTCCACCATTGTCAGAAATTTCACCATTTTCAGAATATTTTTTTGTTTTAATAGCAACCACAATTTTTGACATAGGAACAAAATGAAATGACGTGCATAATGTCCATATTGCCATCAATCCATGTTGCAAGTTTCATGAAAAAATATTAAGAAACTTTTAAAGTTATCGCAGGATCCAGAAAAACACCTTTTTCAGCACTATTTCTAGTCTATTTGTTGCCATAGCAACCACAATTTTTGACGTAGGAACAACATGAAATGACGTACATAATGTCGATATTTGCATCCATCCATGTTCCAAGTTTCATGAAATAATATTAAGAACTTTATATATTTTAGAATACAGCCCAAATGATAGTCAATTAATTTCGCATACATTCCTTTGCACCTGTAGAACGTGTCAACCATATATTGTATGGCAGCCCAATTAACAAATTTTAAAGTGTAAGACCTTGAAGTGATAATAAGGATGATATCCTGCTGAAACAAGCTTGTTCGTGTATTTGTTTCATTTTCCTCAAGAAATATTTACAATGATATTAATTTTACCGTTTACTCAAACACTTAAGCTCACGCATTTTAATTTTGAGATTATTACCCAAGATATATTTCGTATCATATATCTAATTGCTATCGCTAATTCGTTTTTTGTTTGTTTTCTAATCGTTTGAACGAATGACTGATGCAATATATTGTTTGCGTTTCTTAATCTACTTTGAACTTATAAATGACGTACATAGCGATTTTGATTTATTAATGACAATATTTCTAAAAACTGAACAAAATAGTGTAAAATTAAGGAAGTATAGTATTCAAAAGTGCGCAAGCATCCAATCAGTTAAGTAAATGGTTAATTCTAAAACTGCCACATCCATTGTTTGATAATTACATCGTGTTTTATTGTCTGAAATTAATCCCTAAGTCTAGCAATACCGAAGCCCTGCCAGTGTGTTCAAACTCGCTTCATCTACTTTTAAGCGGTATCTACCATTATTATTACGTATGTAACGTCTTATACGTGTACATCTATCGAAAATGTAAGGTTTTAATTTGTCGGGAAACATATTATCTATTAAGTATGGAGAGAATGTAAATGTGTCTATGACAATAATCCATTGGGCGAGGGTGTGTTTGAAATAAACTATTGAACTATCCAGCAAAGTGACCAACACATTGCCTTAAAGTTGGGATTTTCGCGAAACGAATGAATGCGCAAGTGGTTTGTTATACTTATTATCTTATCATTTTAAATTCTCGGTAAGTAATCGCATGGAATGCAAGTAATAAATGACAATATTCATTAAAATAAACTTCTATCTGAAAGCGTTTATTAACGGTTTAACAATCGACTAAATTTTATATTTAACGACTTAGGTCCAATTGTTAAGTAAGACAATATTCGCAAACATTTTGAATTGTTAGTTTGAGTGATAACTGCATATAAGAGCACTCAGTGTGCGCAGACATAAATATCCTAATACCAACCATTTCAATAACAAAGTATCGCATACCAGTTTTATGGCATACGTATTATTTGTATGCCCTCTGAATAGATTTAGGATTGTCTTAAGACCATTTTATTGAACGACTACGTGAACAGTCATACTAGTTCGATTGTGAATATGCCCTACTTACATCACTGTAATGTAAATGATTACCTTATACAAGACCTTCCAAATACAGCGATTTTAACTTTTCTTCTTCTTTAATACCATGATGCATATTTACTGTAAATCTTTGAAAATAATGACCACAAAGACACAATATCAAATATGTGTGCATGCAAGCTAGAGAGTGTTCGTAGCATGCAAACGCTTTACTGAATTTCTGACGTACATAAAGTACAATATGTGTCATAATTCTGCAACGCAGAGTTTTGCGCCTTAGTCGTTGACCTTATGATCTAAGCATATTGTGTGAGGCTTCATTCGTTGAATGTTAAAGAGATACGTACTTATTGCATGAAAACTTTACACGAATTTCAACGTGCGCGTCAACCTTAGCCTGCATTGAATACCAAGCGAAGCAAAATCATTCCAAATGATTGGCCAAAGTCATAGGTCTTCGTCAGTGACAGTTTATCAAGACCCTCAGTTTATATATACACTTTATTTCAATTATGTAGTATACATACAGATGAGGAATTGCTGCACGCTAAAGTTAACCTGAATTTTCAAGTTACAAAAGGAGCATAACTCTGCTCTATTTAATGTCAGAGTTAAAAACCTTGGTGAGTGACCTGGCATGATGATCACAACGGCATGTAAGAAGTTTCGATTGAAAATCTGAATCAGTTACAGAGATCATAATCCTGCCAAAATGCTGGTCACTCCTATAGATATTTATAAATCCGATAAACACATATCTACGTTTGATTTAAACCTCTGCAGCTAATATATAGCACACAAACGTTAACCAGACTTTTCTCAGTAAAATAAGTTGCAAAATGCTGCTAAATTGCAGGTAAGCGTTATGTAATTTTGTGAGCGATCTATAGTTATACAATTATTCCCAAATACTAGTAGTGTGAATATTGAGCACAAACACACATGTTTTTTGTATCTTTATTCATTGATATAGTCATTTTTTTTCATAAAATGTTAAATATTTCACCAACAAACTTATTTGTTTAATTAAAAAATTATATTCTCATTTGTTTAAATTAAAAAACTTACCAAAATCCTGGAAATATATGTTGTTTGTGTCATTTGTGAAAAAAAACGGTATTTAATAATATTTTTTATCGGGAATCGGGTAGTACATCATCAGCATATTTAATAAAAGGTTCGAATCATGCACCATGGAACTCCGTTCCAACTAGGCTATAGTACTGTATAAACGCGACTAAAGAATTGTCCTTACAGAGTTCGCGAGGTAACTCCAACGTCCGAACACATATTGTGTGAAGATTGGTCAGGTATAATATTTAACACGATATTTATGACTGTAACGTTAATAAAACAAGACGGATCTCATAAAACTGGTATCCGATGTATTGTTATTGAAATGGTTGGTATTTGGATATATATGTCAGCGTACACTGAGTGTTCTTTAATACAGTTATTGCTCAAACTTAGCATCTACAATGTTTGTTAATTTGTCTCTTTTAACAATTTGACCTCAATATAAAATTAAGTCGATTGTTAAACCGTTAATAAACCCTTTCATAATAGAGTTTATTTTAATGAACATTGTCATGTATTAGATACACTCTATACGATAACTTACCGAGAATATAAAATGATAAAATTCAGAAAAAAATAAGAATGTAAAACCTATTTCGCATTTAAATGTTTCGTGAGTCTCCCAACTCTAAGGCATTGTTTTGGGCACTGTGCTGGATAGTTAAATAGTTTATTTCAAACATACACTTTCCCAATTGATTATTTCCATAGACACATTAACATTACTCCATACTTACTAAATACTATTTTCGATACATGTACACGGACCAGACGGTTACATACGTAATAATAACAGTAGATACCGCAGATAAGTAGAAGAACAGAGTTTGCACCCACTTGCAGGGCTTCGGTATGGAACGCATTGTCTGTCACCTCTTGACTATTGATATATCGGAGGTTTCATTGAAATCATATGGGTTTAAATCATATGATATGTGTTTATAATAGTATGTTGTGTGCTTGCCATAGTATGCTGTGTGTTTGTGATGATATGATGTTTGTTTGTGATGGTATGTGGTGTGTATGTGGTGATATGCTGTGTGTTTGTGATGATATGCAGTGTGTTATAAACGCTTGCCAGCTGATAAATTCCACACTTCCAATTAAGCACGTATATTTATAATGTATTTTTTGATTGGTTTAAACGAAATAATAATGCTAAGATCCAAACTGCTTACATAACATCATTCAAAACTAAGCTATGCAAACCTGTTCTAACATGAATAATAAATATTTTGAAATTGCCGTGACTTGTCACAACTTTTTTTAAGTACATCTTTTGTAAGTCAATAGATTGTCGAATTTTCCACATTGCTTTCAAAACAATTAGTCCATCATATTTAATTTTCAAATTTAGTTTCTCATTTGTCATGTTTAATCCAATTGATTGATTATTAATGCTATTTAATAATGAAGTGATGATGCAAATGGGTTCTATGAAAGAACTTTGTCATTATGAAGTAACTACGGCCTTATTTCGCTTTGCATGCTATTTTCATTTTCTTTAATTAAGAGAATTAAAGAAAATGAAAATAGCATATTTTCATTTTCAGCAAAACTGGAAAATTTGGGCTGGCCGGTGAAGGTTAATAACTTCCTAACCACTCTAAACATAAAGCCTTTTGCGAATAGAAATCTTAAGAACATGGAGGCTCTTGCTCGGGAGGTCATCCAGAAAATCTCAACTGAGTTGTCTAACAAGGCTGGCATTGATGCTTGTTCCGGAGAGGATTGCCTTATGGATACTTTCATTGCTAAAACCAATGATTGACTACCAAGAGTCACAAACGCAAAAACGATTTTATCTAAGTGGTCCCTAACATCAGTGAGTTTTTCAGTGACGACAAGTGACGAAACGAGAAATTGTGGCGTCCAATGACACACGGCCATTTAAAATCACACAATGGCATTATATTGATGCTAAATAATGTTACATCTAGCTGTCATTAATTGGCTGTTTTTCTACAATATAAGTTGTATATTATTGCGCTACATGTAAGTAAACTTATACCTTATACATCTTAATGCTACGTAATATTGGGGAAAAATTTTACATTTTGTGGTGAACTTCGGCTGTATTTATATGTTGCCATCTTTAGGTGACCTTAAGATTGAATTATTAATGTTTTATCATATCAATATCAAGCCAAAGTTAGCTAAATTTCTTCATATGTCAGGGTTTATAACTGCAGCCTTTAATACTAAACTAGTTAACCCAAAAATAGAAGTGATATACAAATTTATACTGAAATTCATTGCGTGATCATTAATGGGGGTAGGCATACTCAAAGTGTAATTTTTAGATAGGAACCGTTAAAACTTCATGAAATTCATTTATTGTGTAGAAGATATGTTGTGTCAAATAAATATGTACAATATATGCATTTCATCACACTACAAGTGACAAAAAACATAAGTAATGTTTCGTGTTACTGAACGATTTGTTGTCTTTGCCATTTTATCTAGAAGTGCAAATATTATTGGAGATCAAAGGCACAATTCGCTTACCATGCTGCATCTACTAGCACAATCTAGTCGAGTACGTTTATTAAATTAAGTGTCAAAATATATCCCATTTACAAAAACTATTTATTTTGGATAAAGGGTACATCCGAGACAACGCTCAACCGAGTGAAGGGGTTGGTGTATTCAACCAAGTATTCAACCAAGAATACAAAGTTAACCGGCTGGAAAAAGTTTTAAAATTTTGCAATTAGTTGTAATAACCAAATGACTATGTGGAAATAATGGCAAATACTGTTTCTGGAAAAGTACCCATTAGGCTCCCACTACCTTAATAAGTCAAACGCTTAGCTTAAGATATTGTTAGCCGAGTCTTGGAAACCAGACCAGTCTTGGTTTTCCTTAACACGAAGTCGCAGTAAGAAACTATGGTAAGTTTTCTCGAACTTGACTTGATTCATCTCTTTCACCTTGCAGCCTTTCTTATACTATGTGTTGGTGAACGTATAATAAAAAATCTTGGAATCTGTTTTGATGCATAGACATGGTTTTGATAAAGAACATCCGCACGTTATCTGCACTCGGAATTATTATGATTATATTAGTTTACTTTTCTTTCAATTGAACTCGAAACTCGATAATTATCATTTAAATTAGAACATGGATATCCAAGAGGTACAATACAGTCAACAGGCAGACATATTACATTATTTTTTACATTCATGCAAGGTACATTTTCTTCGTTCTTTTGCCGGATCTTACTGACAATCCGTATCGATCTGTTTCCCGATATCAACGTTCGTCACATGGTCCGTGATCAGCGGTATTCAGCTGTTTCACAGCCCAAGCATAGATGGGCCTGCTTGCCATTAAGTATAAAAAACACTCAGCGCCAACTTCATTTGCTGTCACCCGGCGTACACTGGTCAGGTGATCGGCCTGCGCCGGTCACGTGACTCGGCGTTCCCCGGTTGTAAACAAAGCAAGTGATTCGGGGCGGTAAAATAGCGGCCCAACATGTTTTTGCTATTGCGATGGCTCTTATATCAGATGATTTTATTAGCGACGATGAAAGCGATTATTGAGATTATAGGAATGTAATCAATGTTTGTACTAATTAACGGTACTTTTCTGTTGATTCGGCCTTTGTTAATGAGATATTTCGACGTATACTTTGCGAAAAGTGGTAATTCACGTATAGAACAATATTCGGATAAATGCATTAACACTCAGAGCAGGGATTATATTTCACAATACAGCAGATAACTTGAACATAGAAGATTTTTTTGCATGTAATACCTCATAAATTACAATTTTGTGACATAAATTCTGCAACAAAGTTACACTTTATGGTTGATTACGAAGGGAATAATGTTGTAGCATATAAATAAGTGTTTGTCGTAATACAATTATGTATGCATTATTTTTTTCTGTTCGTGCGTGCGTATGCGACTGGGTTTGCGTACAGTTTTTCTTTTCGTTCAAGATATGTTTTATTTATGCATTTTATACAGTTCTAAGGCCATATAAAATTCAGACATTGTTCAAAGATCTGTCTCTCGTATGTTATCTTATATAGATAAAGTTATTATTAGCATTATATCATTGTTACCATAAGTTTCTTGATCTTTTTTATTTAATAATGCCCTTTTTTCTTTCCAGACTTAGGGAGGACAGAGTGAAATCGCAGATTTACTACGAGTACACAATACATGATTATTTACCAGATACTTTTAAATGGTTTTTCAAGGTTAACCATCATACATTTGAAAGGATTTGTCAGGTGCTGTCAGACTGCCCTGAACTGTTGCCGAGACATTTTCCAGGAGGAAGGCCACCCATTCCACTTGAGAAAAGTGTTAATGAGTATAAGGCATATTGTATCTCAAGAGACAGTCAAAGAACTAAGTGATCGGTTTATGTGTCACAGAGCACAGCTTTTTACGGTGCAAAAAGAGGGTACTTGAGGCATTTGTCAGTCATTTACTTCATGTATCTATCTCATGGCCAAACAATCAGGAGCTTGACAATATTTCTTACAGATTTAATGAAATGGCAGCTTGTGACTTTCCAAACATTGTTGGCAGTCTGGATGGTACACATATTGAAATTGAATCCCCAAATGAAAATCCAAAGACCTATTTCAATCGAAAACAATATCATTCTTTCATACTTTAATCAGTGTGTACAGATGATCTCCGCTTCACTGATATAAATATAGGATGGCCTGGTCGTGTTCACGATGCGAAAGTGTGAAGAAATTCTTCTCTTTGGGAAACTGGATTTGGTAAATGTGGAAGTAGACACTTTCACTTGCTTGGAGATGGAGCCTATCCCGTCAAAGAGTGGTTGCTCTCTCCATACAGGGACAATCTACATCTCACACAGCAACATACTTTGTACAATAAGGCTCTTTCATCCAGACGACATGTTATAGATAGAGCATTTGGTATGCTAAAGGGAAGGTGTAAAAGGCTCAAGTACATTAATATAAAGTCTGTTGAAAAGACTTGTCAAACTGTAGCTGATGCACGTGTTCTACAAAATATTTGTATCATTGAGCGCGATGGCATCGTCTTAGATGAAGTGGTACAAGCAGATGATGATGGGAATGCTCCTATGTAAGGTTTGCCAGCTTTGTTTGAGAATGATGCACACGGACAGCTAAAAAGAATTCATATTACAAATAGACTGTAAATAAAATTGACAAAATACTAAAATGTCTTACTGAAATAAACATACATACGGTCAAGTAAAAGTGATTTAGTGTAAGGTGTTATATAGTTCTCACCTTTTGAATTGCATCATATGTTTGTTGTTTATTTGAGACTTTTAAAGTTTGCTTTCTTTGGGAAAATATATGTAGTATTGTTAAACTTATGCCCTGTACTGAAATTCGTCAACAACATGTTAAAAGTCAATTCAAAGCAAAGGAGGGGATAAGAAGATTCCAAATCCAACATTCGATCCATAGAAGGCACCGCCTGAAACAACAATATCACATCAGACTCGCACGTTTTTGTATTTGTTGTTAATTTGGAACTTTAAACTGTTGGATTATCGGTAGGTCATGCTATTCTAGTAAGAATGTTGAACACCAAAGTCCAATGCCAATAACGGGCTAGCATGCGTGTTTAAATAACATAAATATACTAGTTTTACTGTTTACATACTCTTATTTTGTATAGCAAAATATAATTTAAATACAGTTTGTGTATGTATTTTTACTCAGAAGAAACAATTTGTGTTTGTGTAACAATATGTCCCCCCATATATTTGACCTTAAAGGATGACCTTGACCTTTCACCACTCAAAATGTGCAGCTCCATGAGATACACATGTATGCCAAATAACAAGTTGCTATCTTCAATATTGCAAAAGTTATGCCAAATGTTAAAGTTTGACGCATACCAACAGACAGGGCGAAAACAATATTTCCCCCACTATAGCGGTGGGGACATAAAATCAATTTAAACTCGTTCCACCCATTGTCGGTAGAACAATCTTTGTTTTAATGAATTTCAGAAAAGAACAATGATGTCTGTTGGAGGTTTTCAATCCTGGAACCCGTTTCATCAAAGCATGTACGACAAATCTAACTTACAACAAATTTAACTTTTGAACAATTGAATTGTGTAATCTCTAAGTAGTGATGCTTTGATCAAGGTGCTCCAAAATATGTAGCGTGTGAGATACCAAATAAAGAAGGAAAGTCTTCTGAAAGTTTGTTATTTAGATTATTTTTAGCAGCTATGCGTCTTGGAAACAAATATATATCGTATTGTAAAAATGTAGTACGATGTTTGAAAGACCTGACAATCAAAACACATAACTGACATATTACAAAACATGGAAGATTGAAAAAAATAATACGTTTCCTATTCCCAAAGGATAGTGTGGTGCAATCTGGCATAGTAAACATAAGCTAACCAAATGCAAGATAGATCAATGCATGATAAATGTACATTTGAACAATTAAAACATTTTCCTGAAACATTTTTTTCTCATTAATGAAGAACTGCCTTCATAGGATGGCATATGCCCCGAAGATTCATTGAAAGCAAATACAAGGTAAAGGTCATTCAGAGGTCAATGTACACAAGAGCTGTCAGTAGGACAGCATGCTTGACTATTTGCCTTGCTTGATAGCATGCCAAAAGCTTTAAAGTTAAAAAAGCGCAAAATTTAGGGACAAAAATTGTCAAGGCAATAGGTGAATGAATTTGAGGTGACAACAAATATTTAACATAGACATTACGCAGACGCTCGATGACTAGGATAGCTCCCCTATTCTTTGAATAGTCGAGCTTAACAGTTATAAATCAGCGGAAAAGAACTGCCAAAACAGATGCTGTGGTCAGGTGTGTAGTAATTCCATTAACTTATAAGGAAGCAATAGGCAATGTTATAGTTTTCAGATGGAATGACATACAGACAGTTCAAAAACTAAATGCCTCTCTTTTTTGGAAGGGAGGGTGGCATTGAAACAAAATGCAATTATCTACATGTTTCATTGCTTAAAAAATAACATATAAAACAAATATTGAGCTAACACTGTTGCTTGAGTATAATAAATAAAATCATCAACTTAATTAATACACATAAGCATAATTAGTATGAGTCGTTTTCATTATTTATCAATAATAAAAAAACCACGAGCTAATAAATTGTACAATGAATCACAACTGTTCACACAGAGCATCTGCCAAAATTAACTACAGCTTTGTTACAGACGTGACGTATACCCCCACATGATGCATCGACACATAATAGTTGGCATGGTGTCTTCACAAAACAAGAGACGCTAATTCATTGCTATTTTTAAGAATTAATATGCCAATATCATTTATGGCAAATTGGACCTTTGAAATCTTGAATTCTTTCGCATGACACGCCGTCCAATGACTGTGAATAAAATTAATGTACAGAGTCATTTTAAAATCTCACAATGAATGATATAGTTATGGCCCGGACAAGCTTATGTATGGCCATTTTTTACTTTTTTAACTCAAAGTGTGACATTGACCTTTGATATATCGACGTTCACATGACGCACCGTCCATTGATTGGGAACAAATCAGCCAAATGATTTTAAAGTCTCACAATATAAAATGACAAAGTTATGGCCCGGACAAGCATTTTACCTTTGAACTCCAAGTTTGACCTTGGAGATATCGACGTAGTTCTTGCGCAAGACACACAGTCCAATGTTGGTGAACAAACGTACCAACTCATTAT
Source organism: Dreissena polymorpha (assembly GCF_020536995.1). Taxonomy (NCBI): domain Eukaryota; kingdom Metazoa; phylum Mollusca; class Bivalvia; order Myida; family Dreissenidae; genus Dreissena; species Dreissena polymorpha. Next base: position 90,331,653 of record NC_068358.1, read on the forward strand.
CAAATCTAACGATAAATGATATAAATATGGTCCGTACAAACTTTCTGTTTAAAATGCACTTAGTGACCCTGTGACCTAGTTTTTGACCCAACATGACCCATATTCAAACTTAACCGAGACATTATCTATATACAACTTCTGACCAAGTTTGGTGAAGATCGGAAAAAATATATGAGACAGTCAGACCGACAAAGTGACTCCTATATAGCTCCGATTGCCAATGGTAATGGGGGTATAACTAAGATTATATGAAACCGTTTTTTTTATAAATTCAACAAAACTCAACTAACAAAAAAAACTACACTAAATATAGGGCAGTTCATGATGCTGGTCTCTGTTATAGGTCACTCTTTTTTCAAGGAATCACGTAATACCCATATAAGAGAATGCATTACATGTAATTTTTCCTTATGGCGCCTTTCTGCCGCATCTTCACGTTTGTCAATTGCTCTCCAATGAACTCTTTCATTACGTCAACTGATCGTCTTGGCCTTTTCAACTTTCTTTTTACCTGGTCCACACCAGTATCCGCTTTTAAGAATTAAATGTCATATATAAACTGATAAGTGAACTCAAAATAATTCAATATACAGTAAATATTATGTGAGTATCGGATAGACATCAAGTTTATCATGCTAGGCTGACAAACATGTTGTGCGTGGCTTGCCAAGCGCTACACGTTTCAAGCCGAACATGATAAACTTGATATCTATCCGACACTCACATAATCTTCTATTTATCCCATTACTTTGTGGTCGTTTATTGTTCAAAAAGAGTAAAAATAATTAAAGAAAAAGCACTGGTTTCCCAATTTGGCTAGGGTTGTTTGTTTACTTCAAACCGCATCATTTGCTAAAACCTCACATTGAAACAAATAGTGTTCTAAAAATAGATATCGGAAAATCATGGTCTAACACGAGCTGTGTTTGTGAAACACAATGCCCCTACTGCGTCGCTTTGAAGCCATATATTTAACATTTGACCATGACGGATTACCTTGACCTTTCACCACTCAAAATGTGCAGCTCCATGAGATACACATGCATGCCAAATATCAGGTTGCTGTCATCAGTATTGCAAAAGCTATGACCAAGGTTGAAGTTTTGGGACAGACACACACACATACAATGACAGACAGAAAGACAGGCTAAAAACAATATACCAACGATCATTCAATCCGAGGGTATAAAATATCGATAGTTTAGAGCTCAAATTTATACGACTGCTTATCTGAGATATTAACTATATGATTCTATATTCTCAAATCTTTTCTATAAAGAAGGAATGTAGTTGACAATTGTTAATAGTTTTATTTGATCGTTCGTCAAAAAGTTGTAATTCTGTTACTCTTGTATCTTCAATGCAATTGAGTAATTAAATAGTAATTAAATTGAATGCGTTTTAATTCCCTTTTAGTATTGTTTAATTTGAGTTACAATGCTATGACGTTAAATTTTATTTACACTTAAATGTATTATGAATATTGCTGGGCCAAGTGTGAGGTTGAGCGCTCTATAACCAGGTTTAAACCCCCAATGCTTTGCATTGACCGTTCCAAGGCGGTGACCCCAGCTTTATTCATATTTTGTGTTTATGTTGGTTTGTATTGTGCTGTATTGTGCTGTTTTGTACTGTTTGGGCAATCGGTCACTTGCCTTAAATAAAGGACCAACTAACTGTTTTAATGAAAATTCAATACTGCTCCAGCAGCTGGAGTTTCACTTCTTTATATCGTTATTTTATCGTTTCTTGTCTGGTAATAGGATACAAATTTACTTATACATCATTCTATCAAATGCTAAGACAAAAAGTAACCGGCACTCGACAGCAATTTGACACTTGATGAACATGCTAAAATATCATGCAAGAACAAGACTTGAGATTTAGGCATTCAGTATCACACACATCTTGCACAGTATTTTGTCAAGGTATTTTAGGTACGTAATATTTGTTTTTTGCATTCTCCAGTACTTCTCTCACATTATGGTCTCTTGATCTCGCATTTTCCAATTTTATAGATCTGGAGCACATAACAATGATGCCATACCTGATATTGAGCTTTCATTTGAGGAATCCTCAGTAAGTCCCCTTTTTACAGAGCCTTAAGATTCAGTTTTGAATTCTTGCTGGAATCATTACCACTTGACTCTAGAACAAACACTGGATTCATATCAGGACATTTGTTGAAAACATCTCCCAACTGATTTATGTCTGATGCGGGTGACTCTTCAGATTTTTTTTTCTTATTTCTATCAAATATCTTTTTCAGAGTTTTGATTTTTAATCTACACTGTTCTGGAGAAAAATTGTTCCCATATTTGTTTACAGCATCTGAAATGATTTTACTTGTAACGGAAGTTTTTTAGTGATGTGGATTGTTATTGATCTTTGAAAAAGTCTAAAAGCCTCCTCGGATGCTGTATTCCATTTTTGAACTGAATCATAAAGCACAAAACTGATAACAACTAGATATATAACTAAAGATGCCAAGATAACACAGAGTGTTCAAGTTCACCAAAATTTTCAAATTGACTTGATGTAACTGAATAATACTTAAAGTTAATATTTATTATACATGGAATATAAAGGTCAAGGTCATTTGAAGGTCAAGGGCATTAAGTTACAAGCTTGAAATTCTAGATTTGTCAATGTGCCAACTTGAATCCAGCCAGTTTTAACATTTCACCCTTAAGTAGGACTTGACCTTGCACGCCAAATTCTGCCTCACTGAGGCTTACATTTGTGCCATTTTTATATGAGTAGCCACACATCATTTGCAAAGTTATGAAAACTAAACAAGCCAACTCCATTTCAATTTTAACCTTTGACCCCACTGTATGAATTTATCCTTGTGTGCCATACTCAATCTCATTTAGACTGACATCCATGCCAAGTTGTTTGAGAAGCCTTCAATCCATTACAAAGTTATGGCCCCGACAACCCAAATTGCATTCAATTTTGACCTTTAACCCCTGTGACCTTTACTTTTGAGGCAGATCTTGGTTCCTGTCCGCAACATACCCTCTTATTGATGTTGACACTTGTGCCAAGTTATTTGAACATGTTTCAATACATTGCAAAGTTACATCCCAGACTAGGTTTCTGTGACTGACCGACCAGTAGCTGACATCAGTATACCCCACTCAACTTTGTCCAGGGGGTATAACAAAACATATACTGATCAATGTGAACAAGATGGATATAGTAAGTTTGTTTTGGAAAGCAATTTAGGATCATTATGGTCCTTTTATTACATTTTAGTATCTCACTAAAACAACTTAGCTGTATTGTTATAACAACATATTAGTTAAAGCACTATGAATTAACATCTGTTTATGTCATTTCTCTGTCATCTGCATGAAGGCACAATCCGACTATTTTCAAATTTTACTCTTGACTGCTTGAGATGTCAGTGCAAAACACAGAGGTGTAAAGAAAATTATAGACTTTAAATTGCTCAAACATCAAAATTCACTAACTCTCAAAAGTGAAATATATTTCCTTAAAGAAAACATCAATCATTTCTTTGAGACTAATGGTCTTAGTTTATTATATAAATTCGCATCAAAATAATGATGATTAAACAGACCTGAACTTTATTGTGACATATTTGTGGATGTGGTTGCACATTCAGCATTCAGAAGGTTGTTGCATACAAGTTCCTTGATTTGTGGTTCTTAAATATAAAACCAGATAAAATACAATTTGAGCTTGATAAAAACTGTGACCTTCAACAAAGGGGAAGATTGAAATATGAAAATCCCTTTTTCGATAATTTAGATATGCATATTTTTTAAAACACCCCTACTTGATGCTAACCATATAAAGGAGTAAACAGCAACACCACTGCGTTAAGCAGTCAGGAATGTAACACAAACAAAAAGTCGTGGCTTAATATCGAAGGCTGTTTAAGCATCATGGATCCGAAGCAATGATCAGTTTTGACTGCAAAATGTAGTCTCCTATAAGCTAACACAGGTGTTAATTATGGCAGAAAAGACTATACCATTCTTCATATTTCTTTCATGTATGTCATAACAAGCATGTCCTTAGGGGGGCATCAGTTGCCGACCGGTTGCAATGCTTAAGCATTTTTTAAATATTCTTATATAATAACCTTTGACCTCTCAGTGTGACCTTGCCAATGATGCAATTGATGTTTTGTGCAATATAAAGCAAATCCATTCAACACTAAGGAAGTTACAACCAATCTAAGTTTTTCATTTTTTTAACCACAATGTCAAGGTCACTAAGAGGTCAAGTTTAAAAAGGTTAACATCCGCAGAATAGGTCCTGTCCAAACTGATCTTGTTTTGAAGTATGAAAAACCACTCACGAATAAGGAAGTTATGGCCAATGTTATATTTTTGTCTGCAAGGTCAAGGTCATTCAGATAAAGGTCAAAAAAGTTCCCATCAGCAGAAAGGTCTGGTCAAACTGATCTTGTGACCAAGTATGAAGAATATCAATTCAGTTATAATGAACGTATGACCTGTATTAAACATTTTCTACTTTTAACCTGTAAGTGTGATCTTGACATTGGTGGCAGAAATAAAACGGACGGGCAATAACTACATGTAATAAGTATTTGTGAAAAGTTTTAAGAATGCATCTCTTTAGTTTTTTCAGGAGGCCAGGAACAAAATGTTGTGGACGGACAGACGGATGGATGAAGGGACATCTTATAGTCCCCTTCAAATTTTGTTGACGGACAGACGGATGGATGAAGGGAAATCCTATATTCCCTTTCGGTGAAACCTGAAGGAGACTAAAAGTCAGGATTTTGTATGATAGTTGATACTGAATTATTGTCAGTTGACCATTCCGAAATTAAATAACCAGTTTCTTCAGAACACATCATATCGGCTATATGTTGGGGGCATCGGACTGTCACATTTTCTCCCCCTTTTCTGATCGTAATTTCAATCCTGAAATAAAAAAGCACACTTTTTGTAAAAGTTTAAAACCATTAGGATCAGAATACTCTTTAGACTATAATGTCACATACCAGGTCTGTGTCATGAACATATGCCACATTTGAAATCTTTATCGCTGGCTGACCCGAGTCTTGTTCTAATAGCTATTATAAACAAAATATCTTAATTAAAAGTGTAATCAGTTGAGTATGCAGAGTTGACAAATGAAAACACCATAGTTAAAAAAAGGTGCAAGGTGATCAAATAAAAGTTTGTATATGGTTTTTCGCTATGCATCCTTTTGGAAAGAACTTCAATATGTTGTATGTGACCATATTATAAAAGAATGATTTTAAATATTTCACGAGGAAGAAAGCACATATTTTTTGTTGGTAGAAACTTACATTTTGTCCATCCTGTTTGCGCATACAGCACTCAATATACAAGGTTTCTCTTCGGTTAATATGGCTGCAAGGTCAAGTGCCTCACAGTCGGCATGGAACGCCAACTTTCACACGGTAAACCTCACATTGATTCTGGAAAAAAAGGATTAATTTCATATTAAAAACATAAGACACAAAAATGAATATGTAAAGAACATCAACTGTTTGTATATAAGTCAGTCTTTCTTAATTTAGGTTTAATACTGGGAAATATTCAGCACAAAAGTTTGAAATTATATTGCATGAAAAGGTCTTGAACAAGGAACTGTGCAAGAAGAAATTAGGATGTTTGAGTAAAATGAGCACATGTCTCCTGTGCATATTATCAAAAGAAGTGGACTGACCTCAGTAATAAAAGGGTACAGAATTGTTAGCAAGGGAAGTCCTATTTGAAGTTTTACGTCCTTATATCAAATAACTACTAAAGTTATTGACCAGATCCATTTGCCAGTTTAACATGTCATTGTGTATACAAAAAATTCAAAATCTACCATCTTCATGATCTTATGATTCTTATGAATGTAGTTAAATTTGGTTACCTGTATTCACCGTCCACAAATATGCGAGTATTTTTTTAATTCTCCTGAGCAGTTAAGGATTCTATGCTTTTTCAACAAGGCTGCCTGTGACATATGTAACATTACCACTTTCCAAAGACAGATTCACTGAAACATACAAAACTCATAGAAAATCATATCCAATTTCTGATGATAACATGCCACTCAACTCATCCCAGGCTAGCCTTACTCACACGGCTTGGAGGATGACTAATTGTATGATGTTACCTTTTCTTGTTGCCATCCTCTTAGCCTTACTTTAATGTGCAAATTACCCATTGGAAAACAGAGATAATGTTTAAACGTGGAGGGGTGTTGTGTGAACAAAAATATATCAATGCCATGAACAGACCATCCATTATTTGGAATAATCCCAAGCATAACCTTAACTGGGGTAATTGCCTAGGCATAACATAAATCTTAGATGAGTCTGAATGATACTGCTTTCTAAATTTTGGACAAGGGTCGATAGAAATCGGGACGAATCCGACTTTGATTCGGCTCTCCCCTAATATTTTGTATCGAGGTTTTTTATGAAGTTTTAAACCTAAAGAGTTATGAATTATTCTAGCTGACTAAAAGAAATGTGTAAACTTCTGGTAAATTTGTGGTCGTTTGAGTAAATGCTCGAGATTAGCAGATACCGCGAAATTGTCCTGACCTTGCCGCCATGTTTTCACCGCACACCGGTGATTTTTAAACGGCGCTTTCGGCGTGCGCCGGTTTGGACCGGGTCAAAAACATTTTTTCATTCGAGTGACTCGCCGGTACCGGAAGTTTAAATCGGCGTACCCCGTCTTACGCCGCCTTGGAAAATCAAGTTGCCCTACTGTGTCTGCAGTTGATTCCGTTAACGCAGATAATATTACAATAATTCGTTACCGGTTATATGTTTTTTTAAAAACGACCTTGTCATCACGAACAAACGAATGAATTAATGAATGTAGGATATTATTGATGTCAGTCTTTTGTGCGTAAATTAGCAATTTCATGATAACTCCGATATCCCATCTCGCCTTCAATGCTGGTATCGATCTTGTTACGGTCAACTTTACCAGAATCAATACTTTTTTAAACGAACGTGTGGTACCAGATTTATTTGATAAACTGTTGACTATGAGAGAAAATTGCTAATTTTGACCCGTTTATTTTGTTACAATCATTCCACAATGGTAGGTTGCAGATGTAGTTACATACAAATTCATATTTATCAATTAAAGGTTTGAATTGGTCCATATATACTTTTTGAAATTATGCCTACCATGTTGAGCCGTGTGATGAAGATGATGAACTGCAATATATTCGATCTTTGACCGATGCGTTCATTTGACAAGCCATCTGATATTATTTTGATTGTTTGCGTATCTGTCTTAAGAGGGATTTGTAGTATATTTATAAGATAATAATGCAGTGGCGAACTTCAATAACCAAGAGAATGGTGCACGAAAATTGTAGCAATGCACACGTAATACTATGTTTAATGTTAACTATTAAATTATTATAACTAGTTCTATCGAACAATATTACAATATTTGACATTTCGTGTCATATATCGAATTTTGTGTTAAAGGGACTATCCAACAGTCAAAAGCGTCGTTCGACCGGAATCGATATTTTGGCGAACTACGAGGATTGCTTATATAGCTTAAAAATACCTCTGCATTTGACGTGAGTGTGGATGGTCGAGTGGTTAAGTCGGTAGACATTTAACTCCAAAAACTCCATGACTCTAGGGGTTAGTGGTTCGAGTCCTGTGGAGGTTAACGTTTTTTCTTCTTTTTTTAAATTGTATTCTTATTTTTTACTAGAGATTTTTAGTTCATATGTTTAAATTTATCAATATAAAGCATTTAAAGCAGTTAATGACAAGCTTTAATACATGCCAAAATATGTTGGACAGTCCTTTTAAGTCACGTTATATCATTTTTTATTAAGCCTACGCTCTATAAATTTCAATTACTCAGCTCTAACCCACTGGGTACATCTCGTTCAAAACTTTGTTTTTTACTTAAGGCTTTTTAAAAATTATGTTACTATATTTATAAACGTTGATTATGATTGTGTTGTTTTTATAAACATACACATTAGATGCTCTCGAGTCTATTATATTCATCATCATACCATAAATTCAAATTATTCACGAAATCAAGTTAATAAGTGACATATATTTATTTGCTTTCATTGCCTATGACTGCAACTGTGTTTAATTATAAGTGGTTATGCCTTCTTTGAAGAATTATAGTGGAATGCATTTTAACTTTTGGAATCTGAATAGGTTAAGAATGTAATAACCTTTTTTAAGAGCGGCTTCTAAAACTTTTTTGAAAGCAATCGGACAATCTATTGACTGACAATAGATGTACTTGAACAAGAGTTGTGACAAGTCACGGCGATTTCAAAATAATTATTGTTCATGTAAGCACGATTTTCATAGAAGGGAAGAACATTTGCATTTTTATTGAATCGCTTGCTGAAAAAAGTGCTGATAAACGAAAATTCAGTACACGCGGCATTGTTTTTATGGCAATTTCGGGGCTTATATTCGGCCCCATTCCTCTCAAGAAAGAGTATATATTTTCCCCCAATTTTGTAGAAAAAACCCTCCAAGAGTTAAAAAAACATATAAAGAAAAAAAAAATTTTTTTAGAACGAAATGTCTATAAATGAAAAATATATCTTTTTTTTTCATAAACAACTTACAAAGCATATAAATATAATTAATCTGATTTTTTTATTATTATAAAGAGTTATATTAAATAAGTTTTTCCCAAATCAGTGAATCTATATTGTGTCATTATTTGTTGATGAAAACATTCCCATTTGGTCCATTTATTGATAAAAAATGCTCAAATTTTCCATTTTATTGATTAAAAAATCCCAATTAGACTCAAATTGGCTAGGAAATCTGAAACTGTGCATAACGGCTTAACTGTCTGACACTAATGTTGAACAAATCATTGATATATATTTGTTAGAAAAATGACAGAGACATTAAGCTGTGAATATTACATTCATACATACATGTGTATTCATATAATAAATATAATTACATATAAAATAGTGAATTTTCGCCTTTTCCTAAAAAACGACGTGTTTTTCCCCTTTGGATGGGCCCCGCCACCATTCCCCTATAGGTGAAAAAAACATTGCGCGGAAAGTTTTGTCGCAGATTAGCCTGTTCGGACAGCACAAAATAATCTGTTGCGACGCAACTGCATTAAGCCCGTCTTTCACAGAAGACGACTTAAATTTAATGTTTATGTACATTCCGATCGATAAACACGATCTACTCTATTTTACAAATCGTTTCTTTTTTAGAAGCGACAAGTGGGGATAATCAGGACTATCGAACCATTGTCTGTAAAGATGAAACTTAGACACAGAGTTTAAGAGGTGGAATGATATCATATAAGAAGTTTGGAACTTAGAATTATTATTTCGTTTAATCCAATCGAAAAGAAACAATATCCATATAAGTTCTTAATTGGAAGTTTGGAAATATTAGCTGGCAAGCTTTATAAAAGGAGTGTAAGTATGTCTAGCACTTTGCGGGTAATTCTAAACCTCACAAAATGTATTTCATGGAAGTTGAGAAAATAATGTACTCATCGCGAACTTGATGACGTTATCAAGCTGGTAATTCTATTAAACTTCTGGCACATTTATCCGCCGATTAAGTAAATCAATAATTCCGTATGCATATATCAAACAATTTGTAACAGAACTTGGGTAATTTTGACCTGACATTGGACATAAAAATATCAATGCTTTAATCTAACGACCTTGCCAAGTTTGTTGTGCTTTTAAAATGTTGAAAGAGGTTATGAGTGTCTAAAGCATAAAAACAACATATAAATTGACGCTTCGCCAAATGCGTATCACTGAATAGATAAAAATAACACCAGCCTGCTATATGCAGGCTTGTTTCGAACCATTCAGGAAACACGCCGCTGCCTTTATAGCTACTGATTATGTTCACATGACAGATTATATATGGGACTAGTGTCATTGGCGTCAGGTAAAAAGCAGGTTAAATGTTTGCAGGATACACATTTCAATAAAGGTCAATAATCAATATTAAAATGGTTTTCATTGCGTTGACGCAGTTTTCGTGATGTATTTGAAAATTTGAAAAAACAATATTAAACCACGATGAAAGATCATTGTATGATTCAGAATGACTTCTTGAACACTGTTGCTTAAAGGTTATGCAAAACATACTATTTTGCAATTTATACAATACGATTACAATATGGTTTTTCGTATTTGTTTCAAGTTCAATACTAAAGCTTTAAATATTTATACATTTGGTTGATACGCGTAATTACAATAAACCAACACATTTTGCCGCAATTTAAACAAGTAAGCTTTACTATGATACATTCTTGAATAAAAAAGTGTAGCCGTTTTCAGTACGATTTCATATAGATTTTTGTTGTTAGTTTAAACAATTGTAAGTGAATAATGCAATACCTTTAGAGAGGGGAATTTCAACTTAAACTAAACCGTACTCAATGTTTCCAAATTGGTTAAGTTTTTAATCTTTGTCTAGCGGTATATTTTTACGTTAATTGTAAATGTCCACTTTTTAAATAAATATATTCGCTTGAAGTAAACGCTGCATTTAAGTACTTTACTATTTATTCTACCATTTGCTTGTTTTCAAGACGTCACACAGTTGAAATGTGTATATATTTCATTTCATCGTGACTCGGACAACATTTATGTTGCTCTAGTGCATTTTAAAATATATTGATATAGTTTATTTTTGCGACTTAAGAATATACAGCTCATTGTCAAAAACAATAAATCAATCATAAATACGTATACATACACATGCGTTAAACTAACAACAAATGTTTATGCATTTTTACACATAGGTGATTTTTGTGAGAATGCAATATAAAAGAGAAGGCTCTTGATTGTTAAACAAAGTTAAGTAAATGATTATGATCCGTTAGTGATTGAGAAAAATAAAATATAAACATTATGCAGTTTGAAATTATTTACAAAATCACAATTTTCGGGAAAAAAACTATTCTCTCATAAGACTTTAAATTTTCGGCTCTAAGTTTAAATGCTTGTATACAAAAATAAGCTAGACGTATCAATACAGATTTTCTAGTCTCATTCAACAATTGTAAAAATTTTAACATACTTGGTCTTCTTCTGTAAAAAACAGGTATACATGTATTTCTAATATTATCATATAAAGGACATATAAGAAAAAAATGGTACTCATCTTCAATGTTATTTAGTGAACAAAATGTACATGTTCTTTCATTTCTTGGAATGTTTTGGTGCCTACCAGTTTCTATAAATAGAACATGGGAAAACAATCTCAATTTTGCGATTATGTTTCTAAATTTCGAATTTTCAATTTTGTCTAAATTAATTGATCTTTCAAAAATGGGTTTCAAATCTTTGTACAAATATAGTGATGGAGAGTCATTTACATCAATTCGCCATTTTGAATTAAACAAATCTTTTAATCTATTACAAAACATTATAATAAAGGTGTTAACATTAACAGATTCGGGATATAACCATACGTCATTAAAACCTGACTCTTGCAAGAGTTTCTGAACGTTTGATGTCCATGACTTGGAGTGAGGATTATCACATGCTTCTTTAAATTGTTTACGAATAATATTACTTAAAATACAGTTAGAAGATTTTTCGTTGAACAATGTTAAGAAATATTTAACTACTCTCAAATATCGACATATATACATAGGGTATCTCCCTACTTCGGCATACAAAGCATTTGAATTAGTAGAAGCTTTTACACTTAAAAGCCATTTACAGAATTTGCGTTGGACACGCTCAATATTTTCGGCTTTAGTAAACCCCCATACCTCGCTTCCATAATTTAGAATCGAGGCAACATATGCATCAAACAAATTTAACATTATTTTCTCAGATACATTCAATGATTTTGTAACAGTAAATAATGCGTTCATCGCTCTAAGTGCTTTGGCTGATAAAGTATTTGTGGCTTGTATAAACGAGCCGCTGCTTGAAACTACAATTCCTAAATAATCAAAATTGTTCACGATTTCAATTGGATTATTATGTACACCCATATATAGCCTTTTTTAATCTGCCTTTATGAAAAATAACAATTTTTGTTTTTTCGACATTCACCGTTATATTCCACTTCATGCAATACTAAAACAAAATGTTCATGGATGATTGTAAACCCTCAGCGGATTTTGAGATAAGTACTGCGTCGTCGGCGAATAACAGAAGATAAATGGATAATTGATCAATTGTAATGCCTGCATGTATATCAGCTTGTAAGTGCAACTCAATGTCATTTAAGAATAATGAAAACATTATTGGCGAACATATTTTTTCCCTGTAATAACCTGATGTCGGATTCAAATAAATCGGAAATACTATTCATATGTTTGACACCTTATTTAATCTGGTTATATAAAGAGCGAAAAATGGACAGGAGTTTGCCATCGATACCGGACCTAATGAGCTTAAACCAGAGATTCATACGATCCCTTAAGTCATATGCCTTTAAATAATCGACAAAGCAGCAAAACAGTTTTTGTTTATTATTGATATGACTTTCAATCAATGATTGAAGGACAAATAATGCGTCGACCGTACTATAACCCGGGTTGAAACCGACTGTGCGTCAGTTAAAATGTCATTAGCTGTAGCCCAATTTTGTAAGCGTTCATTGAGTATACTCGTGAATAACTTAGCAAAACAACTCACAAGGATTATACCTCTATAATTGTTGGGTATTGAAGGATCGCCTTTTGTATAAAGGGGGATAATCAGAACCGTTGACCAGCTGTGAGGAAATTTCCCGGAGTTGAGAATATGGTTATATAACAATTCCAATGCATCACCTATTACATGAACACTTTCTTTAAAGTATTCGTATATAATATTGCCCGAAGAACATGCCTTATTATTTCCTAATCGTTTAGTTGCCATGATAATTTCTTCGATTGTTATGTATCTGTCGAGCTCCGGGTTATGGTTACTGTCGAAATTGCGAACAGAATTTATACTGTTTTCATTATTTATATTACCTTCGTTTTTAGCCAGGCTTTTAAAGTGTTCAACGAACTCATTTAATTCAATTGTTTCTCCGTTAGGATTTGGTGATCTTTTTTTTAACTTTTTCCAAAATTCTTTAGGTGACTTAGATTTCATGCTATCCATTTTGCGTCCTAAAGTTCTATTAAAAATCTGTCTTGCATTTACGACAATACTATTTATACGATTGATTTCTTTTTCTCTAATACTGACTGTCGATTGCTCTCGTTATTAATATGGTTAAAATTGTATAAAGCATCCTTATATTCTTTACGTTTACTTTCGCACTCCGCATTATACAATTTTTGTTTATTTTTGTCATGTGAATCGAATTGATTTCTATCGCAGTTAATAGTGTGCGCGAAATAAGGATTACCTTTAGACGTTAAGTACTGAGTAAACATTGATGCTAGTTCCTCTGCATCATCGTTATTATCTATCCCTCGTTTTAAACTTAACTCGAGAGTCGCAATGTCGCCCGATAATTCTGAACGGAAAGCTTCCTTGTGAATAGGATTCCATTTCACAAAAGTTTTTCGTCCTCGCTTATATGTTTTGCTAGTTGTCCCAATTTTTAAACTAAATTCAAGGGGAGCGTGATTATAAAATTCATTAAAATCTTGTATTGTTAAGTGCACGATATTTACAAAATTTTCCGACCGTGTTAACAGTCAACTAAACTCTGCCCATTAGATATATAGAGTGACTTAATTGCAAACAACTAGAGGATAAAGGATAATAATACAACTTTCTCTGATAATGTTTCGTAAGTTTCTTTTTTTCGTATGCATTAACATGATGCCTGATCCGCGTCCATACACTTCCATAAACATTTTTACAACATATGTAATGGACAAGCTAGTTCTAGGGTAATTAATTGAAAGCTAACATTTATCGGAACATGTCCAATACATAAATGATTGTGCAACTCGGCACGAGTTAGTTCGCTATCAAGTATACACATTATGTATATACGAAAGGGTATTTTAACCATGTGCACACAAGTAAATTAATAACAGTACCACATGTTACTGATGGAATGACCAAACAAACAGAGTGATTTTAGCTTTTATTCATTTTTGTAAAGCAATATAATTATTTACAAACGTAATTGTCTTATAACAACTTTAAATTTGACACTTATCAATGTAAACATTGCATTAGGGTACTAAACAGTAGCTGTAGAACTGACGTCAAATACATAGGTTTTGATCGTCGATGAAAGTTTGACTGTGTGGCCTCCATGATAATAAGTTTTAGACTGTCAAATTGCACACACCAAGTATTGAAAGCTATACCTGTAGCTTTCGTCCGTGTGCTATGGCCTTCATTACCAGAATGATTTCTACGGTTGGGAAACGTTAACACCGCTAATTGTATTGTCCAAGGTGTGCGAGAGTTGGTTTCGGTCTCCGTCCTTGTTTAACTCTAAACTAGTTCACCCTAAGGACAAACGAGACAGAAAAGACACCTGCGGACTTATCTACCATATCAAATGTGATGGCCATCCAAAGGTACAGTGTTCAATTGACTATATTGGTGAAACTGAAAGAAATCTAGTAGCACGATTCATGGAACATAGATGACGGAGTTCAACATCATCTGAGGTCTCAAGGCATTTACATGACTGTAAATCGGACCACACAATCAGAATGGAAAACATTAGGATTCTGGACCGTGAGCCATCTTGGTTCGAGAGAGCGGTCAAAGAGGCTATTTACATCCGTGCACTAAGACCGGCGCTAAACATGGACGAAGAAGTCCGTAGTACACGGACGAAAGCTCCAGGTATAGCTTTCAATACAAGTGACGTATGAGTTATAAGAAGCAGATAAACACAATTGAAATAGATGAAGGTAATTTTAACTGCTCTAAAGAACATGGTGTTATTTCGATAGCAATTGTATGTTAACTACGAGAACACGAGTACATCTGCAATGTACATTACGAGTCTGAGACGGAAAGGAATGGATAATGTATCACACGGATATTTGGAATAAAAATGTTGTATCTTTTTCACATTATCATGGTAAGCATGGTTGCTATCCATGACACGAATTCTTAGAGTATTGAAGCACAATTGCATTGTGAAATACGCTTCGGACAACACAAATAATTTGATAGAGATTTGTTTTTAAATTTAAATTGAAGTTCCTATTGTGTCACTTTACTTTGTTATATGTTATATTTTAAACACAAGACTGTGAATAGCACTTTAAATACTCTAGTCTGGACTTACTATAACGCGGATATATTTGGATTATTTCGATAGCCATACGCCAAAACATGTCTTGGATACCATTAGAAACAATATTTCTTTAAAAAAATCACTTTTAAATGGACAAAATCACACAGTGCGAGATTTTCCAAGTGCGTCACATGTCCCAAAAATAAACTTGTTTATTCTATGGAAGAAAAAAAAACATCACAAAAGGTAAATACGTATAATAATATAAAAAAGAAGTTGAATTACGCTTTCAGGTTAATCTGTTTGATATCTAGCTGTATATTAAGTCATAAGATTGGCCATTCGGCATTGTTGGATATGCAAGGCTGTCGGAACGACGGAGGTAAAAAAAAGACGCCCAAGATGCTATGGAATCACACATTACATTAAGTGTGCATTAATCGTTCGAGGTTCTAAGACAAACCAACTGCAGCATGAAATGTGAAATGGGTTCTTGACATTAACTACACCGTCTTTAACGTCTTGTAGTGTGCTTCCGTGTTTTCTTAAGTACTATGATTATGGTAAATCATAAAACGGTTCTTTATGTTTTTTCGCTGGTCAAGTCGATGCAGTTGCCTCGCCGTTCCTTGAGGTTCCGACGCTGGTGTCAATTTTATTGCTTATGAATATGCATATGTCGTGCTTTGACATGATTACACACTGGTCATAAAATGACACTTTTTGCGAGTATTGTTAGTCTCCAGACATTTTGATTGATCGTGCGTGATGCCTACATTTTACACTTAGCGACACAATTCTATGAAGCAGTTAATAATGCAGCCATTATGTCACTTACGCTGGATATATATGTTCATAGGAGTCGCATGGTTGCACCTAAGTATAGATAAATTGAAAGGCAGTAAAGGATTTATGC
This sequence comes from Dreissena polymorpha, assembly GCF_020536995.1. Classification (NCBI taxonomy): domain Eukaryota; kingdom Metazoa; phylum Mollusca; class Bivalvia; order Myida; family Dreissenidae; genus Dreissena; species Dreissena polymorpha. The sequence continues at coordinate 90,347,738 of NC_068358.1, forward strand.
GATCAAACCCAACTAATTATGTACTTCTCCTGGAATGAACAGTCGAGTTATCATATGTGTAGGTGAATTGACATTATCCTAAAGCATTTCTAAAATATCTATTCTCTTGGTGAAAATTATCAGCGAGAAAAAAATGCTCGAAGAATCAAAAGCTGAAAAGCGTAATTTATGTAGAGAAATAAGGGAAATGAATAAAGTGTGAGTTTTATAATTCATGAATATCTAAAACAAAACATTCATCCAACAGTGTTGATATAATCTATGATTATATGAAAAAAGATAAAACCTATCTTTAAAGCAGAATTTTACTTATGCTAACATTCCAAGATGTCCAGCAACATCCGCAATTACCTTCAAAATTATGTTTAAGATTAAAATTCATATTTTAAATCCGATTTGCATACAACACAATTTATAGTAAATGTCAAACATATAACGTCATATGATTGTCAATGCATTTAAAACAAACCAATTACATTCAAAATATATTACAAATACAAAGTTAATGTTGATATTGTGTAAACGACTACAACTATTCAATTTTATAATAAACAATTAAAAATTGAGAAAAATAATTTTTTATCTATAATAATAATGGCTTTTGCCAACTTCTAAATGTGTATATGAACAATTAAATGTTAAATTATAGAATCGCTGTTTTCATCCAAAACAATATGACAATGAAACTTCAAGTATTACTTTAACAATTTATGTACTTGTATTATATAAGCAAATTATTAAGTTACGTTATCTAAAATAGCTTTTACCAAACAATAAAAACGTAAAGAAACTACAAACAAACGTGTTATATAAGTTCAAACAGAATAACTTATTGTCAACACATAGTAACATACACTTGTTCTGAATTTTAGCAAATGTTGTATGGTATTCGAATTTGATGGGCCACTCAACTCTTATCCCGACAAACGTATTACTGATTTGTTTATTCTAGACGAAATCATCGCGTGCAAACATTGCTCAATTATTGGACGTCTTGATATGGACTAGCAAGGTTGATGATGATCAAACTTATATTACCACAATCATTATTGTATTTAATTATCAACTTTTTACCGTTATGTATAATTGTATATGACCTTTGTGCTATATTGTTACAAAACTACATTATACTTTCATTACAAATAAACAGTTTAAACATCTGTTCGAATAGAAGAAACGGCAACTCTAAAATATCCTCATTAAAGTACCATAAAATCATCTAAATTTAAATTTAAAACTATAGTTACGGACAGGGCGTTACCAATTTCCTCTTATCAACTTTCGGATAACAATGCCAAATAACACGTTAAGACCCCGTACAAAAACGCCAACTAATATAAGTTCTTCCACGTTAAAAAGCTAAGCTGTGTGTTATAATCTTGTATTATCATTAACTGTCTTAGTGCATATTTTCTGCAACTGCAGTTACCATTAAATACTACCTACATCCTTTTCGTACCAATTTCTCGAAAAGATAATGTTTGCTAAACGAATGAGGTTATTGTGCTGTTGCCAGGATTTTGCGTGTGTAGTTATTGACTCATGCCAGTCTGATAAACGGCCCCAAGCGACATTGATAAATGACTAGTTATGTCCTTTTGTTACTATGGATTCCGAAACCAAATTCACTGAATTGAGAATCATGAATCGTTGAGAACTATAAATTTGGAAAATCAATACATACATTTATATTGGTTTAATTGTATGTGGTAAAATGTCAAAATAAGCGAAATCAATCAAAGTGTTTTGTGATATAACTACATAAAAAGAGGCATTTGTGTTTGTGTGCAAGTATGTATGTTTTTATTAGCTGTACTTTTAAATTAAACGCGTGCTTCCTTATCTTAAATGTAATTAATACATTATGCATTTATTTGTATTCATTATAATTAGGTTTGAAAATTGACATTCGGGGGTATCAAAGTGAAGCCTGAGAGAAAAAGTGTCCAACAAAAGACCATGCGCATGGGCAAGCGGCAGTTGAACGAACGGCCTAATCAAACTGTGCCTTGACCATAACTTAGTCCAACCTGAATAGGTTCACAAACAACAAGTAAATACTCGGGACCAATAATAATGTCTTTAATTCAATGTTTATTCCGAATAATAAAGGAAAATGAACTAAGCACTTGATTTTGTAAACTTATTTTACCCGAGTATGCATAAAAATTCGCTAAATATAACAGTACGCCAGTATGGAAGAAATGTTCATCGTAGAAGAACTCAGTGACCTATATTATACAAATAGGTGGAAGAAGAAATTCAATGAGCGCATTATGCTTTCAACTAAGTATGAACGCGATGGCAGAACCTGTTTTCTTTACATCAAAGTACTACTGTAAACGGTTGTTTTAGAAAAGAAACAAAAGGAGCAAACCACTTGAAAATACTTGAAAATTTTGCTCCCGTTTTCTTTTATAATTAAAGGGATTAACATAGTCAAATATGGTAATAATTACGTCTGTCACATTCCATGCACTTTCGAGAAAACATAACAAATATAAAGCAAATTTAATATACTGACAACTGATAAAACGAATTCAAATACATGTGCCATTTGAAGCGTTTAGCTTACCGTAGCTTTCTTAAACTATCAGCCATCTGGTCTAACGATATTTACAATAAAACTGTGTAAGGAACATTTATAATTGCTTTGTAAATATAAAACAATATGAACGTCTTGAAATATTTACCTCTAACCACAAGCCGAAATTGAATAGAATCAACTTAAATAAAAGCAATAATGTAAACAGTTAAAAAAAGAACGTATGTATCATGATTTATCAATATTTTGTTGTATAAATATGTAAACAGTATCAGTATTTCACACTCAAACCCATGTTCAGTAGGAGAGGCCAGATGCTTGATTTGCCAATTGCTTTTCACAATAGCGCAGGACTTCGACATTATACGAATTATTAATAAGTTAGCAGTGTTAACTTTGTTTTCTTATAGTTTTTTAACTGTTGAACGTGGATTTAAGTATGTTTTCCCAGTTTTAGTTGAATTTTTGTTAACGTTTGACAAGGCTTGTACAATTAATTTAATATGTGAAATAGGACATATACACTTCTACATTAAGATCAAAATAATGTTTAGTTACTTTATTTGAATATAAGCTTGTTTTGACGAAAATAACTTAAAAATACATATTATTCACGCATATTAATCCTTTATTTTGACACTGTAAACTTAGTAAAGTGCGTTTTATACTTTGTCGCATGGACGAAATGATTTCAGAAAATCGTCCTATTGATAGATCAATATTTGTACTGTTTCTGTTTCAATTTACAAACTAATGATTTCTGCCATGTTCCTACAAAACCAATTTTCCAGTATTAAGGAATGTATTATCTGCAATTATTAAATATATATGAACACATTTCTGACACAAATCTTTCGCAAATTACTATTTGATGTCATGGCTGAAAGCGTGCTGGTCTTATTTGGAATCATTCCGATACAAATTGGTCACAAGGTATGTACATAAAGGAAAATAACGCAGATTATATAATATATATTTGTTTCGTTTCTCATTAGATAGCCAACTTACTATTTATCACAAAATAGTGTTTTGAAGTATGTTTTTATATGATGATGTATGATCAATATTGGCACAAAAACTTTGGAAGGTACACATGTTTAGTGCAGCAAGTTCTATTTACTACGATACAATTGGCGTTTCATTTTTGTAGTTAAGGCTAAGAAAGATAACAGTAAAAAAGATCAGTGTTTGTAATTATTGTATAATGCTCAATTTTTTCCTCAGCTTTTTTAAGTTAATTGAACGGAGCACTTACCATTATTATGCAACGTACCATGAACAGCCTAAGAAAGGTCTAAACTGTCTGTTTTTTCCGACCGAAGATTGCGTGAACTATTCCTACCCGGCCGAATGACTTGTATGCCAATTAGCTATGGGTTTTTTTTCGTCGGCGACTATTCACCTTCCTCTGAGTCTAATGAGGAAATGTCAGTCAGTGGCAGAAAATGCGAAGTTATTTCGGGAAAAAAAAAGTTTTAATAAACGTGTGAGATGTTGATGCAGAAAACATGTTTCTATGATAAGTTTTACATAACGAAACACAAGAAGGTGAAACAAATCTTGTTTAAAGAAACAGATATACAATGTAACTAATATTCAATTTTTACCTTTACAACCAATGGCATTTTTTATCAGTGAGTGAAAAAATGAAAAGGTAAAACACATACTATGCCGGTGTTCAAACCAACACGACTCCCAATAAACCGCGTTTTTGTAAAACACAAATGTCGGTGTTTCACCGAGACAAGGGAATATGCATATAATTAACACATCAGCATTTAAGCCGACATGAAACAAAATGTATCTTTGACAATTTGATGCTCTCCGGGAAATCTTCGACGTTTATTCAATGCATTTATTGTGTGAGCGAGACGCTAACCAGACAGCTCAGTTCGATGACACGTTGAAAGTTTGCAACGCGTTCTAGACGTATCATATTAAAGAAAGAGGATCAACTATGAGCAACATAAATTATTTTAACACTGTACGAAAATGTATTACCCAACTAATAAATAATAACAAATTGAGCTTTCAACTCTTGGGGCGCATCAAGATATTGACACTTACAAAACGAAATTTGACATATACTTGTGATGGCACTTCACGCACACCATACCGAGTACTCTTCAGATTGGAGGTACTGTGAAAAGTTGTCATAGGCGTTTTATTTAAAGACTGAAATGTGAACAAAGAAGAAATCGACGGATTTTGATGTGATTGGCGATGGTTTGCCGCAGATTACACAACTAATGTGGTCGAAACTTGTCTGCGTGATGATGACTATTTAAGTAAATACTGAATTTGTTCATATTAATATAAATATAAAAATAAATAATAAAAAACGTTTATCATAGATTATGTCATCGAGTTTTGTGTTCGACCTTGACAACCAATACGGCATGCATCGATCGTATTCTTTGTCGTAATACCTGTCACTACTTATATGCATATGATTTGAATATGTCAACAAGTTATGAAATAGTTATAAAGCATGTACTTGAGCAATTTATTTTTTGTGTGTAAAATATGTGTATTTTCAAAACTGGGATTTGTTGATGTTGTCCTACGGAAGCGCATAGGTCAACATTCACCTGTTCAGAAAACTTTATTTTCATAACGTTTTTGGCCGTTCTCTCTTAAACTGCATTAGAAAATCGATATATTGGTGTGTTATTGTAAAGAGAATAACATTTGCTCAAAAAAATATTTCCCTTTTCTAGAAAGTGTTGTTTCATATGCTTACCATATGCTTACTATTGCAATTTGAATCGCTGTTGAGTCACATCTATGAGTTTAAAAGAAGAAAGTAAGCTAATTTCAAACATATACATTACTCATACTTTCTAAAACCTATACACTATACTTTCATATGCATTTTTTTTCTTTGCAGTCTCGTTACATTTATTCAGATTTTATAATGGATTAATTGAAATGGGTACTTCTATAGTTGTCAATAAACACGCATGAAGTACAGCACTTAGTAGTGGGAGTAAAGGATAACTTTAGCCTGATGAAATTATAATATGAAGTATTAAACAATAAGTATGCATGCTCATGTTTGAAATAGTGTGATGTGTGAAAAGAATTCTCAAATACATTTATATTAAAGCAGCATTTCTATTTACATCCATAAATATATTGATTATAATACATAGATATGTAATGTCAACGGTAACATAAATAAGGACTTTTTCTTGGATATTCGTTTAGCGCAAGAAGACATTGTAACAAAAAATATCATTATGACACTTGGATGATTTTTGTTTTAGTGGCTGCAAACAGACGTTTATAACAATATGTCACTTCGCAGAACATGTGGCAATTATAAAAATGTATTTTCGCTGGTCTCTGCCACAACTTGGACGTATGCATGTAACGTGTCTCATTGGCCTGTGCAGTCCGGGCAGGCTTATCAAGGAATACACTTTCCGCTTATTTGGACTTATTTAATTTAAGGGGAACTCTTTTAAACGAAACCAAGTCGAGGCGTAATGTGTTCTCCCAAATTGGGCCGTTAGGAATGAATGATACGTTACACAATTAAATAATTCCAATTTCATACAGTGGCCGGATTATTAATATGTAAACATTTCTATGTATTCCTACATGTTTACTTAAACAGTATTTCATGCAAGTCCGAAGGTACACTTTTTTTATTTTGTCAACACAACACTGTCAACAAATATATTCCAATACCATAGCGCCACACCACTTAACATTGCTAAGTGACACTATGCGCTTACCTACGGCAACAAGAAACGTAACTGTTAATTTCAGTGTTCGAAAGGTTTCAAATTAAACAAATTTGAAAAAATAAACTTGCACAACGAATGTCAGCTATGTTTTTAAACATTCAACGATCCTTTTCCAACTCATCCACAATATATACACTGTGTCATGTTCTAAGCATGGTGGGCTGTTACAAAAATAGAAATGTTAATTCTTGAGTGTTCAAATTGCTAAACTTTATTGTAAAAGTAAAATTGTCCCGCAATGTTGTTTACAAAGGACAGGATCTGAACAAGTGTCAAGAAGATAATGCATTCACATTTGGCTTCTTCCATGTTAGTAATCGTTTACTTTTATTTACCCTGGTTATATATTTGTTCGCTAAACATGACCCAGTTTCACACTCATCTGATGTAGTATTGTGAAAATTATTCTCACACAATTTAACGAAGATCGGACAATACATGTGGCATTAAGAGTGGTTGCAAACTCAAGTTTAATTAGCGACCTAGTTTTTTTTATCCCTTGACCAATTTTAAATATTGACTGGGTAATTATTAAGACTACCGCTGTTTCATTATTTGGAAATGAATGGGGACAGTGTTTACAGGCTTTTCTATATTTTACAAAGTGACATGGTTTGTGACCCTACCGCTCCCATTTAAAAACTTGGATAATTGTTCTGACCAAGGTTCATGGAGATTGGTAAATACATGCGGCTACATTTTGCAATAACTTTTGCTATGTTTTATTTTGCAAATACAATTAATCGATATCATATACAAATGTTATGCAAAATAGTACAACATCCAAACAGCGAATAGCTTTCAAGTACTACGCAAACATTTCTAATTACATTTTACATTCTATAAGGTACAAATACAAAAGATTTCCATGAAAGCATAATGGCTGTCTTATACGCAGCGAACCATCGTTTTTCATATTCATGTTGTTATTAAAAATAAAGCAACAAAACATTTAAGAATTAGACCAGTGATTGGAAAATTTGTCATACTTGTACATCAAATCGCATCACGTAATTTTGATATTTTCTGTTTACTTCGACCATTAATAGTAGAGGTCGAAACAAACACTCACACAGTCTTAGTCAATTGTCACTGGACACGTACACATATTCAAATGCTGACCTACATGTTAACAACGAATTTAGTGTTATACATCATACATGTTAACAACGTATTTAGTGTTATACATCCTACATGTTAACAACGTATTTAGTGTTATACATCCTACATGTTAACAACGTATTTAGTGTTATACATGGAAAGTGTCAAGCGCGACATTTGCTGAGACAATTTTCTGATTTAATTACACTCGTTTAATAACGTTAAGATGATTGCTAAAATGTATTTTAGCGTCTTCAGCGCAAGTTAAGTAACATCCAAATGGGCAAACATAACACTATATAATACATGTATTTGTTACTGCATTTATTTATTTCATGATCAACTTCAAAAATACAACTCTGGCCTTAAGGTCTAGCTAGGGCACTGCAACGTGTATATGTAAGTGATACGGAAGTGATATAGGTCGATAATCAGACGCTAAAGCCGAATCGCACGTTTTATTAAAAACATTTTAAATATTTCAACAAGAAGGCATGTTTTAGTATTTAGACAAGAAATGATAAAATCACACGATGTGTATATAAATTGATGCTTTGCTTTTCATGAGAATTATTATATATGAGAATTATCTGAGTCAACAGGACCGTGTGCTTTTCCTACCGTAAGACATTTTATTGAGTGAATGAAGCCTCCACTGCTGTATGAATTACCTGAGGACAGTTATCGTATGCATTGTTCATGATGGACAATCTCGTTGTCTTTGGTCAACTGAACAATGGCATGCAAAATACCTGTCTAGCATACCTGGTATAAAAATGACTTTTCAAGGTCCGTAACGCGGTATCGCAGCACAATTCGGAGTAACTTATTGTCATTTTCAAGGCACTCTATCCATTTCGATAGCTTATATACATCCCTAGTTAAGATCGATTATATCATTTCATTTGATTTGAAAGTGAGGATTTAATGGAATGTTTGAATGCTTAAATTATTGTCATCATAGTTTTGTCGTCAATGTTGTCATTTAAAACAGTATGAGCGCAGTTCGTTGTTCATGATAAGTACTCTTAATGGCTGCGTTTCATATGTTTGATTGTAATGCGTCTATAATCCAAACTCGCTTATCCTAGTAAGACGGTATGGGTACACTGATTAATGTGTAAATGATCTGAGATCAACTTAATACATTCAATTCAAGTGAGCACACAATTGAAAAAATATATTAATTTAAAAATTGCATGACATTAAAATATTTTTTTAAAGGCACTTAATATTTTAATAGTTTACTAAAGATTACTGCAGTCTGTTTAGACTTGAGACTTGAGGTTAATTAGTTTTAAAACTAGTTTTTAAATGTTTTAATATGCTTATTCGTATAGCATACTTTTTGAAATTTCTTCATCTTGGTGTTTACATATCTCGCCTACTCATACACATTATTTGAGTTCTTTATGTTATTTCATCTGTATAAATAGAAGATACTCTATTAATCATAATGTTATATATGAGTTTCAGAACTTACCTATATAACCTGCAATTGTCTGTATGACATTGAAACGCAATTTAATCGTTCGTGTTGCTTTTTCTTCTGTTATTATTTCAGAAAGCAGCTCAGTACCCCATTCGTTAACCAAGATTCGATTCATTCATCCGGTTATAGTTATTTGGATTACAAAGTGTACCCGTCCTTTACCATTTGTCTATGTCATGCACGTTTGGTTACAGTAGCCAACTTATCAAATTGATCCCTGATCTTTTGGCGACATCCACTTGTTCTACGCGAATTTATTAACAAGAGCAAGGGCTGATGAATAATTACAAGAAAAGCCAGCTTTGTTAGTTCATATTTATTATAATGTTTTAATGTGATACCTTACGTAAACACATTTTATATTCTATATTTGAACAATAGAAAACATATGAGAGGAACAATCCAAAAATATAAATGGAATTAAATGGCCAAATGGCGGAATATAATTTACACCAGGCTAGCACTAGAGTAAATAATCCTCAGCTATAGACTAGCACTATAACCGAGTCATGTCGAGGAGGCGACCGGAAGTACTGCCCTAAAGATAGCCCAACCCCAATTGCACCATTGATTTAGCTTCTCGTTTATGCAATAATCGCCAACAGACAATCCACACCATTTTATGCTATTTCGCAAATGTATGCAATTCCTATTTCAACGAACACGTTGCTGGTTCGGAAATAGATATTATTCATGCGCAATCGCTAAGGCCATCCGCAACCGGCAAAATAAATTCTTGGTACGCCGTACCGTGCAACATAACATACATGCGCAATTGCTAAGGCCATCCGCAACCGGCCAAATAAATCCTCGGTACGCCGTACCGTAGGTTTTCAAGCCAAAAAGAGCTATTCCAGGTACGCCTAAGCACGCCGTGCCATCGAGCGAGTACGAGAACACCCATACTATCCCGAAAATAATTTTGAAAGCATTCCTGCCATCCTCACACATACGAGCACTACGTGATAGGTGACAACAAAATGCTATGTGTACCTCCCCCGGACGTTTGTACATCAATATATGGTTACCTTTTTATAATTTTAATGGTTCCGATCACCTCCAAAACATAGAATTTTCCGCCTTAATGACATATTTGTATGACGTACCAAACATATAAAATGAGTAAATAATGACATATGTTATTGTGTCAGATTGTCATAGATCTCAATAATTAACTGTCGTGATGAAAACAATATTTCACACAATTATGCAGCAATAAAATTACCTAATTATACACATTCATTTCATTTCAATAATGCACACGTCACAGCACTTTTACATGGCACATTTAAGTAGCAGAAACACTCAAACACATTGAGTGACACTTTGTTTCCCATAATGTCAAATATATAACAATCAAGTATAATCTTAAAATAAAATGACATTACAACTTTGATTTATAAATTCTGTTGCACAGTACAATTATGATTTGTATACCTCACTTCTATTCTTTATCCTTAAATGGCGATTTCAAGGCCAGGGTAAAAAAACAGAGATAAAACTTCATCAGAAATTATCAGATGCCCAATGTAAAATTACTCTGGAACACTGTACCCGAAAACAACCAATACTAACATGTAACTGTGGACATTATGTAACTCAACAAACATAACGGGTCATTTTAGCCAACTTATTAATGCGATTCGAATTTAAAGAAGTAAAAGTTTACTGGTCGAAGTATAGCGTAGGACTGACCAAACAATGAAAACCCCGTGCCTTAGCGGGCAAAATGTCACTACTCCCTCACTGATTGTACAAAGCCAATTTTGGAACATGTACTTTCTGCTCTTGATTTGCGCAAGATGCCCGGGAGCAGCTCCAACTCGCCCGCCAAGACCTCCGGTAACGCCTCAATTTCATGCGCATGGATCTGAAAAAACATATGTAAAAACACACACAATTAATACAGATTCTCTTTAACTAACCGATGTACATCATCAATTTCAGATCATTCTCAGTCAAGCGTCTTACTGATCGTCAACTACAGACAAGCGTCTTAATCGTTCTTTAATCACAGACAAGAGTCTTAAATGAAATTTAATCACAGACAAGCGTCTTACTGATATTTAATCAAAGACAATCGTCTTAAATGATATATATTCATAGACAAGCGTCTTACTGATATTTAATCACAGACAAGCGTCTTACTATTATTTAATCAAAAACAAGCGTCTTACTGATATTTAATCACAGACAAGCGTCTTACTGATATTTAAATCCAGACAAGCGTCTTACTGATATTTAATAAAAAAACAAGCGTCTTACTGATATTAAATCACATACAAGCGCCTTAATGATACTTAATCAAAGGCAAGCGTCTTACTGATATTAAATCAGAGACAAGCGCCTTACTGATATTTAATCAAAGACAAGCGTCTTAAATGATATTTAATCATAGACAAGCGTCTTACTGATATTTAATCAAAGACAAGCGTCTTACTGATTTTTAATCACAGACAAGCGTCTTACTAATATTTTAATCCAGACAAGCGTCTTACTGATATTTAATCAAAAACAAGCGTCTTACTGATATTTAATCACATACAAGCGCCTTAATGATATTTAATCAAAGGCAAGCGTCTAACTGATATTAAATCAAAGACAAGCTTCTTACTGATATTTAATCAAAGACAAGCGTTTTAAATGATATTTAATCATAGACAAGCGTCTTACTGATATTTAATCAAAGACAAGCGGCTTCGATGATATTTATTCATAGACAAGCGTCTTACTGATATTTAATTCCGGACAAGCGTCATACTGATATTTAATCACAAACAAGCGTCTATCTGTTATTTAATCAAAAACAAGCGTCTTACTGATATTTAATCACAGACAATCGGTTACCGATATTTAATCGAAGACAAGCGTCTTATATAATATTTAATCATATACAAGCGTCTTACTGATATATATTTCCAGACAATCGTCTTAGCGACATTTGATCACAGACAAGCGTTTAAATGATATGTTATCCACTACAAGCGTGTTGATGATATTGAGTAAACGACCAAACTCGTTTTCTTACAAGGGTCCTGACAGCCCTTCGGCGTAATAAATACAAAATTATGCATTATTATGTCTTTATAATTGCAGTGCAATTATATCACAACCTATTCACTTCCTGAAATCCATGAAACAAGCAAGCATGCCAAATTTTAAATTTACGTTGCCAAAAATACCCTTTCCACTTTGACATGGAGCATAAAATCGCCTGTCAGATGGCAGATGAATAACATCCAATACCTCAGGAATGAAATTCTCATTCGGACAAAACAATGGCCAAAATACCACAGAGGTCCATTGCGGAACAACTAATACACCGCGTGCTCTATCAACCATCATTTTATTCACAGCCCTTGATATAACAGAAATAGGAGGTACATATAATCCTAACTCAAAATACCATCTAGCAGTAAATACCTCCCGAACCAGGGTTCCAAAATCTGGAATAAAAACGATCTAATTTTGTGTTGTAATGCGAAGCAAACCAATCCATGGTAGGCACACCAAACTTTTCGACTATTAACGCCAATAATTCGTTTGATATCCCCCAATTATCAATGCCCTCTATCTTTGACAAATAGCCTGCCCGTTCATTGTCCGTTCGAGGGACCCACTCAACCTCTAATGTAATGTTAGTGGCTTAACATAAATTGAAAATATCCATTGCCAAATCTTGCAAATATCTTTTTCTGGAACCTTTTTTAACGATGGCCACAACAGACTGATTATCAGAGAACCATTTTATTCTCTGATTAACAAGCAAGTGTTTAAGAGAACATAGTATTCTAAACACAGCTGTTAATTTCCTCCATGTTGAAGACTTAAGTGCTTCATCAGAAGACCACATTCCATGCGAAACACCATTAATCGCATCCACTACAAAACCACCGTAACCTGCGTGACTAGCGTCAGAGTACACAATTTTGGAACATTTATGTGAATCAAAAATATCCTTCTTATTCAGTTTGGAAAGATTTTCTTGCCAAAACTGAACTTCATTAAAACTTTCTTCTGTTATTCTTATCTTAGAATTCCAAGAAATGGCTGAATTGATATCAAAATTCAAGTACCTGGTCTTGATTTGAACGATATTTCCAATAACAATTGACATTGATATGATTTGACCAACAAAACAGGCTATTTTTCTCACGGAAATAGACCTAAGTAATGTAGATTCTTCAATCAAGGAAGAGCATGTACATAATGCCTTAGTTTTCCTATGCTCGGCAATCTGAATCTCAACATTGAAAGAATAGAGCACAGCTCCCATAAACTGCACGACTTGAACTGGTATCAAAATGCATTTGTCTGCTTAAGGAATAAAACATGAACTTAGTAGATATTGTGTTATTTGAGTGCCTCAAACCAAAGTGATTTTGTATGAATCTGAATAACCAAATCCGTCATCAAGAAACATAAGAACATATCTACCATCGCTGCGCCATTTTTTTATCAAAGGGCGACAAATCTTTGTGAAAATCCAACAAGCACTACTTAATCCAAACGGAAGTACAAGAAACCGCAAGTAGCGGACCTTGCCGTCCGTCCCTTTCCAAGAAAATCCTAGAAAATCGCAATGAGGTTTGAAAATTTCAAATTTCACAATAAAAAATCTTTTTTTTTTCAAAAACGACAAAGACACTTTTAAATCTTCAAATTTAACACTTTGTTTATATAAATGTTTGTTTACGGCTCTTAAATCTTCTTATATAAGTCTCTTTTTGCCATCACTTTTTTCTGAAACTGTCAATGGATTAACAACATGTGGAGGTTCCTCGCAAATTTCAATTTAATTTCGATCTAACAAATTTTGATGGCCTCAGTCACAAACTCAGTATTCCTTCTAGCAGATTTATTATTGTTCAATAACTGCCTTGGTGGCTTTTTGTAAAATGGTATTTTATAACCAGATCTAATGACATCAAAAACATAATCATTTGTTCCAATACTTTCCCAAAATTTAATATTTTCACGTAGTCGTCCCCGCACAATAATGTCTTTGTTAGATTGCTCGTATTCAAAATAGTCTTTGGTAAATTAAGTATAATCATAAAAATACTGTTTCAATGTCTCTGATTTCTCTCGCTTGGGACTGCTACTTGGCCCCGGCACCGGAAGTGAATGTCTGGGTGTTTTGACCTCTCGGGACGTATGGACAGTTTCGCCGGAAGTGCGAGAAACCTCCGCAGGCGAAACAACTTCCTGAACCGGTTGCACTCGCACTACTGGGTCCGCCGCTGATGTATGGTCTGTTACCTCGAAAAGACTACCGCGACCACCGCCATAGAGCCCCCGCATGGGAGCAGCAGCACACGGGTGGAAACGTGATGACGTCATCAGAGACGACATGCCTTTTGTTGCGTTTTTTTTTTCTTCTTCGCTGCTTTATTCTCAGCTCGATTGATTTTTGCTTCGTCCTCGCTGTCGCTAGCCACAGGGTCGTACTGTGTCCTAGCCGCCCTCGGACGTTTCAGCTATGCGTATCAGTTTGCTTTGTTTCTGAATATTGGTTAACGTTTCCGCTATTAACTCTCGTCCATAACCAGTTTTTCCGTGTTCAATGCTCCGGTCAATTTGATTTAGACTGCCTGCAATGTCCTCGTTGAACTCGAATAGTACTCGGTTTCCATTGAAACGCCACGTAACGTCCTTTTCTTTTTTGAAAAGTTTAACTTCTTCTTGTGCACTAAATGCCGACCCCCGAATCTCTTCCTTCATGTTTTTAAATTCACTAACCAGTAAATTTAATTTGGCGTGAATATCGTCGTTACAATGTGCCTTCGCCATGTTTCCTGAATACAAAGGTGATTGTAGTCAATCCAATAAAATATTAGGAAAATTAACGTGTTCTCTGGTTCGTATCGCAAAGCCGGATGGCTATTCCACGAGCATGTTTACCCGCCAAAACAATACACTGAGCGACCCCTACAGGAGACTTTCTTATGCAAAGGAAAACAAGTGTCCTCTAATTCGCTGCGCTCAAACTAGGAAAAATATATTTCTATTAATACAGATTCATGTCGCTGCAAGAAGGCACACGTCACAGCACTTTTGCACGACAGGTTAAGTAGCAGAAACACTCAAACACATTGGGTGACTCTTTGTTACCCATAATTTCCATTCAATGATGTCGCGTCTCAGCAACATCCTGGATATTGACATAGCTCTGGACGATCGCGATGTATCCATGCCATGGCGCCGCCGCTATCCGCGATTTGAGGCCCGACGATTAAACCGACGTCATAACGATGAGTGGTGAACAGTTGGTGAGTGTAACCCGAACGTGTTCCGTGGTCGCTCGCGACAGATTGGCAGCCATTCTGTAATAAATATCTCGGCAGTACATTTGGACATTACAAAAAGGTTTAACATAATTAACAACAATATATTTGGGTGGGTGAGTGGGGTTTCTCAGTCGAAGCTATTTCGCAAAAAGAACGAGATACGTGGAGCACGAGCATATATACCGTATTAGTGACGTCAGATAGCCACTACTGAAATCGATTTAACGCATGGTTTATTGTCGTCTGCCTGTATCTTATGATTTATACGAGATTTAAACCTTTTATTTACCGGAGACATGTATTCGCTACTTCAAATAAAAGAAATAAATTTTTAAAGAAATTAATTTTTATAATTTACAATACAAAACGATGTAAATAACACCATTGGATTATCTGTATACACTCGTAGTTAAAGCCAGATGTACAATCAAATCAGAGCTTACAAAACCTTTTGATAAAGAATGAATAGAATTGCGTCAATTTGCCATTCCGACATCATTCTTATAAAATGCCAGCTTTATACCTAACCATCGCGACATTTTCTTCTGTTTACATATTTGTAGTTAGCCATGTTGATAATTTGTTCGGCAGACATGAATTTCTGCAATTTTCAATTATAGCAAGTACATCACCGTTTGTTGGTGACGATAATTTATTGTGCGTTTAAAATATATTTGCACAACAGTACTAGTTAGTTTGTGAGGAACGCATCAATGTGGTTATGCCATCAATCAGAAACGGGTTAAGTAGTTTGATATACTGTCAGGATGATTTCTCTCGAAAAACTGGATATATGTCTCTTTTACATTTTCTTCGTTTGCCATATTTATGAGACACGCGATACAATGAGTTAAATATATGTCCTTTTTTATTTAAGCCCCATAAACACTCAAAATCATAACGAATATTTTGTAAAATATTTCTTGAAATGAATGAAACCCATAAAAACTCAGTTTTTTTACAGCAATAGCAAAAATTGCAACGCTAGATACTGGCGACAAAGAGTTAAATGGGAACGACTTTCAAAGTCATCGAACTGCTGTGTAAGTCTTGAGAACGACCTACTTAATCGTTGTATTCACTTAATTAGCCGTTGCAACGTCATACCCGACTAAGTAACTCGTGGGAACTATGTAACTAACTGGTAGTAACGACACAATTAATCAATAAGAATATTCAGAATATTAATTCGGATTAATTTCATCCAATATAATGTAATCCTCTCGTATATAAGCCATTGTGTAACAAGCGTAGCAAGCGTAAAAACGTCTACATATTTTGATTGTTTGCGTATGCAGTAAACACGAATTAGCTATCTTATTCATACGAGTCAGTAAAACGTTCCCACTTTGCCGGTTGATATATTTGTCGCACGATTAACTTAGTCTCTCATATGGCTTATACCTCAGTCACAAATAGACACCGATCACCGTCCGATCAACGGCCGACGTATTTTTCCGCTCATCGGACTGGCGACCGGCCGATGATCGCACGGAAACCGGGTCAATTTGTAGCATCGGGCTGCGTACGGATTAATTGTAAGTCTCAGTTTTACCCGACGTCGGGCCCGGGAAGGAATCGAGATGAGATCGAGACAAGATCGGACGATCAACGCACTGGTATCGCCCGGCGATCGCCCGACATCGGATTCATTGAACGTGTTTCGGCAAAAGTAAAGGTATTTCTCAGAGGCATATCAATCGGCCGGCGACCGTCTGATTGCCGGAGGGCCTCCGCACGATGCCTGACGGACGCCGGACGATGCTCGTTATGATACACGTACAATGAATCCGATGTCGGGCGCACGCCGGGCGATAACCGTTCGTTGATCGTCCGATCTTTTTTCGATCTCAACTCGATTCCTTTACGGGCCCGATGTCGGGTTAAACAAACTGTGATATAAAAAATTAATCCGGACGCCGCCCGATGCGACAAAATGACCCGATGTGCGTGCGATCATCGGCCGGCGCCAGCCTGATAAGCGGAAAAAAAGTCGGCTGCTGATCGGACGGTGATCGGTGTCTATTTGTGACTGAGGTTTCAAACTTTGTCACTCATCGGACGGCGGACGGCTCCGACGTGTCCGGTTTTCCCGATGCCTGGAGATCGGACACATCGGCCGGCGACCGGATAATTTGTGACTGAGTCATTACTGACTCGTTCCATTACTTACTTAAACGTTTTAACTGGTAACAAAGTCGCGGCAACGAGTAACTAAGTATCGGAAACCACTTTATTGAAAATGCAAATGTCACATCTTTGCAACCGTATGCAACTGTTGCTATGGTGATCCGACACGTTTTTATAACACATGGATAGTCAGTATAATCTGATTAAAACTATCCCTAGTCAGTCGCTTTTATAATCGTCATTAAAAGCTAATGGAGCGAAAGTTAGATTTAATGTTTATGAGAGTGTCAGCCAATGTGACTTGTTGCGTGATTTGAAATAACTACCAAATGTCGATATAAGTGATGTGTATTAGATAACTATGCTTATGTTTATAAAGCCTGCCACTGCACCAGCGGCAATAAGCAACTAGACGTGTACAACTATTGTTTTGTCACGTAATCGTTCATAGTTCATAGACGACCCATAGTTACTAACAATGTTCATTACTCTTAAATTACCGGTATGTAGCCTATCATTCGATATCTCGTCATGCGCGAATTGCCAAGATGACTAGTTTTGCATTAACTCCCATTTTCTCGTGCCGCGCATGGGACAAGTCGGTCCCTCTCTATTTATGTTAATTTCTCTGCATAATACAGGATAAAATATTCAACAACACCATGTATCAGTTTCTAGTCCAATTTAATGTCTAACATACTTAATATTTTCGGTTATACAAATACAGTCTGATGGCTACATGATCGTATCTTTCTCGATCCGTACACCTCCAAGTCTAAACGCTAACTGTCTTGTTTCCCTCTAACATCTGGCCCGTGAAACTCAGTTATGAATCCCATTGGTCAGTGTTCTATGTGTCTTTATTTCTATGTGTCTTTATTTCTAATTGGCTGAATTACAATCTGGAGAAGTCACTATTCAAGTATGCACACGTTAATGAGCGTTGTGGTACAAATAATAAATAATGCAAATACAGCCTAAGGCTTGTGTCAACAGCATTGTAACCCCTTTGTTGTTAATGCATACTCGCTACTGATATACTTGTCAATATTTCGTACATAAAGAAAACCCAAATATTTCACCCAATTTCTCATCATTATTTGACAGTTTATTCCAGTGGTTAGAGATTAAGCCTTCTAAGCTCTATGACCATGCTAATTTAGCTCGTCTAGAGGCACATAGAAAAGAGGCGCAGGCTTACAGGAAACCAATGTCGTCACATATTAATATTATGGTCTTTTCCAAAATGTACGTGACTATTTTAATGCGTACTTTCACATAAACTGTATGTATGCATCGATCTATAAGTCTATACACTCACAGTTAAAGCAATAAAAAAGTGCAAAGTTGGAGTTAACTTAAATAAAGGAATGTCAATGCATGTAATTAAAATATGGGGCGGTTAATACACGAAATGTATCTGTTTTATTAGGGCTATGTGGTAAGTTTGGAAATAATATCAGGCGAGCATTTTGCGTTAAGTGTTAAGCGTAAAGCCAACGTTTGTTATTTCTCTCCCCGAAAACGAAGCGGTGCTGACTGAAGGACGGAAGGTCGGATGGACGATTTATATGTGCATCGCTCAGTGATCATACAAGTATCACAGTTAAAAGCATAACTATATTAAGACGGACTGACAGTAAATCCTTCAGTTTCCTATACATTACAAACATGTACGTTTTGTAAATTAGTCTAAGCTACAATTGAGTGTATGTGCTCAAGGATTTGAAACACATGTATGCGTTTGCCAATTAATTAAATAATTAAGACCAAATACTAGGAACTTGTATCAGAAAATTTCGTAATAGATTAAATGAGGACGTTAGCGTTTCAGATGAACGGTTTGAACCGTTCGTTTGCGTAGTTCTTTGTACTATCTGATGTTCTATTAAATTTTAGCTAGAAACGGCGCGGCAGAGGCCGACGCGTATCCCCACGCCGCATGTTTGACCCAGGGGCGCCCCAGGGTTGGTAATGGGGCCATGCAAAGTTGAGATTGACCGTATTGTCATAAGAGAAGTTTAGTATCAATTAGAAGTGAATCGGTGTAGAAATGAAGAAATTATCGTAAAAGGCAATTTTGGTTGGGTGTGGCCTATGGGGGCGGGACGCCCCAGGGTTGGTAATGGGACCATGCATAGTTGAGATTGACCGTATTGTCATAAGAGAAGTTCAGTATCAATTTGAAGTGAATCGGTGTAGAAATGAAGGAAATTTAGTAAAAGGAAATTTTGGGTGGCTGTGGTCTATGTGGGCGGGGTGTCGCAGGGTTGGTAATCGGGCCATGCATAGTTGAGATTGACCTTATTATCATAAGAGAGGTTCAGTATCAATTTATAGTAAATCGGTGTAGAAATAAAGAAGTTAATGTAAAATAACCTAAAGAAATGAGTGAAAATCTCTGACCGTGCCCCACCCCAACCCCTATGACTTTTGACCCAGGGGTCAGATCAAAATTCCAAATAGTGCAGGGTCGCACATATGCTCATTGCTACCATGTGTGCAAGTTTCAAGGTTCTAGTGCTGATAGTGTAGGAGGAGATAGTGGCCAGGACGGACGGACGGCGGAGATAACCACAATATCCACAAAAAGCGTGGAGATAAAAATACAGTTAAAAAGCATTACTTATATATTTATAATTGTTGACCTAATTTTAAAGGGCTTGTTCAAATATATTGGTATTTTGTTAAGTTCGTTATTAAATACTTTTAAATGATTCATGTCAATATCGGAGGTTACAAATGCTTCATTTTAAAACAAGAAAATAATTCAAGAAAGACAGCAAGTGTGCTCCACCTGTGCTCGAACCATTGACCATGGGATTAAAAAGCTATTGCATAAATCCCTCGGCCTTCGGATCTGTTACATTCCGTTTGCATTTCAAGCTATATATAAGCCCTACCAAGTAGTGTCAAAACAAATAAATCAAACAACAAAAAGACTCAACATTATTCAATCGGGTCGCGTTTGTAACGTTTTATAATCCTATTTATTTCCAATGACGATTATTCTTAATGAAATTGTATGTTCAGTGTAAGTTTACCTCATGAGTGTTATTTCTCTCCTTGATGTTCAGTGTCGTTGTTTTTTTAAATATGTGACAAAAAGTAAGAACATTTCCGTTTTGACAATCTGTGAACAATTTCCTTTAACAAAATAATAACAATAATATCAAATGTGTACAGGCAAATAACGATTGTTAACATGTACTTAGCTCGCAATTGCATTTTAGAGACCTTTTTACGTTGTGGTTAATTGTTAATTACGTTGTTGTTCTGATATTTGCGAGGAGACATTAATAATTAGCATGTACACTTATTTAAAATATTTATTATATGCACCTTTCGACGATTTAAAACCCTTTCAATTATAAATCGTAACACACGCGAGTTCTGTTGTTATCGTTTTATTTTGTAATACTACGACAATTGCTTATAAAATATACAAAAACATCACTAACTGTATGAGCATGGATGGCCGAGTTGTTCAAGTTCGATAATTAAACTCCAAAGTCAAGTGGTTTTAGCCCAGTTAAATATTCATTTTTTCATTCTTTATTTTGTATTCTTGGTTTACTGGAGCTAATTATTAAAATTGTTTGATTGTATCAATGAAAAGCATTTAATGACACACTTCAATACAAGCCCAGATTTCTGAAAAGGTCCCCTTAAGCTTACCGTCGACTACGACTGCTACACGAAGTAAGTGAATATGTAGGTTTCAACACTGCTCACGCAACGTCTACATTTCTATACTTATTAAGAGTTTAAATGTCGTATCACAACTAAGAGAATTATCAGAAATAAAAGTGGGTTAGTGACAACTTACATTTTGATCATGGCCAGGTATCATTACATTTACAGTCGAAATCCTATGGATCGAACTCGCTTGGCTCGAATTTCCGTTTGACTTAAACTCTCGATTTGCTTGAGCATCGATTTTTATTGTTATATATTCAGATAGTTTTCTGTCGGATGGCTCGAATTCGCAAGGGTCAAGGGTCAAATAATAGAATGGCTCGAACTGTTTTCACAGTCCCGTTCACAATGTTCTATAGTTATTTTGCTCGTTTGGCTTCGGTCGTATAAAGCTGTTAAGAGATAAGGAGCAATGAATTAAAGGTACGCATGTCATCAACGCAATCGTTACTTGTAAATGATGTGAGTAAAATAGCAAGAAGACGCCGCAGCAAACCCACCATCGAAAACGTCCGCAAAGTCAGCCATGGGAGCGATAAATGTAATCCATAAATATCTCGATGAGTGCGATGACTCACAAAATCTACATTGACAACTTGAGGGAATAAAAAACTTCGTATATCGATGAACACAACAAAGACTTACATAATAGCATTCTTTAAAAAAAGTACATGTATTGCTTTTCAATATTTCAGCGATATTTATATGGTGTTAATGCATATTTTGATTCAGAATTCCGTTTCTTACATGTACCCCTAAATGTGCTACGTAAAAACGTGAAAATATAAAATATTTTGTTTGATTGAATGTGTAACTGTTAACCAATATTCTTTTATAAAACTATCTAGCATATATTTTGTTCGTTAACATTCAATAGCAGAAAGTAGTACGGAGTTTAGGCAGTATGAATAATCTTCAAGTGGAGATGCAAATCTATTGCACAATCATGTTTGTAAACAAAAGTATAATACAAATCGGTTGGCTCGAAATCCGGATGGCTCGAACTTTTTTTATTTTCGGTCCCCGCGATTTCGAGACATCGGGTTTCGACTGTACATGAAATACTGATATACGGATAAGGTATTATGCTTACATAACAGTTTTCTAATTTAAGGCTAATGATCCGGATTCTTCCTCTCACACACACGTTTTAATACTATTTGTCAACAAAAACTGATTCCTATATTCAGTAAATTTAAACAACTGATTCCTATATTCAGTGAATTTAAACATTCTACGTAGGCGTCTTTTTTATACTCATAAAATCAGTTTCATGATTCAAAATAAACTAATGAAAGTAGGAAAACTTCAAATAATGAAGTTAAAACTGTAATATAATTAAATGTTTGTGTTTATTTGCAAAGGACTGCTTATAAGAATGTCACAATTACTTAAAAAAACGGTGAAAACGAAAAGACGCGTGCAAATATACATAGGTCAATCAGTTCTAATTGCTCACACGAATCGCCATGTAATCGGCCCGCCCGATCTGCTGTTTTTGCCACATGTCTGCTGAATTGAGATCAGCATAGATGAACTGCGGGTACCTGGGATGTTTGTCAATGTTACAAGGCCCTTCCATTTCGATGACCGCAACATGCCCGATATCCCCAGGACAATTGCCATACAGGTTGTTGATGAAAAAGCGACGTTCAACATACGCGCGGACATCGCCGACAATCGAGAAAATATTATACGGGGCTTTTTTGTGAGGTCCGACCAGCTTGCGTCCACGACCCTACCGTTAGCGAACAAGTTGCCAAAGTCGCTTCCTTGTGCGTCAAAGATGACGTATCCAACCTCGCGGTTGTCACGATACAGCGCAAACTTTGCGTACTTGACGTTGAGGTTTGCTAGATAGCGTTCAGATTTATTTGGCGGAAGTGGCTGGTGTAGGAGCGCGACATGTCAATCGGTTTGGTCGTGGAGGCGTTCTGCCCCTGTAAGAAATTACGACATTTCTTTTGAAGAGACTGCTTAACCCTGGTAGCAGCAATTTGTATTTGAAGTTAAATTTCTAAATGGTAAACATGGCATAGTATTAATTTTTACAGATTATTTGAATAAAATATTAAAATAATTATTTGTCAACTAAAACAACTTCTACAAATAGTTTTGATATGCTCTCCTTATTCCTGAGTTTTCATTTCATGGTCCGCCCCAAACTGTCAACGGCGATTAAGTGTTCTTATACTTGTGAATCAACAGCCAGCAAATACAATAAGTTGTTCATGCACCGAAAAACACACACTTTCTTACCCATTTGGTTAGAACAAGTATCATATGTCATCTTTAGCTTTTTAGTTTTTACCTCGTGTATTATCTACCATATGACGATATTTAACTGTTGTTTTTTTATCCATTGGCAAGTATGAAATACCTTCAAAATACATAATCAAAAAGCATGTAAGGATAAGTAAAAAATTGAAACATTTAAATCAAACAATTTAAATCACATTTTACACAAAAAATGCGCTTTACAACCACTTTCGCCTAGTATGCAAAACGTACGTTGAGAAAAGATACATATGAATCTTGACTAACTCAGCATATTTATTTCATTCACAGTGTGAAATTTCCATCCTGTCCGAACACATATTATGCATAATGCCTTTTATAAACAAGAAAAAGGTTTAAGTTTAATAAACGTCATTTAACTTCATAAGAACATTTTTCCAGGATGAGATCATTCCATGGATAAGTCTTCAATTAAGCAAAAGTATAACACACACGAACATCAAATGAAGTCAAACAAATATTATTCGAATATAATAGTCATATATTGTTGGGAATTTTATTACTTGAACACACCTGTCATCCAAGCGCTGTATACGTTTTGCCCGTTACAGGAAGTAGCCCTGAACACCAGGTTCCAACCGTTAATCTCGAGCTCTGCAACAAGCAGTGGTGCGGTCGCCTGGACTGTAGGTTGACCTGCTACAACGACGTTCGAGATAAGTGCGATAAACATAGCGATCGCTGTCGAAAACAAGCCAAACATGTTTAATTATGAATGTGAATTTAAATGGTAAACTTTACAAATGTCCTCGGTATGATCTCATTTTAGCAATAGTAAAGACAAGTCCCATGTTGTTGGCTTATATACACAAACGATGCAACTAAAGTACTTCGTATTTATATTACGGGCCGTAAGCGTTTGTTGAAAAGACGCTCTCCACGAAAAACATAAACATATTGTTTTACACGAATGCTTAGCGGTTAATACCTCGTTGATTGAGGGTCAGAAGTGATAATCGGCCCTCAGAGTGAATAATCGCCCCGAAGGCCGTAAGCCTGTGGGCGATTATTCAGTCCAGGGCCGATTATCACTTCTGGCACTCAAGCAACAATGATATTAACGTCTTTAATACCTAATCCCCGTTAACTGTACTATTTATTACAATACCAACTTTCCGTACTTTAATTTTCATTCAATTGATCACGCAATTTATGACGTATCTCATAAGACGCAATTTCTGTGACGAAACACAGTTTTAGATAGACTCTCGGGATTTTAGAGACACAAATTCCGTCGTGGAGGATTTATATTTAATAGTTAAATATTTTTTAGCATGGAACTAATCCAAAACTTATTTCGGATTGTGTGTTTGTCATGCATTATTAGGAATCAATTTTGTATAATATCTCCGACAAGTCATTCGATTTCGTAAATCGTGTTTTTGGTGAAAGTGGTTAGCATTCGAAACAACCGTTTAAAAAGTGTGATTCAAAATCAATATAAAATAACGGATGGAATAACAAAAAAGGACGGAATAGCACATCGTTGTTATTTTATTATTATAAACATCGCCATTAAAGCTGTCGAGGTAAATGTTCCTTTAACTATAAATTTTGCTGTTAAAGCTCAAATAGAGGCATATATCTAATGTACAGAAGAGTTTCAGATTAAATCGATATTTGTATTATTCAAACTCTGTGCTACGTGTCGTTAAAATCATGTTCGATTTTTTCGTTGAGTTGTGGTTAATTGTATAGATCACCGTTGGCTGAGACTGAATGTGGGACGCCATTTTGTTAGTACGTAACGCGTTGGCCGTCACGTTACGTGCTTTAAAAGCTCCGGGGCCGGTTATCGTAATCACCTTACTTTGACCGATAACCACATGCATTCGAATCAATTTTGTTATTATATATAGCAACATAAGTATTAATTGTAAGTAAACACGCATGTACACCGTTCGCTTAACGTCATAAGAGAATTGTGGGTATATTTCTAATTTACGTTCAATCAAGACGTGAGTTTTTGATCTGAATGTTAGATCTGCATAACACTACACAATTGAGTCATGAAGTGCAATAATCGTAACATTAATCATCATATTTTACTTGAAGGCATGTTTACAGTTTATACACATGTTCTGGTTTCATCTAATGGGGCACAGGAGTTTGAAATTCTATCCATAAAACTAATCTAACGGCTAAATAATAAAAAATAGACCCCTGCGTAGTCTATATGCTATATAGGGGTCAATTTTGTATTATTTAGCCATTAGTTTAGCTTTATAGATACAATTTCAAGCTCCTGTGGTTGGAGATTTTGATCGGATACTTACCCACGCATAATGTGAAACACTGAATTCATTTCAGAGCTCGCACAATATCAATTTACCGATCTATAGCAAATCGTGTATGTCAGTAAAACGCCTTGTTACGATTAACATATTGCTATAAATGTTTCACAATCTAATATCTATTCTTGTATTGTATATTGTTTAAACTAGTTAAATATTATGAAATGATCGATTTGCGATGAATGGTTAAGTAATTAATATTGCCATCGCCAGCATTAACTATTTACCTGCCACACAGGTCGGGGCCACGTCTGACCATCCAGACTCAAGGGCACACGTTCGGGTGCTAATCCACTCAGCTTAAACCCAGCACTGCATGTGTAGGTAGCAACCGAGCTCTGAGATGTACTTTTTATGGAGACTGCTCCGTTTTTGGGATTTGTCAAATCATCCGCGAAACTGCAGTCTATAACCACATAATACTAGTAAATATGCTTGTTTTACTAAATGGGGATAAATTGTTGGTCGTTTCGTATAAATGTTATTATTTTAAGTACAGATAAGTTGACAATACTTGCCGATTGTGATTCTATTTTATGTATTGGAAAGGGATTACTGATTTGTATGCACATATATCTATCAAATTAGTATAAACGAATCACTAGAGTACAAATGTTTATGACATAAATATATGCAACTAAAAATAATTTTTTTATTTGATTTACAGTAACTGTTGCTATTTCTTTTGTTTTGTGATAATCAATATAGCACTATGGACATTATGATAAATTGGATATACTTAAACGTATTAATGATTCAATTATATCAGAAGATATACGCTGACTGCTTACTGACTGTACATTTTATTTTGCAGTTCGTCTTTAAATAAGTTTACAACATAGAATTTCCATACTACACTGTTACGAAAAACGCGCTGATGTGTTCAAAACCTGAAATCTCAAATTGTTTTGTACTCAAACGATGCACATCTACGTCTTTCAAACATAAGATTATCTTTCGATAATTGTTTATTTAATGAAGGGTTATCATATAATGTTTGTTTGTGTAAACGCCACAGACCGTTTATATTAAATTTTATAATTAAAACATGTATAAAAAGAATTCACAGGAACACTTCCGCTGGCGCGGAAAATCAGCAATAGTAGTAAAGACGTTCAAAATCAGATAAACATTACTATTGGAGACGGCAAAGAAGCAATTGTTTCTTTTTTTTTAATAATTAATTTGTAAAAACCACTAATGAGATCCACCAATCAATACAATATAATCATTATTTTTAGAATTTAAAAAATGAAAATAGGC
The DNA here is from genome assembly GCF_020536995.1 of Dreissena polymorpha. Taxonomy (NCBI): domain Eukaryota; kingdom Metazoa; phylum Mollusca; class Bivalvia; order Myida; family Dreissenidae; genus Dreissena; species Dreissena polymorpha. The sequence goes on from NC_068358.1 coordinate 90,374,605, forward strand.
TGGAAATGCTGTAATAGTTTAAAGATATTTATTTAAGCATGAATACATTTAGCTGAAACACGCACACATTTTTATAAAAGTACATGTTTCTATCGGATTAAAACATAAGGAAAATTATTCTCCTGAACGAAAAAAAAACGTTGCTTGATGTCGAAACGTGCCTATTGTTTTTTTCATAATTGAAGAGAAAAATTTTAAAATCAAACTCCATCAATTAAGCTATTGATAGTTCGTCTCTTTATTAAGCAAATACTGAAATTTACATGTTAAAATTTGTTAAAAAACAATAACCATTTTAAACTATTGACAGTAAGGTGCTCCCTAAATATGAAAATATCAGGATTGTGCTCACCAACCATATATTACATGATGCTAGATAGATATAAGATAAATAAAAAGGCTTAATATAACAAAAGCAAGGACTTGCTCGACGCTTTCAAATTTTGTAATACATCACCCGATGTCGCATATTCTGAAAACGCTAGTACTTTACCGGTCATTTTGTGTAAATTTAGAAAAAAATATAATGTAATTATTTATAAAAAGCAATATTATTACATGTACGGTTATGATAACTTATTATTAATCAACTGCTTTCTCTAAAATAATAAACCAATCAACCTGCATATTTCTGCCGATTTTGCCATCAATATCTATACGGTTATCTAAAAAGTATCCATACATCACATTCGCTTATCAGGATACAGATTTTGGCATCCGTTGCCATCCCTAGTTTTATTTATTTAAACGTCAATGCATAATAGTAAATGCGCATCTACTCTAATAAGTCCCTAAATTGAGTACGGTCGGCTAAAATAAAATATAATATTTGTTTTTTTTTGTTTTTTCTTACACATCTTTTACGTCTTTGCAGCAATGAAAAACAACATTCAAATATCCCACAGTTGGTCTTATAAACAAAAGGTATATTGTTGAGTAGATCTCCTATCAAGCATTAATGTTAAACGACGCATACTATTAACACGTTTAAATGCCTTTTTATTTTTATTTTTTTCAAATATATTTACCAAGCGTGATATCAGCATTGATTCCGATTTAGAGAATTAAAATCTACTTACCATTTATCCGAACTGTTTCAAAGTTTATCAATGTCCGATTTCAATTTAGGTGCGTTATTTCAATTGGCAAATACACAGCTATGGAAATACTAGTATCATCAGTAAGCAAAATGATTTGAAATGTATATCGTTGATTATACCATTACTTTACAAATACCGGTAAGAGAAGTCGACTTAAAATAAAGAAATGTAGGACCGTGGCTAAAATAGCACCTGACTTTTCTCGATGCGAAACATAATTACATGTATGTTTTGACCAGAAAGGTTATTTGATAAGAATTGTAACAATTTTCCTCGAATGTCCGCTTGCTGTTGTTTGAATTTTAAACCTTTGTGCCAAACTTTGTCAAATGCGTTGTTTATTTTCCAAGAAATTACCGGTACTTTGTTTTTATGTATTTTAATTAACTGATTTACTGTCAAATTGCCAAGCAAAACAAACTGATTGTGTAAGTACGGTCGAAGTATTTTAAATATATCTTATTGTATGATTCTTAAAAAGACTTTCTTTGCTATTTAACAATGATATTGATAAGTAATACGTTGCTAGAGCTGGACCACCATCATTTTTAGATTTTAAAAAACTTTATAATTTTCTATCAAGAACACATTTTGCCTGCAGGTAAACATTAGTTGAACAACTCAAAAAGGGGATGACTAGGGTGATAAATTGATTAGGGGACGTCAGGAGTTCAATCAGGACCGGATGAGCCGTGGTTTTGCTGTTTTCTTCAAAGATGTCCGATTGCTCATCGAAAAAAGGTTGACTTTTGTTATCGATGTTTAAACATTGCGTTTGCGTAATTTGCTTGTTAAACGGAATCAAGGCAATGTAAGACTTAATACTCAAAACAACCTGTCAATGTAAATGTTTTTACACGCATTCAAAAACGTTATACTTGATAAAAGCAGTAATGCCTTAGGATTCAAACTTATAAACAATAAATGCCTGTTCAAAGATAAAATATATATGTGAGAGAAGCAATTAGTTCAATCCGATTTTATAACAAAATGTGATCACCAACTTAATCAAATTTTAATGACAGTAGTTATTTGCTAACCTGTACGCCGACAAAAGTGTAGTCCCTGCATCTAGAGGCACACTCCAAAGGCGAGTTTGAGGTCGAGTCGGGGTACCTGACATTCATGATACCTGTCTTATCCTCATAGCATCCGAGGTATAGGAAAGCTGTAAGTGAGAGAACTTCGACTATTTTTTATTTAAAAAGTCATATCTTGCACCCTCCTCTTTTGTTACATTATTGATGCGTTTAAAACTGGGCAAGATAAGTACCGCATAACGTTGTTTAATATCTTTTAAAATTATATTGTTGGACCAATTCCCAGATGGAATTTTTAAAATCATTCATTGTTTACACATTATTTGAGGAAATTAATCAATAGTTGCAAACGTATGTACACATCGTACATTTTCTTTCGAACCAGATGCCATAAAAAAAGTTACATTTCCGATCGATTACGCTACATTAAATTAAATAAATAACTTACGTGTCGAGCAGTTGGGTCCGTCCCATCCGGGTGCACACTTGCAGACAACGCCTTTAGTTTTGGTGTCAGCAATATAAGTACCGCCGTTAAGGCAAGAATTGGGAACAAAACTGGCGAACGCGCTTGCCAATATGAAGGTTGAAACAATGACGTGAGTTAGCATCTTGAGTCTGAACATAAATTTTTAATTATTATGAATTTAACTTTTTTGCTGTGTTTCGAATTCAATATATTTCAATACACATTCACTTTATTGTTGTCACAACAATACTGAGTGTTTTTGTGTGTAAATATTTGATAGTTATATCATAGCAGTTTTTATTTTTAAATGTTTGTCATTTACTCATCCAAATATTACGACATTTATGTAGAGATCTGAATATATCGCTTTTTACCTCGAATACAGTTGAATGAGTCTATTACAAATTAAAAATTAAATAGTAAATTTAAAAAGTTAAAACTAAAATAAACTTTTGCACTGTATTATTAGTAATGTGTTTTGATACAAAACCACTTACCTCATACTTCACAAGTAATTTGTAAGAGTTTACTCTAGTGTAACTGATGAAGATCAATATATACATCTCGATAAACATCAACGACAAATCAGCAAAATTCTTTCAATAAATTCATCTTGATTTTTTAAGGATCGGTCTACAGATTACGCCTTCCGACCAATCGAATATCTGTACAGTTGTATATGTGTATGTTGAAGCATTTTGTGGGCTGCTTTTTGTGATGCAATGAAGTTTGTAATATCAGTTAAATTAACAATTGCAACGTGTTGTTCGTTAACATAATCGGACAGGGTGAATATTTCAGTATTATATTAATTAAATTCTAAATAGTATTGTTATTCAGACAGCTGTTCATTGTCAAAATGTGTCAGCTTGTCGAGTATAGCGTTTCGTTTCCATTGTTGCCATGCGTCGAATTACTTTGCATCAGCTGCAATGATATTGCAGCGTAACATATGTCGCAAGATATAATTGCAGCGTTACATATGTCGCAAGATATAATATATAACATTCATTGTTATTTATTAGCATTTTCATTTGGCACAGCTGTTCATGCCTTTTCCTATTGTAAACTTGTGTCAGCTTGTCGAGTATAGCGTTTCCATTGTTGCCCGGCGTCGAATTACTTTGTATCAGCTGCAATCATGTTGCAGCGTTACATATGTCGCAAAAAGATATCATCCAATGTAATTTATTAGTATTGTCAGTTGGGACTCATTTTTGCCAATCGGCTCTATTTACGAGCTTAAGTTCTTTTTACCTCAACAGTGTGATAATATAATCAGATTGATATTATTTTTTTAAATAAATGCCATGGATTGCTCATGTGTTACCTATACTTTGAGGAACTTTGACGGGATATAAATATTTCCTAGCAATTTAAATCTCTATTAAAACCCATCTTCACTTTTTTTATGTTCTTTTAAGCTTGTACAGTTCAGGAGAAAATCAGATAACTGTTGTTAAGGTAAATGCCAAAATGTATCCGACCCATCAGTACGCAAACTCCCTTCTAATTGCTTTTGTTAATTAATTATGTAACCTTCAACGAAATAAGCCAATATGTATTTATATTGACAATCATACAAGTATGTTATGTAATGATACTATTTTGAATTAACACACTTTAGTCCTTCATAACAATATATTATGTTTTTTATCGTTACGTATATTTTGTATTATCAAATTTGATTTGGAAACATAGCTAACTGTACACAAATATTATTGTCAAATGTCAAATGTCGGTTATTTTGTTGCATATTTTATCAACTGAACATTATACATCTCTTTAAGCGATTCCAGCTTCAACATCGTTAGCCATGTTCTCAAATCATTTTATCAAGGCTAGATTTGTTTGTGTTTGTGTTACAATTATAGATTGTTACACTGAATGACACCTACTCAATGTGGTCAGGGACACAAATAGAACAAATGAACATTTTACTACAAACATATTACAAACAAACTATCCCTTGACTAGGGCCTTTTTTTATCCAAGTCGACCAGATTATATCAAGCATAAAATTTAAAATGAGTTGAACCAGATTTATATTTATATATTGTTTCAATATTAGACAATGTACAAAGTATGTACAGATTACGAGATTCATTTGAAAACATGATTAAAATAAAAATAAAAGGTTAAAAAGCGAACATAATTTTAATAATCTTCATTTGCACAAGGCATATTATTGGCACTCTTCATTTGAGATTCAGAAGTCCAGTACGTTGTACAAACATGATATATAAAAATAAAAAAAGGTATAAAAAATAAACATAATTTTTATAATCTTCATTTTAACAAGGCAATCTTTTTGGCACTCTTCATGTTAGGTATAGATTTCTAATACTTGGAATAAACATGATTATGAATGTTTAATTTAAACAAAACGATTGATAAACAATTTTAAAATGATGTAAGAAACAGACTTATGATTCTAATCTCTAAATGTTTCAACTGCCCTTGCAAGCTTCAGACGATCTGCCTGTTCGATGCTTTTCAAGTTGTTTTGCTTGTCAATATGGACTCTTATATGAGTCAGTTCACAAAATGACATTTAAACTTATGTATGTAAAAACAAAGTAATTCAGTACTGAAATGCGTAATCAGAGAACCATATACTTAAAAAAGGCCCAGCTGCTCATACAAAACTGCTTTTGTAAAGCCGTTACAAAACACCTGACTATTTCCGTGATATATAGCAATTATTTAAAATGACATATGGATATTGTACCAACTTCAATAGCACTCAATTTACCCTCATATCTCTATGTCTCTTCTGGTAACAGTTTGAAGAGCCATCGTGAGGCTAATGGAGGTATAGCATAACTTATTGCATCAAAAAATGTTTTGTTTATATACAGACGATATACCAGATGATATTATGATAATATGGCTTATAAATATAAAACAAAGGCTTTTATATTTGTAAGATATGCAATCATTAAAAATTGCTAATGCCTCGACTCATTTGTGAAAGATACGATGACAGCATATTGAAACAATCATTTATTTAAGCATTTAGTGCAGTTTAGCTTCGCAAAAACGCATTTACTAATGCTCTTTTATGTAATGATACATGTGTCAATATAACATACCCACTTTATTCAAAATATGTCTTTTATCATTTTGAACATTTCAATTAATTCACGAACTTTTCTGATCCCTTACCTCTACATTGACGGGAAAGCGAGTTCGTGCATTTGATTTGTCGATTTATCGATAAATTGCGATCAAAGAGGAATATTTTAGCAATAAATCAATACGAAATCGATTAATATCACTAGTCTGTTTACTGTCGTGAGTAAGTGTATACTACAAGGTATCTCAAAGAAGATTTAACTACGGACATTTGTTTAGTAAAGGTAAACTTGTGTGATCGCCTTTGTCCGTAAATCGTCGTTAACATTAAACTTATGAAGACTCCAGAGACCTGGCATTGTGTCATAGGGTGCATTTGTATATTATTATTGTCGATTATGAAATATGATCGGGATATTGTTTTTCATTTATGTTACATCTCTCAATATAATAGTTAATTATTAGTGTTTTCAATACTTGCGACAACCCAATCTTTTACTCTTCCGATAGTCCCTTTATTATTTTATAAGGTCACTTCTTATAGTATTAATTTTTCGCTTATGACTTTATATATCGATGTTCATGAATGCTGGAATGCATCATTGCACTCAGTATTGATGTATCGACGTATAGAGACATGATTGGATATGTAATAAATTATCTCTGATATTATCTACATTTTTTTCAGGTTAGTGAATGCTATTATGTTTTGTTATTGATTGTACTATATTATTGTTCTAAGCTTGTCTGATTAGTTTTTTCTATAAGCTATTAGTAGTTAATTATGCGTTTGTTATCTATCATAAAACATCAATGCACCTGTATTATAATTATGTACTTGTTTACCTGTATAATTTGTATTGTATTTATGTATATGTTTATATGTTTTGATCATGACACTCAGTATTTATGTATCGATGTATACAGACACGATTTGATATGTAAAAAATCATCTATGATATTTATCTACATTGTTTTAGTCTTTCGAGTTGCGATTTGAGAGCTGGTACCCAAATAGTAGAAACCCACTTATACCACCTATAATTAAAACTTGAACGTCGGGGCACGAACTAGTCGGTAGCCATACACCCAAATAGCCCCGCCGACAATGGCGCCCAACGCATTGATTTGAGTTACAGACAGCTTCTACAGCATCTCTAGATTTGTGACACTTTATCAGTCAGTGTTACATACCAGGAAATAACCACAAGGTCACCTGTTTACCTGGACTTTCTCAGATGTTTATTTAGAACCTCTTACTTTGGAGGGACATCACAGCAGTTTGCCTGCTTCTGATTGGATATTTTATCCAGTACACTGGAGTACATAGAGATGCTGTAGCGATGTGTACCCTGTTTAGTGATACTTTTTGAATGCGTCGTCTTAATACAGCTGTATAGTCGATCTGAAACGTGGCTCCGTGGAATAGCTCTCGGCGTCTCGTTCACATGGTACATAGTTCGAACCTCGGCGGAGGCAGATTTTTGTTGTTGATTTTTTTAAAAATAATTTTTGTTTGTGAAAGCAGTGAATTAACAGACGATTGAGGTTACAAAGATGAATACATTTTTACGTGTGTTGAAATAGACAGTGTGTGCGTGTGCATTGTTTTATCTTCAGACTTACTGTTTTATTTGCGTTAAATGAAGCTTTGAAGTCATTGCAGTAAAGTGAGTAAATTCATTGGAGAAAAGTGAAAGGAAATTAGTGACAAGAAGTGGTTAGTTAAGTGGGAGTAAAGTTATTGGAATAAAGGCAGGGAGGAAAGGAATAGAAGTCAGAAGAAATAATGATATTCGATGCAAAGACGTTTTGCAAAGAGTCGTGCTATTGAAGAAGTATACACAGTGAAGAGTTGTGAAAGAAGGGATAAAGTGAATATAGGGAAGAATAGTTTAATCGGTTTTGAAGTGAAAAGAGATGGAGGCATTATAGGAAAAGAGACCTACTTAGAAATTGTGAAAGTAAAGTTCACAAGCGAAAATAGTAAGACACATTCTAAATGCCGAATCAATATAAAGAGATAATTAGAAAGAAATTACCTTTTAGTTTGACCAATATTAAGATTCTGCATGTGTATATATGGGATTTATTGCGTGCCAATATACGCAGAGGAAATTAGTTTTTGCATTATTCATGAACATGTTTGCATCCAGTCATGAAGACGTGATTTTTAAAACTCAATATAATGCTCCGCAATTGGCTTGATATTAGAAAATACCTATAGGTTCATATAAAACACATGCATTTTAAATCCTTTCTTAATCAGATACCTTATGATTTTAATGCAACCATGACTGGTTGGTTCACTGGGTAAGCGTTATTTGTACCTACATATTTGATCCAGAAAACACCATTCAAAGTCGCCTATGAAACATTCTGCACAGTATTCGAGATTTTACATTGTGTCTGTTATTAAAAATGCATGCACAAATTAATATTCGTTAAATCACTTTACCCATGTCAAATTCTTACCATTTTGATGAAACTTAAATACTTTAGAAGAATTAAATCATGATGCCAGTGATCTTTGTCCCGTTTTTATCGGTTGAACAAGACATGTTTATGTTCAACATATACCACTACAGTATAATACATCACATTTTAAATGACATTTGTTTCTGTTAGTTGGGGAATTCACTGCCTCTGTGGATACATGGAATAATACCTCGTTTGAATGAACTCACACCGAGAATGAACTCACACCGATATGTTAACAAAAGGGTTTTCGTTCAGATGCGATGATGCACTTTGATAAACATAGATGATATCCATATCTTTTATCTTACATCAATATATACGAATATCAAAATCGCTTCATTTGTACGCGTGTGATTAATGGTCCCTGCAGAGATCGTCGATAGCACGTGATCAATTGCTGTTTGTATATTTTGATAACTCTACTTGAGTTTGCCAAATAACTCTATTATACAATAAAGTTGATTCTTTCTATACAATATTTAACAGTTTAGTTGTTCTTAATGTTGGCCTTATCAATAACAAACTATACAAATACTAACCGGATTAATTGATGTACGAGCTCGACTTTTCGTAGTCAAGAACATTGGTTTGTAGAAACATTGCTCGTTAATAATGTAATAGATAAAGACAATGCTACTCGCTCAATAGCTTTCTGTCATCATAAATGCTTGATGTAGCCATCCATTGAATTGCGTTATATAATTTAACATACGGATCTTTCACAAAACTGTTCGATAGCTATTGTGTTTTTATTACAATACCTGCTTGGAACAAATAACAATTATTTGTGAAAATAAAAAAATATATTAATTGTATTGTTTTAGGTACACAGATAATGTATATCTATTTTTCAGAATGACCGTCCGTCTGTCTGTCTGTCTGTCTGTCTGTCTGTCTGTCCGTCTGTCTGTCTGTCCGTCCGTCCGTCCGTCTGTCCGTCCGTGAATAAATGCGAAGTTTTGTCTTGTTTTTGTGTTGGTGATTTATTAACCCTGCAACGCGCCGAGCGATTCGACGAACTCAACCACCATACACATCAGTTTTATCATTTCATGTTTTTGTGTGTGTTCAAATCGGTTCTCTTGTTCGCACTATTTACCGGACGGTTGGGAGGTTACCGCAAAGCTATGTCAAAGAAACTATGGTATATGTGTCATGAAGCGTTAAAGAAGTACAATCATTTGATTTACTGGTATGAGTGTTAGATCAGTTTTTAGTAAATTTGTTGAATGATATTGCGTTGGACTAATATTTATATACGTATAAATTGTAAAACTTGATATATATAAATTGTTTTGCTAATAGTATAGGTGCTAAGTTTACATTCTAGGATGGTTGTTTGATATTTATTATTTAACATGTTGCATAGTTCATTGCTTCTGATGTTGGGTTTCAGTTTTAAGTTATGTTGACGAAAATGATGACGAGGCTACAGGCTTTTAAACACGGCACGACTTATTCATCAGGTTGTTATTGTGTTGCTTTATGATTACTACACAGTCATAAAACACAATTGAGTCAGAAGTATTTTCTATGTTATTATTAAGTATTTTGAATTGCAATGCTAAGAAATTAATGTATTATAAATCGCGTGTAATTTGTGATTATTGTTAGCCTTTGCACGCGTTTTAATGTGCTATACTTGTCCGTTCCAACGGAGTAAAACTCGCTTGAATTGGGAATGAATGGAATGTTTGAAATTATGAATATAAACTGTTTTCTTTTGTTTGTACATTTTTGCTCGTTTAAAATGGTTACGTCTTATGCAATAATCTATCATCAAATACTATTATATGTAAGTGTTAAGAATGAAAATACCACATTTTGAAATGCTGAACTGTTTTTACTTTGTGTCGATGAAAAAAAAAGAATAATATATTGCTTATTTTGTAAGTGACTTACATAGCGTGCGTTTTGTTTCCTCATTTACTAATTAAATACAGATTTCGCACGCGAGTTTCCTTTTAATAATTATACATACGAGATGTTGTTAACAGTTTTTAACATGTTTTTTATCATCAAGACATGTCATGAATTATTCTGATATTGGTTTGCTTGTGTAAATCTGTTTACTTCAGTACTAAATGAAACTGTAATTGTTTTGTCTGATCCAATCCTGATTAAATTGAAATGCCCACACAATTTCTAAGTATGTTTTCACTCAGTATACAAGTGTATTTTTTGCAACACGATGGACGCCATCGAACTTACTAACATTATGTTATTTACAAAACAATCAAAACACGTGGGACATAATCGCAAACTAATCACGAGTTGCAGCTGCTATATTTATGAATAAATCAGAGAGCACTTCACATAGCACAATTTTGTTCAAGGATACTTGCCTGAGGACCTAAATTATAATCGTGCATTTTGCCTTTAAAGTTTAACCCGTGTAGACTGTTATATTATTGATGGTTTTTTTTCTGGTGTAATTTTGTCTACAGAGTAATGGCACTTTTGCTCTACACTCAAATAGCACTTTAAAGGCAAGTTTTATTATTACCATTTCATAAAAACGGCTCAAGATTCTGATCAACCATGGAATGGATACATAATTAGTGCATGTTTTCTCTCAAATACTTATTTTTTATATATTTATATATTTTGTGATTTTGATACTTTTTTATTTTCGGATTGATGTTGCTAATTTAAAAAAAAAGTGTTCATATCTAGCATCAATTTAAAATTTATATTCATGCAATTTATTCAAAACGAAGTTTGTTTTCCCAATTTTAAACGAAATCCATCGATTGAAAATCGAAACATTATTAAACATGTTCGTTTCCGTTCGAAGTGCGTTTGACTGTAACAGGAAACTATATTCATTGTTATTTATTATTATAAAAAGGATCGTTTATGAAATAACAGGAATAGGTGAACTCATTCATTGATACGTCGAAAATTAATTCTACCAGTTAATTAGAATAAAATTACGACAAACGCTGACTATAAACATTTACTGTCAACCATTTGTTACGTTTTTAGCTCAGTGTATTTATTGATCATATAATATCAATTATTCTTGACAAAGATGATGGTACCAAACTACCAATACTTGTTAGTAGATGTTTTTGGCTTGTTGTCGATTTATTAATAACATTTATCGTTATTACATTTTATAACAAACTGTAGCCCAACACATTAACACATGATTTAATTGCGATGATAAATGCAAAACATAAGAAATTATCTCTGCATACTTTAAATGACGCTAAGGAATTGCATCTTGAATGAGATACAAGTCGTTTGTGTGTGAAGGAAGCACAACCAGGACGGGTCAAAAATCGTTGGATTTGAAATGCGCTAATCGTGAACCTGTCGTGAGGATACACTATGTTTTATCTAGATAACATTAATTTCGTCTTGTTTTAGAAGAAACTGTCATTTGAAAGGAAATAAATGTACAAAACGTAACGAAGTATAGTTAATTGCTATTTGAATAACACGTGTATTCGACAGCCCAGTAATTCATGGCTGGTTTTCTTGGGGAATCTAGACATAATGTTCGTTGTTGCCGCTAAATCAATACGTTTATTGTTCGTATCAGAGATTAAATATACGACCAGAACAAAATGCAGGGGCGTATTGCTTTTGTACGTGTTATTTATGTAAATGAGTCAATAAACGGCAGAGCCATAAACAGCATTTAAAGAGTATTAACATAGTATTAAAAAGCACAAAAATGTTCCACGTATAGTAATGAAACATACAGAACAGTAAGACAAAGTCAATCATTTAATTGTAAGCCATGTTCAAATGCTTCTACACTAGCATATATTACGTTGATGCTACAAAATCATACATTATGTAGCAACAAACGTATCGATGTTCACACGCAATGCAGCAAACATACAGGTGCGCTCTTTTAGTTTAAATAGTGCGTATCCCGCCTCGCAATCATTGTTTATTTAATAATTGACCCATACATTGGCATTTATGTTGTGTCCTACTTCAGATAAATCGCTTGCTGCATAGATATAGGTAACACAAGATAACAATCGCAAAATGAGGTCATGTTTACAGCCCCAAAATGATTTTGATTTAGAACCGCATATTGTACTTACAATGAATACATTAACTGATTCATACTTAATTCTCTAACGATAAGAAAGAACATTAAAGGTATATCTAAAATTCCTTGCAACTTACTTTAAAGTATCTTTTTATGTTTCAAATGCCTTCAAGCATTGTTAAATAACCTCATCCACAACGATGACTCTTGCGTCAAATTTTAAGCAAACATACATAAAACATATCATTCTGTGATTAGTTTTCAAATTAAGTACAGCACTTGTGTTTTTACTTACAGCTAATCATCGTTAATGCCAAAAAGGGGATAAAACATTGCACTGTTTTGTATTACCTAACATCTTTGATTCTTAAAACCAACACCCTTTGATATGTATGTTAAGTAATGTCATCAATTGTCGCAACACATTTTTGGCACTGTAATATCCTTTCAAATCACAGAAACGTCGTGTTAATAGGATCTGGAGTTTATTTATTGGTGCCAATTACTTGGGCACAGTGGCTGTTCAAAGACTAATTCTAAGCAAAACCAAACAAACACTATAACTAAACGCGTTTGTTTGAAATAGTAAAAATGCTATAAACAATCAGACCGATATGAATCGTTTCTTGATGGACGATAGGATAGAAATATGACCGTATGAAATCAATCGTTTGTATTGCGTTCAAAACTTTAAGATAAGTTTATAATTAGCATGAGGTTAAACTGTCTATTGATTCATTTTTACAACACATTATGCTGTGCACATCAACATGACCTTACAGAAAATCTGATGTCGGTACTCAATAAAGGCATACTATATATCAAGGCACACGTGTCGCCTACCTATATAATCATGTAGTGGTTTCTAACATTAATGAACTAATATTACCAGTCTCATAATGAAGTACTGTTTTTATTTCGCAGTAAGTTCAACAAACAGCTATAACACTAATCGGAAATAAAGCAAAGCTTTTATTTCATCTGAATAAGTCTATTTGTGTGAAATTATAATGAATGTTTGCAGCCTATACATCAAAATCTTCTTGGAGTCTTTTAACCGGTTGGGCATTCTTCGAACCATTGGCCGTCGAAAGGAAATTTCAATAATTGGTGTTTTGCAGAGTTAAATTACGCTTTACAAATGTGAACAGTATCAGTACTGACAGAGATTTGCGGTCTCAGCACGGTTGCTATTGCCTAGTCATTAAAATCTTTTTGAAGTCATTTTTTACCGTTTGGGCGTTCTCAAACTTTTGACCGTCGAAAGGCAATTTCAGTAATTGATGTTTTACACAGTTCATAAACGCCTCACAAATGTGGAAAGTATCCGTACTGACAGAGACTTTCAGTTGCTATTGGTTGTCACAAACAGGCCATCTGTAATTTGCATCTGGAAAAGCAATATGTATATAACATGAATGTTAATTCACGAATATTTAAAGTGAAGACATGGTAAAACACTATTTGAATGTAAAACAAAAATTAGTTACATTTTGATTATTTCTTTGTCACAGCCAATCAATATAAGTGAATACACTTGATTCTTTTGTATTCAATTATAACGACCAAACAAGAATCAATCATCATGACCAAGGTCTATGACCTGACAACAAGTTTTATAGATTGTGGATCTACGCTAGACGTTAATCAGATAAAATGTCATCATACTATCTTCGCATTTTCTTGTTTCGTACTTGTTGGTCATTCACACATGTTTGAAATAATCCGGAGACATATTGATAAGACAAATTGTATGTATTCAACGTGATATTGTTTCATGCTTAGAAAGTTGCTAACTTTTTGTGAAACACTCGTGGTAACCAAATTGATGGTTATGAAGCAGCAAGAGAGGATACGGGTATCAATGTCATGTCATATATATATATTGATGATTGAATGATGGATAACCTTTGAACGCATTCAGGTAGAAATTACAGCTTAATATCGTTTTTTGCTCCATTTACAAACTTAATACACAGTTGCTAAGAAGTGGTCACTGTCTGACTGAACTAGAGTTTAGTGTTGGTACTATTAAAGCTCTTGGCGTAACATACCACGTTCGCGATAGATTATATCTGTACTTACGGAAGAACATTGTTGATAATTGGCAGCTCCTTATATATTTGACACCACACGGGCAAAAACGCATAGAAATGATCTGAAACTGTCTTAATTCACATTAGTTTGATAATTTTATTCATGGATACATACATCTCATATAAAGAAGCTTAATATACTGGATCACACAGATAACGACAAAATATTAACAGTCAAACATTAACATAAAACATGGCAATGCAAATTAAATTAATATTTTGCGTTTTAAAATCAACACATTGACAATTTTGTACTTAATGATGGTATTGTACTATTATATAAAGAAGTATAAAACCAATTGTTATTTTAAAAACTACTTTTTAATAATTGTTCATTTATATAATCTGTTTAACGATAGATTTTTTCAAATGTGCAATTGTGTGTGATTCTGATTCAAAGAGATGATTGACTATCAAAGAGTGATACATTGTTAGAAATACAAACACAACCAACATGGCAGATTATCATGTTCCATTTTGAAAACGAGTAATTATGTTGCTAGTAATAACCTGACTATCAAAGAGTGATACATTGTTAGAAATACAAACACAACCAACATGGCAGATTATCATGTTCCATTTTGCAAACGAGTAATTATGTTGCTAGTAATAACCTGGCTAGCAATATCAGAGGACGTTTCTGCAATGAACATTTACATTGCAAACATATGCAGCAGTAAAAACTAATTATTTCAAACATATTTATGTAGCACAATCGTTTTACAACGTTAACTTAGTTGTCATGTGTTCCCAAAAACATAATTCATAAGGAAACTGTGCATACAACCACGAAACAAACACTGTTTTTAACTTTAATTAAATAACAGCAGCAAATTGATGCACTATCATAACTTGGCTATATTAAGCTGTTATATCAACATGTGTGCTATAGCAATACAATGGATTATATATATATATATATATATATATATATATATATATATATATATATATATATATATATATATATATATATATATATATATATATATATATATATATATATATATATATATATATATATATATATATATATTTATATGCCTCTATGTTTATCAGGGAAACAATTCACGTTACCCATCAAATGTTTAAGAAACATTTCACTTTCATTGTGTGTGGCTTTTATTTCTTGGAGAGAAGGGCTATTTCAGCACATTTACATCGTTTCTACAAAATTGATCTTTCGGGAACAAAATGAATATGATCAAGCGATCTTCAAAGGACAATGTTGCCACTTGAACAATTTTTGTTGAGATTCCGAAAAAATAACTGTACCTTTCCAACAAGATAAGAAAAGTAATAACATATAAAGTCTGAAAAATAGTGCGTTGTTTAATCATTTGAACTGTTCTTTTAACTAATTTAAGCGACTTATTTGTGATATTTAATACTTTTTGTTGCTGTTTTATTCATAATACAATTTAAAAAACTAAAGTTAACACACAATAAGTTTTAACAAAAACACCTTTTATTCGTTCGTAACGCAATAAGACCAAAACACGTGTAAGATAGACTTAACGAATATTGGCACACATAGAAATACGTCACCGTGTTTTTTTATGTTTTAGCAGTATTTCAATTGAGTACATACGAATTAGTATGTTGTTAGGTAAACAGTTTAGTAATAAATGGTAAATAAATGTTGATATTATTTCACAATTTAGTATGTCTTAGGATGTTAAACAGCATATATAAATTGTATTATCCAAATAATTAAACAATTCTTGTCACGTTTCATAACAGTACGTAATAAATATTATAGTTCGGCGTATGTAACGCATGGCAACACGTACGAGTACCACTACTGATATTACGTTGAAGTTATTTCATTAATCTGGAAGTAATCTACAACGTGTCTAGTCATTACAATGCCATGTTAAAATATCCACATGCTAATTGACTTCGATCATACAATTCTATAACAGTGTTAATAGTATCCTAGTTTTTTGTTATTTAATGTAGTTTGCCGCGTACATGAAAGCAGAATGATAGAGCTTTCTAGATAAGGGCGGGTTTACAATCATAGTTTTGTTAATAAAGAGTTTTTAATTTTTAATAAACAGGCTATAGTTGACCAAAATACAATCAAACATATATTCCAAATGATGCTAAATCATCAAATATGTGTCCATTTCGTTTGGTTGATTTAAATTTTAAACGATGTGTAATTATATATTGTTGTATTCTGAATTGATGTAACAGTTAGCTGTAGATGTAAAAATTGTGCAAGTCATATTCGAACAACAAAATGATGAAATCTAAAGATGTGTTGTCATATTAGTCATCTTAATGCTTTTACCGAGTTGGGTAAAATTATTGGGATATTAGTTGTAAGACTTCCTTCTCGGTATGTATTTTATTAACTACAGAACGCTGTCGTATTGGAAATGACAGCTTAAGATTCTACGCGACTGATAATTCTTCGTACAGAAAGGTAATAATATGAAACAAAACATACTTTTTCAAAAGCAAATATGACGTGCCCAGTAGTACTACCTTTAGGTAGCATTAAGAAAAACATAACAAAATAAGTATTCCAGCGAAATATTATTTTTTTATATATTTATTTCCTCCAACTACGTGTTCAATATAAATCCCAACCATATACATAACCATGGAAACATGTTTTTTATGACGATGATCTACAGTGTGATCTAAGTTTTATACTTAATATCGACTGGCATTTGTGTTCTAACGGAAAAAGGTCTTCGTGTAAGGAGCCCATTTCGCAAGAAGCCAAGCAATCTGCGTACATTTTATGATTTTATGTCATTTGTGAAAGGAGTTCTAAGAATTTCGCATCCTCTGCTGTTTAATAGTTTACGTATGTTAGCAATTAAAAGGTTACGAGTGTGAATGCTGAACAAAATAAATAATATTGTCGTTAAAAACAGTGCACGATTAAACTATGATACATTATTTTAATGTTTTTGTCATGATGTCTTTTATTTGACTAGAACATATTATAAAGATAGTAAAACATGGGATTAATTAAATTAACATTTTGAATGAAGCGTTCCAATTTGTTTCATTTTAATATAATGTGATAATAATTACATTCATGCTCTCTATACTGTTGACTGCTTTAATATTATGATATTTATTCCTGTTCATGTTGTTTGTTGTTGTGTTGGTATGAAGACAATATTTGATCTCTGTTCTTCTTTAAATTACTTTTTGAGTTAAAACATGTTCGTTGCTTTCCGAATCTCCATTTAGGTTGCACTTGGTGCGGCGGCTGTATATAAAAGCAGCTGAACTATTCGAGAAGCCCACCATTATGAATTATTGGTCATTAAAAAACTCTGAATAAAGGTGCTAATTGGTGTATTAGTTCCACATTCGTTCTAAATTTCGTTGAGTCTAGTCATTTTTTTAATTAGGAGTAGTGGGCCATCTCTTAATGGACCTTTCGTGGCGGAAGAACCTCACAAACTTATAAAGACACACGCGCGGAAAATACACGCATTTGATAGGCAGTCTAACCCCTAGTATTAACTTGAAGTTTAATTGATTCAGTAAGGAAAGAAGTAATGATTCTTTGAACTTTTTAAAGATTGATTATAAAGTTGCTTCAATTCTTTCACTTCGCTGTTCATGACTTGTTGAAAGACCTTGGGCAATTCTGAAGGTTATCAAGAATACAATATGCCAGGAACGTGAAACGATGTGTAGGGTTTCATTTAGATACACACTGACAACAAGGCATCAGTATGGCAAGGAACCTCCAAGAAGCGGGAGGCACCGCGGCAGGTCAACTTCAGAGGCACCGGGCCTTGGTAAGCTTCGTGGAAGACGGTCACATCAGAGCGAGCTTAAGAAGAGGCACCTTCTAAAGCCTTAAGTAATTGAGGTACAATGATTAGGTATTTGCGATTCAATATCTATGCCATGCAATAAGCATCGTTGAAGATTTAAGGTACAATATATTGGTAATTGCAAAACAATTGTTGAAGCCAGTAGCCTTGACACAATCGGTATCGAATAAATCAATATCAATTTAGAGGCATTGGTTGGCGTCCATTAAGCCAAAGACGACTTTGGGCATTTAATTCCGGGAGTTTCAGCGAGGCATTGGTCGGCCTAGTTGAGGCATTAAACCTTAACATGCGTTCTGTGCAAGTGTATTTTACTTATAGATAAAAATATTAGCAAACATTCCGATTATCAATGATGTGATGACAGGTTTATAAACAAACGCCGACATAATAGCATCTTGTAAAGGACGATATCAATACATGATAAATATGGCCCATTCTAAAGAACGTGTAAATAGCCGTTCATTTGAGCAAATACATATTGTTGTCATGATGCTCATACACAAGTTCTGTAAATCATATTTGTAATATTAACAGAACGAAACAGAACATAATAGTTTATTTTTTACTTAAGAACATGAAGCTCATCGTCGTAAACATACATATAAATAAATTACAGCATGGGTTGGAGTACACACACAAACACACTAAATTTCAAGAACAGTTAATCAAAATAAAAACGTAATAAACATATTTCCTGAACATATTTGTGAGAATGGCACATGAATGGGGTTAATAAACAGTGATCACACAATGTTATGCGTATAGTTTTACAAAGATAGCCATTATTACATAATTCTGACCTTATTTTCTTTGTAAAAAAATGTATTACTATTAAACACTACGTATATACTATATTTTCCCTTATTTTTAAGCGTTTTGAAATAAACATGGCTAGCTTTCTTTATACAGTTTTGTTTGAACTATATGTTATTTTAATAAACTTTAATTAACAGGAGATAAGAATGCGAGACAGATGTTCTTGTTCACGTACATAGGGAAATTTTTGTGTTAACCTTGCATACGACATTCCTGAATGTCGCTTCCTATAATTATTTAATTTTTATTTATTCTTAGTAGTACTAGCTATGCTTACATATAAAACAATAACATGATCAATCATCGGCGATACAACTAAATTTATAGCGTCTGTCTCTTTTTATGGCGGCCAATAACAAAACGTTATAATGAAGAGGATGTTCAAGGATATTGCTTAATGGCAGTTTAGATATTTGTGTAGGCATTCTCTCGGGATACAAGACATTTAATCGCATTCAGATTGATCGATACTCGATAGTGTCATTGTCTGCTGAACATGCGGACACGAGTAGGTTTTGCAACTGAAAAGATTAGTCTCATTTATAAGACGCGCACAGAATTTAAAGAGACTCTTTATATGGGTTAAATTCTTTGGAACTCCAAATATTACCAATATAAAAAGTAGCTTAATATTTGACAGCGGCAACAAGTTGGACTACTGAAAAGATCATCTTAGGAGATTGTGTTTACGGAACCACACCACACGGAATTTCCGGACGAGGCACAGTTCTTTTTGTAATTTGCGTTGTTTAACTATACTGTCAATACTATTTATAATCTGAAAAGTTTTACATTGTTCACATGTGATTATAAATTATTAGCCCCTGCATACACGTTTGCATAATGTCCATTGCTCTACAACCAATCATATAGTGATTTATAAATAAAATATAATAACAGACAAGTTGCTTTGTTTTTACTCGATTGTATTGCAATTGTCAACATGTACTTTATTTCAATGTGTATAATTACATTTTGATACAGTCTTAACAGCATGTATTTATGCTTCACAAAGGTTACTGTCATAATTGACAGTATTAAAAAATTGATTTTTAATTTGTGAAAAATACAGGATTAATCCTAGGCAACATCGTTATTTGAACTAATTAAACACATACTTAGTTTAATAATAAAGGGGAAGTTTCCAGATCAGACGTCCCCGGAAAATCTATATATACAAGCGTTTCGTACATGCGCAGTCATTGCATATTCAATATCTTTTTGTTGTCGGCCGCTATTTTATTCCTTTTTGTAATGTAATTCTTGCACACTTCAAATAATCTATTTATATAAACGGTCTATATTATCGTCAACAATATTGCAGATAGAAGAGTGAAATCAGATATAATATTGTTCGTCGGTAGATCCAAAAATGTGTAGCAACATTCGAAATAAGATTTATACAGACGTTTCTGAAAATATATTGTTCTTCATCATTTATTACAAGTTTTACGTTTGATTGATATATGAAATAACGTTAAGTACATACACATCATAATGTTATGCAAAGGACAAACCAGTAACATT
This sequence comes from Dreissena polymorpha, assembly GCF_020536995.1. Taxonomy (NCBI): domain Eukaryota; kingdom Metazoa; phylum Mollusca; class Bivalvia; order Myida; family Dreissenidae; genus Dreissena; species Dreissena polymorpha. The sequence continues at coordinate 90,395,048 of NC_068358.1, forward strand.
AATGAGCAGTTTTTAAAGTATGACAATATATTCATCGTCGTCAGTTATTTTAACGCATTGACCGTATAATACGTCTGTAGCGCTTAAAATAATTTATCTGTAACAACAGTGTCTGCTTCACTTTTTTGATAACGAAACATATAATATGTTGAAATATACATTAGGTAAATTTGGAGGCGGAATTCAATTTATTTAAAGAATAAATTAAATATTTGTCAATCTTAAAGAGTAATCCCATGCCGTTAAAACTGGCATATTGCTAGGAAAATCACTCCGTATAAGTACTGTTTTGAAGTAAAGTTTAACTTACAGCTATTCGCAACAAAGTATTGTATTATAACATTGACATGTAATAAACATTAACATTGATGGATGAATCGGGCTTAAATCGATCCCCTATGATTATCTCACAGAACTCCTTTACATAAATAACGCTTTGCTGTTAAAGAGAATTGTAGCTTGTTGTGACTAATATATCTGTATGACAAACGACCATGACTAATAATAATTCATCAATTTGTTTGGAAAACCCTAACAATATACTTCAGCACATTGTAATGAATTGTATCTTAAAAGAAATCTGGTAGAGAAAAAAAACTTATACGAGATAATTATCTGGACAGTTTGATCAGTCCCGTAATCGCATTTTGTGTGACGAATGTAAAAGAAATATACGGCACAATCCCAGGTCACCGAGGAATATACAATGCTTTTTGAATAAACTATTGATATATGTCTAAACATTTAGCAATGTTAAATAATTTGATTGTAAGCATATTCTCTGAAAACACATCTAAGAAAAGGATTCATGAATTGAATGTGTTGACCAATTTACCAGCATTCCTTTATACTCACTAACATTCAAGATCATGTGCCGCGCCAAAACAAACAATATCATTATATGTACATACTGATATTATTTCAAAATATCCGAATTTACTGTTCCCATTTTGTATTGTATCATTTAACACTCAGCATGGCAAATTTCAAGTAATGAGAATTTGCACTTCCCCTGAATTTGCTTTTGCTCTGTGTTTTCTATGTTTAGTTGTTTATATTGGATGCATTTAATTCTGTAAACATGTTTGACGACACGTACCATGGCCTAGAAATAATAATGTGAGGTTGTTAATGATAGCTGTCTTCGTTCGAGTTTCTGCAATTTTCCGAACAAAATGTATCAACTTCGCATTTAAATCCAAGTTTTCACGCGAAAGCCTGTGTGTTGCCTCACTTGTGTCCAACGGATGTCCTCTGTTCATCCGTGTGTATGTCTGTGTTTGCACTGGGAGCTGTCATGTTTTCCCGTGCTCTATCGAACAAATCTTCCTTCGACGTGTATTCGGACCTGTTTAATATTTCCGATTCACATTCACTTGGATTGGCCATAGTATAGACACAAAGCCTTCACCATTTACTCAAATTTCACCACTGTATTCGAATATGATTTTCAAAATTCAAACACGTTACTTTGCACGAACGAAAATCAAGAAGAACGACGCAAATGCGAATCAGTTTTACAAATTATGTATTACTATTTTGAAGTGAAAAAAATATATTGCTGTGTTGCCTTTTATCCGGTTTGTTTATATAAAAGTCCAATATGTATGTGCATGTTATGTGTAAAACCTGTCCTTTTACTGCTCATGTTTATTTTCAGGTTTTTAATACTTTTGGTTGAGGTTAATCTGAAGAAAAAGAATGCTAAGTTGTTTGAGAAGACGAAAGGGGCTTTCAGACGTATTTCTGTTTTTGCAAACAGCCATTTTGTTAGTTGAAGCGAAATCATGTGGACTTTGAGTTTTGTAGAGGGCCCTCCGAAAGCAGATTTGCGTGCATTTTCATTACGAATTGAAATATTTTTTTTTAAATATTTTAATTATACCAATATTTAAACGATAATTCTTTTTTTTATCTCAAACTGTTTTCTTGTGCAATGAAGCGTAACGTTTTAATAACTTTTACAGAGGACTGCCTCTTTAATATGTCTTAACATTAACAATGGTGTCAAAATGGTGTTTATAGATGATAGTATGTATGAGTTGCCTCCCTGTACACAGTTATGATAAAGAAGCGTTTGAAAGAGGACCACCTTATGTATACTTGTGTGAATTTATAAAAAAATCTAAACATGTGTTTAAAAACAAATGGTATATAAACGTATTTCTATTTTAGCTATGGCGGCAATATTAAACCATGAAGCCGAGTTTCATGCATGTGTGATACTAAAATCCCCGGACATTTATTAATATTAAGACATAAAAGGACCATAATCGGTATGAAAAAATTCGTTATCTGTAATATGGAAATTGTTTACTACATGCGCTGCGTGTGCGGTATACATTTGTGTGAAACTACATGTCTTCTTTTACAATCGACCAGTTTCAAATAGTTTAATTGCACATTCCTGCTATTTATAAAATATTTGAGAAAGTATTTTTTGTTTTATATCATAATGCTCGTATAAAAAGAATACAACCCAAACGATAGTCATTTAATTTCGCATACATTCTTTTGCACATGTAGAACGTGTCAACCATATATAGCATGGCAGCCAAAATAACAAAAGTGTAAGACCTTGAAGTGATAATAAGGATGATATCCTGCTGATACAAGCTTGTTCGTGTATTTGTTTCATTTTCCTTAAGAAATATTAACAATGATATTAATTTTACCGTTTACTCAAACACTTAAGCTCAAGCATTTTAATGTTGAGATAATTACCCAAGATATATTTCGTATCATATATCTAATTGCTATCGCTAATAAGTTTGTTGTTTGTTTTCTAATCGTTCGAACGAATGACTGATGCAATATATTGTTTGCGTTTCCTAATCTACTTTGAACGTATGAATGACGTACATAGCGATTTGGATTTAATAATGACAATATTTCTAAAAACTGAACAAATTAGTGTAAAATTAAGGAAGTATAGTATTCAAAAGTGCGCAAGCATCCAATTCAGTTAAGTAAATGGTTAATTCTAAAACTGCCACATCCATCGTTTGATAATTACATCGTGTTTTATTGTCTGAACTTAATCACTAAGTCTAGCAATACCGAAGCCCTGCCAGTGAGTGAAAACTCGCTTCATCTACTTCTAAGCGGTATCTACCATTATTATTACGTATGTAACGTCTACAACGTGTACATCTATCGAAATGTAAGGTTTTAATTTGTCAGGAAACATATTATCGAGTACGTGTGGAGAGAATGTAAATGTGTCTATGACAATAATCCATTGGGCGAGGGTATGTTTGAAATAAACTATTGAACTACCCAGCAAAGTGCCCAACACATTGCCTTGAAGTTAAGATTCTCGCGATACATGTGAATGCGGTTTTACATACTTATTTTTCCTCAATCTTATCATTTTATATTCTCGGTAAGTCATCGCATGGATTGCAAGTAATAAATGACAATGTTCATAAAAATAAACTTTTATCTGAAAGCGTTAATTAACGGTTTAACAATCGACTAAATTTTATATTTAACGACTTAGGTCCAATTGTAAAGTAAGACAAAATTCACAAACATTTTGGATTCTTAGTTTGAGTGATAACTGTATATAAGAGCACTCAGTGTACGCAGACATAAATATCCTAATACCAACCATTTCAATAACCAAGCATCGGATACAAGTTTTATGACATACGTATTGTTTGTATGCCTTCTGTGTAGACTTAGGACACTAGACCGCATGTCATGCAAGATCAATATGAATCACTAACATTGTCTTAAGATCATTGTATTGAACGACTACGTGAACAGTCATTCGGTCTTTTCGTAACTAAGAAGTTGTCTCCCATTCGGGTAGGTATCACGAGTATATAGGCTTCGTATTTCAACTTATCGGGATATTGGATGTGAACTGTTAAAATATTAACGAAAAATCTAAAATTTCACAGGGACATGCATTGCTTTTCAATAACAGTGCAACTATAATGGTTATAATCATTCGCTATTGGGCTATTAAAATTTCCTGATTCATATAGTCGGGCTAATGGGTATTTTAATCTGTTCTATTAAAGCATAAAGATTCAGGCTGCCGTTAGTTGTTCAAAAATGCTAAAGTGAAGACTGCTTGCATATGCTGGTTAGTCTGAGACATTCCAACCAACAAGCAATAACTGTGACAGTCCAAATACTTTCTCATTAAAGTGTGTGTATGTGCAGGAGCTTGTGTGTGTGTGTTTGGTACAAGCTCATCTAAAAATCTGATTCACTATTTAGTTTTTAATCTTATAGAAGTAAAACCTGACTGAAAAATGAATACTATCATTGTAAAGATTTTGTTGTTGGTATGAAATATTATAAACTGTAATCCCTATGATTAACAAAGAAAACATTAACCGAAAGCTTATTCCTGTTGATGTAGCAGAGCCAGAAGTATAGATGGTTAATGGGTGATGTTTCTTATGATAGTACTAGTAGGTACTAGTTGGTTTGTCTTTTTGAATACATCTTATAGTATTGTTGTTTTTTTTCATTACTAAAGTGGGGTTAACTTAGTAATCCTGCTCAGTGGTTGAATCTTCAGGAAATGTTAACATCAGCACGTAGTTACAATGTATTTGATATGTATGCCGGTGAACCTCAACTGCAATTTTGGTAACAGACAGGGTAGCCTAAGGTGTAATTAGTTCTAAGAGATGAACCCGAGTTGAGTCTTAAACTTACCAACCCATGAGTGAGTCAGAGATCAGCACTCTACCGGTTTAACTGGCCGGGGTATGCTTGGAATTGGGGACTTACTTTTGCTTAATAATGATCTTAAATAATATTATAGTTGTTAACAATAGATTTTTTTTGTATTTTAAATGCACAACAAGTTAGGCATGCAACAGAAGTCATAAAAATATATAGATTATTATACAATTTACAAATTTAGCAATTAAGTAGTCTTATGTTTACTGAAATGTGCAAATACATGTAGCAATTGGTTTTTATTTCTGAAAATTAAGAAAAATTAGCTAATATAATAAAAAATGTTTATTTTTAATTAGTGGGTGGGTTTAAATTAACTTGCAATCAAAAAGTATAAGTCTGGGTTGTTTTAATTTATGACACTTCAGCACACAGTACAGTAACATGAGTAAGGTATGATCTTGTTATTTTTGTCAGAACCGGTAGTTAATTACGGAGCCGTTAATTACAATGATACTGAACTATTATCGAGCAGATGGTCGTTCAACGTTATAATAAAAATTATGATTGTATTTATTAGTAATAAATTGGCAATTTATCGCTTTTATTTTATTTATAAAGTCAATATAGCGGATAGGTAAGGTGTCTACTTTAGAGCGAATACTGTCAGAACTCCCCCATCCCGAACCCTTAATCTCGCGTTATCTCGGCGGTCTCGTTACGCGTGATTTAACAATGTCGAAATCGTGAATAGAGATACGTACTCGTTGCTTGAAATCTTTATACACGAATTTCAACTTGCACGCAAACCTTAACCTGCATTGAATACCAAGCGAAGCATAATCATTTCAAATTATTGGTCAAAGTCATAGGTCTTGGTCAGTGACAGTTTATCAAGACCCTGAGTTCATATATACAATTTATTTCAATTACGTATTATACATACAGATATTGACTTAATGCACGCAAAAGTTAACCTGACTTTTCCAAATTCAAAATAAGCATAATTATGCTAAATAAGATGTGTGAGTTAAAAACCTTGGTGAGTGACCTGGCAAGATGATCACAAAGACACGTAAGACGTTTCGATTGAACAGCCGAAGTAGTTACAGATGCACGTGTTTCAGGCAAACTTCAACTTGCACGCTGTTGTTGTTGTTTTTCTTTTTTATCGAGTGCACCGGGATTGTCTCCCATAAGGCCATCGCCCCCAGAAAGACGTGTTAGTTGGTTACGGGGGATAGTGCAAGAGACTTTTATACGTACACAAGGGGAATAATCCTGCCAAAATGCTGGTCACTGCTATAGATATTCATAAAGCAGATGAACACATATTTACGTTTTATTTAAACCTCTGCAGTTAATAAAGAGCACACAAACGTTAACCAGCATTTGCTCAGTACAAAAAGTGACACAATTCTGCTAAATTGCATGTAAGCTTTATGGAACTTTTTGAGTGACCTACAGTAATACAATGACCCACATTGTGTGAAGTTTAACTTGAATATCTGAAGAAGACAAAGCGACATAGGGATATTGTCCGTTGACCATAATCAGAACATTACGCAGACGCTAATACTTGGTGAGTGCTATAGCTCGAACTATTCGGTGAATAATCGAGCGAAAATTCTACAAGACCAACCTCCACACAATATGTGTTAGGGCTTTGGAGTTAGTTAACTCGCGAACTCTGTAATGGCAGTTCTTATTTAGCCGAATCTGCGTTCATACACTACTAAGACTCCTTGACCATTGCAAAACCGTTACAGTTATTAAATGTATGTGTCTTTTCATGAATGCAATCTTGACATTTAATCCAATGACTGCATACAGTTGTATAGAAGTTGGAAAATATTATTATGCAATATACTCGATAGGGCCAGTCTTAATAGGGCCCTCGCAATTATTCCGTTGAAATTGTTGTCGATTTGTATTTTACGTAATGATTGCAAAGCACGATCCGTGACGATTAATACGGACTTGGAAGAGACCAGAAAACTTTTCGTACACAAACAGTTAAGAATTGGTTCTTTATCGCGATTCAGTTGTTGTTGCCTAGTTCGTGAAACAAACCTGACGAACGTTTTTTTGCGAATGGAGTTTTCGATTTGTGTGTGAATAATTTTGTAAAAAATGAGATTTCACTCATTTTGCAGAATTTTTGCCGTTACATCAAAGATCCTGCTTGCCAGCAAAAACGAATGATCAGGTTAAATCTATCGCAAGATAAAACCCCACGGATTTGTTGATCATACTTTGGGACTGTTCGGTGTTATTATCCTTCGTGTTACATAAACCGAGTGCATAATTTGGAATTTTGGGAACTACTTTATGCCTTAGAGATTCCACTTACAAAGATCTGCAACCACTTTCAAATTCTTATGCATGTTCAGCTACGTTGTTAAAAACGTTCACATGGCAATGTGTTCAAACATACGTATGTGTGCAGCCCAATGATAATTTATTGTTTTTAAATATAAATAATACAAAAATACTGTTTAGTATCGATGGAGGAATCCACAATTCTACGATTTGCAAGGCGGTGATCGCACTTTTTACACTTGTGATGGCGTTTGCCTAATGCTTTTGTCCCAATCTATACATTTTCATCAAGTTGTCACTAGCTAAAGTCGATGATAAATGAATCTCCTGTTGATGCAACGAATTTTGATTCTGTTTATGTTTGAAGAAAAGTCTATACATATGGCTCATTTGTATGTCTGAATGTTGCACGCACCTACTAGAGTATGCCTTGCTTTTAAAAGGAATAAACTGGCGTAGTGAGGCAATGCCTAGATGTTTGAAGATTTGACATATTTCATTGAAACGGTTCTTTTCAAGTCCTGGTAAATTGTAAAGTGGCAATATTTGCGGACGCAAACTTGACGATATAATCCCGAGAAAAATCAAGAATCTTTTACATTAAACGAAGTAGTCTGACAGACAGTAACATCAGTGCTTCTTACCAGATAATGATCCAGACAGTATTATATGTCCTATAATAGCATTCTCAAATGAGTACGACACGAGAAATATATACCCAGGCCAGACAACATATCAATCATTTTGAAATGTAAATCCATGTTTTTCTTGAACACGCAGTTGCGTTCATATAAGTAAAATAAATAGAGAGCACTGTTGAAGAAAGTTTATCCTCTACATAACTTGAAACACATAATAGACAAGAATAAATAAAGTTCAGAGTTTATTTACTTGAAAACATAATCACTTGGTACTTAATCACAAGCACGCCCATATCAGCGGGTCTTTGATTTGCTAAAAAATACACTATTCTGGAGCCTATCCTATATCAAAGACTGCAATTTTTTTTATTTAATATCACCATTTTTGAAGAAACATGATTGCTAAATAACAAACTCTTTGATGATTTGATTGAAGTTGATTTATCACATTTCTTTATAATCTTTCACAGGTCTAATATTTTAGCAGCATGTTGTCATAAATGTACACTTGATGTGTGTTTAACGCTCAAACATTTATTAAATTTGTAATAAGATCATTTATATCATTGATAAGACCTGAGTGAGAACAACCAGCAAGTATAGAACTAGAAAACTAATTAGAATGAACAGTATTTTGTTTGTCCCAAAAAGTAAATATTTCTCAGAATTTTAGTTGTCACAAAAAGTTATAATTCGAAATCTATCACGTTATAACAACCTGCCTAAAATACTAAAATCTTGAAACATATCAATTATATGTGGCAATGCAAAAGTCCATCGTATCCAATGTATATTGCAATGTATATTCCATCATTTCAAAAATATGTGGCAATTTGTTATTCCATCATATCTTATAGATGTGGAAACAAAGAATTATCATTGTGGAATATTTAAAGCATACCATATATTGTATTCAACAAATAAACTCGGTTGCTTGAATTTGCTATTGCCAATGTACAATTTTAAACTTTTCAAAAGCATATATTTCATATATATTAAAAGCTAACCAATAATTTTAGCGACTTTTTCTGACTAAATTGTGGGCTCGTACTGGGAGTCAGACCAACTGAATTAAAACATTTCAAACACAATATGTCGTCCTGCACTTGTGAAATGCAATAATACTTGACATAGGTAGCTAAAAATATCATTTTGTACTGCAATAATAAATAACGAGAGTTCTCTTTGTACATATCAATGAAATCACTTTCATTGGACCTTCTATAACATGACCACTAGCACCACACCTCAGTTACATCTGTATTAGTTTCACAGCAGCAATGCCATGATCTGACATTTGGTTGATGTTTCGCCATCAAATTGTTTTCTATTAACATCTGAAATTTCTTACCAAATTATTTTTTTAAGAAATTGAATGTGAGATTAAACAAAGTATATGTATTTCAATTGTGTGATTTTTGTGCAGTTAATTAAACAAAAATAGTATTTAATGAAATTGGGAAAAAAAAGAAGCTTATAAATAGAAAACAGTTGGAATCAAAGTGATAGCTAAAACTGTCCCGAGTGTATAAATATTAACTTGAATACAGATCTTGCATACTGTTAGAATTTATAGAATGAGATTCAAACACTTTTTTAAATATTTTGCGACAGTTAATACATCAACTATTTATTAATGCATTTAAAACAAAAGTTTTTCTGCACAGCCAAGGATTGTAGTAAGGAGAAAGGTTAGATGTAATAACTTCTTCTGCTGCCTATGTTCTGGATGCTATGGTCTAATGGACAAGTTCAAAATGATTATATTCACAAGTATTCAAAGAAATAAACTTTGAAAACAGAAAAACAGATATGAAGTTTAAATATCGTCAATCACTAAATTGAAAATTAATTGCTTGTTTTTAGCTGAGTTAATTATAAGACTTGGTAATTAAAAAAGCTTTTTTTGACTATTAACAAGAGCTGTCACCATAGGATGACAAATGCCCCCTATAAATGCTTTGATAGAAGTTATGAGCATTTTACCATGCTAAATCCTTGAAATGCACTAAGTGATCCCGTGTCCTAGTTTTTGACCCAGCATGACCCATATTCGAACTTGACCTAGATATTGTCTAGATACAACTTCTTACCAAGTTTGGTGAAGATGGGAAGAAAACTATTTGATTTAGAGAGCTGACACGAAAAGTGTGACAGACAGACTGACAGACAGACTTACAGACGGACAGTGTGAAAAGGGGGCATAAAAAACATTAATTTGTGAGATGAAAGTTCATTAAAACAAATAATATAAGAGAATTACACATTATGAAAAAAATGCTTTTAAAGAAATAAACCCTCATACCCAAAATTGAAAGAAAGAAAATGAAAGAAAATACATAGGCCTGTAAAGTTTTCATAGTACCAGAGACCATAGCAACTAGAACATGGACTGACACAGATAGATAGGTCACTGCCACTGTGAAACTAATCCAGATTAACCACTCGTTCAGCCTGCAATACATCAACAATTCCTTAGTTTGACCTTGACCTGTACAAGCAAGGGGCAAAGGTCGTATGCTGGAACAACAAGGACAAATCCATAACCAATATTTGTCATAGTCATCATTTTGCTCTAAGTTATTTTCATCAATAAACTGTCCAATATTCAATACATTCTGGAAGCAAATCTTCAAGAACAAAGCCGCGATGTATGTTTGTGTAATGACCTCTGTTGGTTTGTTTGAGTTATTCATGTAGTCATCCGTATATTGATGCATGTGATTCTTCTTGTATACCTTCATAACAATCTCCAAATAGTCTTCTCTATGTATAGTTTGGATTGTATTCAGTTTAGAAGTGTTAAAAACAACCAAGAATTTCTTTGCCCTGTTTGAGATTGTTAAAATGACCTTGACATAGCACTCTAACCCATACTGCAGGCTGGGCCCCAAAGCAAGTGGTTTTGATGGCACCCGTGGGGTGCCTTAGTCTTCGAGGAAGAAAAAGTTCCCACTTTTTTTCTGCTCAGTATCCTGAAAATACAAAAAATCTTAATTACTAATAAAATTGCAATATTAATTACCGGTATAAATATTTGTGTACACTAGTCATTAAGATTGTTTTAATGTGTGCACATAATACATTATTAAAAGCTTAAACATAAACACATGTGTTTACATGTTTATCTTGCAAATCAACTTTCTTAGAGAAAAGCAATAGTTTTCATTGTTTTTATTAGATAAATACATTTAAAGTCTTCACACAGCAAGTTTGACAATATACCTTATATAATGTCTGGAACACTCAAAATTCTTTTCATTATGGTAACAAAACAAGTTACCATATTATTTAAGATTATATAACTTAGCATTGCCAACAAACAAACACTTTCCAAGACGAATCTAGGAGAGACAAACCTTACACTCTGTGACAACTCACCTTGACAGAGTTGAGCTTGTTGATGCGTGGTCTGTAGTTATTAGGATCACGGCGGAATGTGATGTCCAAGGACTCCAAGAACATGTTCATGCCATGAAGCAGCGTCATGGGCCTAAAAGAACAAAGAAAACAATCAGCAATAGATAAAACAGGAAACATGTTAACAGATGTTTGTTATTACTAGACAGCCAAAATAAATTACATTAAACTAAACAGCTATACCAAAAAGAATTTCCAAACAGTTCAATTTACAGTCTTCAGCTAGAAACAGAAGGGTGTATCATCCTGCTGAACAAGTCCTATTCTTTTTATTGATCTGATCACATAATTATTTAAATCAATTAATTCTTAAACAAGTTTTGTTTTGTCAGTTATGTTTTAATTGAAAAAACATATAATATAAAATTTAAATAACATGCAATTCATCGAACAATTGATAAAGGATTATATGACCCTGCATGCTGAAGTGCCCCTTTTGAAAAAAGAGCACCTTACACTTTTCATACACTATCAAAAACTGCATTCTGTAAAATTATTAATAGCAGGTATATTAAAATAGAAATTCCACTGAAAGGAGGAATAAACATACTACAATGTGGGTTATTAGAGAATGCTTCTAAGTAAGAGTTTTAAATATAACACCAGCAGTTCTGGAACAAATGAAATTTACTTTTGCTTCAAAATCTACCAGTATAATGCAGCAACACACAGGTATGCAAATATAGCCATGTGGCGACTTACGAGTTGGCTGTAGAGTTGACACCAGGTGATCCTTCAAACACAACCACTCTGTCTGCCAGGTAGGTGGCCATGATGAAATCGTGCTCCACTACGAAGGCTGTCTTCTTGGCATGAAGAATGAACCTGAATAGGAAAATACACATCTTTGATGACCCTGAATACGGAATAGTAAATGATGACACACCTATGAAGACCCTGAATAGAGTAAAGAATACAGAAGAATACACAGTTTGGAAAAGAATATACATCAATGAGGAGACTGAATAAATTAAGAATAAACATAATGATATGATGACCCTGAAAGGAAAAGAACACGGAGCTTTGTGAACAGGAAAAGAACAGAGAGCGTTGGGAATAGGAAAAGAATACCAGTGTTTTTTTTTCATTCAAAATCGGGTCCAGTAATCGGCCGCCCATTCCCAATTGAAAAAAGTATATATTTTTCCCAAATGGTAGCTAAAAATTCCCAATGGAAGCTTTCCACCAAAAAGATTTTTTTTTTTTTAGATCTCAATATTGTGTTCAACTCCCATCCAAGTTCAACCTTTTAAAATTTAATACTGAAAACTCTTGTATTCTCAATTTTGAAGCATTTTTTAGCAAAACGAAACAAATTTCCAAATTGTAGTAAAAATGCTGCAAATTTTTTCTCAATCCAAAGGGAACTGGCTCCATTCCCAGAATAGTGAAAAAACACTGAATACACAGCATCATGCATGAGGACCTACTGACCATGCATAAGAAAATAATACAAAACAATGAGCATCATGAATAGAAATACTATACAGAATGAGGATCAAGAGTAGAAAAACATTACACTGTTCGAGGACCCTGAATAGCAAAATGTTATACAGCTATATGGAAACAACCTATCTATGAACAAAGTCTTCTATGGACAAAGTCTGTCTCAAAAGTGTGTGTAACAAAAAATTCTATTGTTACACTTGTTTATGTAGACTTACTTGTTCTTTTTCTTTCAAAAACTATATGCTTGCTTGCTGGAATTGCTTATTTCAATGCTTGATTATAATAGATAGAGAATCTAAATATTTGGCAAGTATTGGAAAGGGATTAAGTAAGCCGGTTTTTGCGTCAAGGGAGCAAAAATATTGATTTAATTTCCATCTCTTGGTTTATTTCAACATGTTTAAGTACCAAAGTAATTGTTACAATCCATCTGACCTCTTGATGACCTTTGCAGCATGGAGACGCTGTTCTGAGTCCAGATATGCGGAGGGTTCATCTATCAGGTACACGTCAGCAGGCTTGCCAAGGCACAGGGTCAGCGCCACACGCTGCAGCTCTCCTCCAGACAGGTTTTGTACCTGTATGCAGTATTATGTGTCAAAGCATTGGGAAAACAGGGCTTTATGCATGCGCCTAAAGTGCCTTCTCAGATTAGCCTGTGCAGTCCGAACAGCCTAATCAGGGAAGCCACTATCCATCTTGACTCATTTTTTTTTTAGAAGAGATTTTCTTTTAAACAAAAATTCCATAACAAGGGCTGTTTGTAAAACATGTATGCCCCCCATATCGGCTTGTCAGTTGTAGTGTCAGCCATTGTGTGAATATGTTTTTTGTCACTGTGGCCTTGACCTTTGACCTAGTGACCTGAAAATCAATAGGGGTCATCTGCCAGTCATGATCAATGTACCTTTGAAGTTTCATGATCCCTGGCCTAAGCATTCTTGAGTTATCATCCGAAAACCATTTTACTATTTCGATTCACTGTGACCTTGACCTTTGACCTAGTGACCTGAAAATCAATAGGGGTCATCTGACAGTCATGATCAATGTACCTATGAAGTTTCATGATCCTAGGCCTAAGCGTTCTTGAGTTATCATCCGGAAACCATCTGGTGGACCGAGCGACATGAGCAAAACAATATACCCCCCTCTTCTTCGAAGGGGGGCATAGCAAGAGCTGTCAGAGGACAGCGCGCTCGACTATTCGAGTGCTTGACAGTATAACGTAAGCCATCATGGAGAGGGAGGGGGGGTATAATGTGGGTGTGTGATCATTTAATAATGATATTTCAAAAATAAGAAAACAAAATTATTTTGGGGGGGGGGGTTGTTGGGTGGGGAGAGAGGAGGGTATAATGTGGGTGTGTGATCATTTAATAGATGATATTTCAAAAATAAGAAGAAAAAAAAATTGGGGGGGGGGGGGGGTTGGGGGGATGGTCTGGGTGGAGTGCATTGTGGTATGTAAGGTAAGTGTTGTTTTGTCAAACTTTAACATAGATTTATCAATAATATGCATATTCTAAGTATAAAAGGGGCCATAATATGTCAAAATGCTTGATACAGTTGTCTGCTCTTGTTTATAGGTTGGGGTCATGTTGGTAAACAAGTATGCAAAATATGAAAGCAATATGTCAAGGGACACAGGAAATATTTGGGGTAGTACGCAAACTTTAACATAGATTTATCAATAATATGCATATTCTAAGTATAAAAGGGGCAATAATTCTGTCAAAATGCTTGATACAGTTGTCTGCTCTTGTTTATAGGTTGGGGTCATGATGGTTAACAAGTATGCAAAATATGAAAGCAATATGTCAAGGGACACAGGAAATATTTGGGGTAGTACGCAAACTTTAACATAGATTTACCAATAATATGCATATTCTAAGTATAAAAGGGGCCATAATTCTGTCAAAATACTTGATACAGTTGTCTGCTCTTGTTTATAGGTTGGGGTCATGATGGTGAACAAGTATGCAAAATATGAAAGCAATATGTCAAAGGACATTGAAAATATTTGGGTTAGTACGCAAACTTTAACATTTGCATGCAAACGGACACGGGAACGGCAACGCAGACGCCGGGGCGAGTAGGATAGCTCCACTATATATATTTCTTATATAATAGTCGAGCTAAAATGAAAGGTGTCAACCATGTCCCCACATGCTTATGTGGGATAACACTTCACCCATGTGTAGTTAGCCCAGTTTTTCTGGAACACCCCTCATATTCATAAATGTAACTTTTAGTTTTTATTATTGTTATTTTGATGTTTTGCCATTGTCAACAGTGTTTCAGTCATATCTGGTCATCAGTTAACCTTCTCACACTTTTCTAAGCTAAGCTGGTTTACCAGAACTTAATGCAGATACGTATGCCAGTAAATAACACACACAGGTTTAAATAAGACATAGGGATAGAATGACTGTAGAATTTACTTTCATGACCTTTCACCACACAAGTTATATGGCTAGGCAGGGGTTTCAATCACTATTATCAGATAAATAATCGAGCACTGTAAGAGCAAGCCAGACTAGCAGCTGGGCAATGTAACAGCATAATATTATGCAGACTATAGGTGCAAATGATTCAGATAATTGAGTTTTGTATTTTTGATAGATATATTGTCATTTATATCCAGACTAATTGGCTCTGATAATCAAATAACTTATTATTATTATTATCGAAGACGGCAACTATTTTAAGTTTATAATTCCCAAGATGATGTGATAAAATGTTATTTATTCTAAAAGAAAGTTGGCACAAAACAGATAACCGAACTCTTTGTCAGTATATGAATAACGTATCTTAATCTTCAGAGCATAAACAACTGTAGGGTACTGACTGCAGAAAGTAGGTTATTTCCTTATTGGTTAAAGTTACAAAAGTAATTACCAGGCTTATCATTTTCACAAAAATTTCATACACATAAAACTGATTGTCTGCACAAACTTTAAGCTAAGCCCCAGATATAATGGCACCAAAAAATGTTATCAACATTTATTGCATTTATCAAGTGGTACAATTTTTTTTACCTAATTCAAAAACATTTTCATTAAACAACAGTGAAATTGAGCTTTGATGGATTTTTTTTTTCAAAAACACTAAAAATAATATGTTTAATCAGCTGAATCCGACATATTTGAAAAAAAACAAATACAATAATTATGATAAACAAGCAAATTCGTTGAATTGATATCCCCCGCCAATATGCTTCTAGACACAAAAGTGTTATATTTTACACTCAAAAAAGCATTTTTCAAGATACACGTGGCCATAACTCCGTTATTAACAGATGGTGTACAATGCCATTTGGCTTGCATCATCCTCTTATCCATATATATTTACTCATACCAGGTTTCAATGAAATCCGCCAAAGCACTTCCAAGATATGGCTCCAGACACAAAAGTGCCGGCTGGCCGGAAAGACGGACGGACCAATAACGCCAAAACAATATCCCTCCACCTATGGCGGGGGATGATAAACGGAATCAAATAACAATAAAACATCTGGAGAATTATCACCTCCTGGTCGATGATGTTGTCGATCAACATGGGCCTCATCACGTCAGCCACGAACTGTGGGTGGACATAGGCGTCTCTGATCCTGTCATGTAGCAGCTGTCGCACAGTGCCCTCAGACTTGGGGCTGATCTTCTGAGGCTTGTAGCTCACGTTAAGGATAGGGCATTGACCTGGGGGCATGCCAGAAGTATGTAGGGTGCGTTCAGGTAAACTGGGCCGGGTTGCTCATTATTTTCACAGCCAGTTAATTTAAGACCCAAAGAAAATTAACAAAGCCAATGTAATTATCAAACATTTTCAAGTTATTAGAACGAACAAATTTGTATACACTGAACACATATCTTAAAGGAAAAACAACTATGTCACATAAAGACCTTTCACCATTCAAAATGTGCATATCCATAAGATACACACTCATGCCAAATATCAAGTTGCTATATTCAATATTGCAAAAGTTATGGCCAAGAGACAGACACACACATACAATGACAGACAGACACACACATACAATGATAGACAGACACACACATACAATGACAGACAGACACACACATACAATGACAGACAGACACACACATACAATGACAGACAGACACACACATACAATGACAGACAGACAATACACCCCCAATCATTCGATCTGGGGCCATAATAATTAATAGCTGTTAGCATAACTGGATGTTAGAGTTTGAACAACCGGGCCCATGACTTACACTAATCAAACATTCCAATGATTCTTTGTGATACTAACCTGCCGGCCCAAGTGTGAGCATTTACGTACTCTAATGTGGTAATGTTAAACAGAATTAATCTACTATAGAATGTCTACCACCTAGGAGTTTCTAGGGCTCATTATGCACAAGTAAATCACTAGGAGTTTACAAGTAGAATAAAACAAGTGTATATATTAAGTACAGCGAGTTATTTTACATTGAACAAGTACTCTTTCCATCGCTGTTTCCTACCAAGATGTGAACGACACATGTTCACGATCATTAGTTCTGCTGGTAGTGTGAATAATTCAAATGTGAATAATTTAAGAGCAGTTTAAACAAGAGCACCAAACGGATGCCAACGCTCGGCTGCAGGTGCAGTTTTGAAAAAAGAAGCTCGTCAGGTTTTTTTAAGAGGTCACAGTGACCTTGACCTTTGATGTAGTGACCCCAAAATGGGTGTGACATGTAGAACTCATCAAGGTGCATCTACATATGAAGTTTCAAAGTTGTAGTTGGAAGTACTTTGATTTTAGAGCAACTGTAAAGGTTTTAGCACGACACGGACATCGGACAACAAGCTGGCTATTAAAAAATACCTCGGGGTTTTCTCCAAAAACAGCCCAGCTAAAAAACTATAATACCTAAAAGCCTGATAATTTTAACTTAAACAGAATATAAAGGTTTTATACATTTTTATACATTTTGATTTGTACAAAAAAAGCATGCACATGCCTGTACACATTGGAGAATTAAATTTGAGATATCTATGTTGCATTATTTCTTCTGGGAATGACGACTAGAAAAAGACAATCAAATGCCAAAAAAAGCATGAATTAACAACCTTTGTTCTTTTTGGCACTTTATTTGCGTAATCAGGCCATTCCTGGATCAACATGTTAATTATATCTTAATACATGTAACTAGTTATAACATCAGTGTTTATTAACTCCCACATACCTCCCGAGTCAGGGGCCAGTTTTCCAGCCAACATACGAATGAAGGTCGTCTTTCCAGTGCCGTTCTCTCCCAGCATGACAATAATCTCAGAGTCTGTGAACTGGCCTGGCTTCACTGTCAAACTGAATGAACCTGTAACCATGTACCAGAGTTACACAGTGTAACAGAAAGAGGGGGTATAAAAGAGCTTGCCTGACTGACCAGGTCTGTAAACAAGTAAATACAGACCAACCAGTGTACAGCAGCCAGCTAAGTGGCTGCTGTAGACAGGTGGCTGCTACAGTAAGGTGACTACTTTCCAGACTGACTGGTTATGTCATCTGTGGGTATCATGTTCATTCAAGATACACACACCAAAAGCTTTGCAAACTTTTTTGTAAACTGACATAATTTGCATTCATACAACCCTAAGCGTATAACAAGTTGTCATAAACAAGTAAAATGTTTCATAACATAGATAGGTAAACCCTCATGCAATCATTCTCAAGAAAATCATTTATCTCTGGTATGTGAAAACATGATTGGAAATTTCAATTGGAAGTCAGAACAGGTGCAGGATGACTTAATCCAATCCAAGTAGTTGACGTTTTCTAAGTAGCTTATTTATTAATAAATGAATGTTATCTTTCACTTGCCAAATTTAAATTAACTGGAATCAGTAAAGGGGCAAGTGCAAAAAAATTTCGAATGCTGCCAGTTATTTCCAGTTTAGCGAGTTTTGACTGTATTTAAGTGCTATCCTGTGGCACATCAAATACATCACAAGAGTTGAAGGGGCCAGTGTCCACCAAGCAATCCTTCTAAATTCAATCCCCATTCTGGAAGCTGTTTCAAGATCTTCTCCATAGACAAGTACTGCTTGAAGCAGGAAAACATACATTAAAGTGCATCAATAAGATGCAGATGGTGATATTAAGCTTAAACTAAAAAAATTCAAAGCAAAATCTACTCGTACAAAACAATTCAACTGAAAAAAGAAACTGTACATTATACTCTCACAAACAATTCCAATGTTACAAATCTAAGAAAGTTACTTGGTTTTTGGTGATCAGAACGTTTGACCTCAACTGTAACATAAAAATTATGATGGCATTACATTAAATTCTAAGAATAAGAAACATTTCACAGACGAAAGCAAAGATTACTTACGGATAACACAAATGCTATACTTTTCATTCACTTGATTACTCCCTGCCAATCTGATCAACCTCGGACACAGCAAATAAAACTGTCCAAAGGACCATGAAAAAATACCCAGATCACTAGTTCCAATGGCTGTTACAAAGGAGGCTTGCAATCTAAGTGTCTTTGAGAGACCAATATAATGGACATCAGGTCAGAAGATTTTATTCTTTCTGCAATATGTAGAGTCCATATTGAAGAATAATTATTTAACAAACAGCCCCATTTCGTAGTTTTACCGTTCACCTCAAAGTGCGACCATGATCAAGGCTTATAGTGAACCTTTGTGGCCTACACTTAACAAAAGCCCATGCGCTTGACCATTGTGAAAGCTATATCAAGCTTTCCTCAAGTGAGCTCATCAACAATATAAGGACATAACTTAAATGATAGGACAGTTCAGGAAAATAACGTCACATTACCTAGGTTTTTGGTCATGAGGGGGTACTCATATCTACACATCCTCTCTATCTCTTCCTCCAATGCCGTCTCAGATACTTTGAAGGTGAGAGAAACTTCGCGGAAACGCAGGTTCTCTGTTGGCACAAACCCATCCAAAAAAATGTTGATGCCTGAAATTCAAAATATGATTTTTTGCATATTAAAAGTTAAATTGCCAAATTCAAAACTGTTCAAAACCTATAGAAATGTAATATCTTTTTAGACAAACTTGTTTGTCTGATTCATGCAATCATAAATGACCCGCATCATACAAAAATGGGTCTTATGGTAAATAGGGCCTGCATAGCTCCAGACCAGCCTGCCCACATGTATGCACAGTCTGGTCAGACTGCTGTGCTGTGCTCAAAAATCATGCAAGGTTTTGCAGTCTCATAAAAAAATTAGGTTCCTCACCACTGTTCACATGGGAACGCTGGTCTTGTGCTAAGCTGGCCTCATACGGATATAAAACCCATGTTTAAATTATGTTGCTCATATAATGTCAGAATTTTCAATGCTACAGCTAAATTGGGTCTTGGGGGTTTGGAAACCTGAAACTACCAAAACTAGAAGATGCTTTGTATAAGCAAAGCTTTATACCTTCCCTGACTCCAAAGGGCATAGTGACAACTCCATAGGCTCCCGGCACCCCATACAGACAGCAGATGAAGTCTGAGAGGTAGTCCAGCACAGAGAGATCGTGCTCAACTACAATGATGTACTTATCCGCCGCAATCAGGTTGCGTATAGCAATGGCAGCATTCAGACGCTGTTTCACATCGAGGTAGCTTGAAGGCTCGTCAAACATGAAGCTGGAGAAATGAACAACATACATGTAGCTAAATCAAGCAATTACCAAATACCTTAATATTGATGCTCACAGTTTTACTCGACCTGCAAATTTCATAACTAATGTGTAATATATGCACTAAGGAACAAAGGAACTAGACATTTTAAATGTACTGTAATAACAAGATAGAACATATTGAAACCTGACAAAGACTATACATTTCGCACTGTTAAACTTTAAACTAGTATCTTTATGATATAAAACGAATATAAATGATAGTTTTAAATGTTAAATAATGGCATACATTTTTTTTTAATTTTTAAACATGGTTATAATAGGAGATAACTTGCACTGACAATAAGTTTCCCAGAACCATTACTTACATATCCGCCTTCTGTATGCATACCATGGCGCAGGCAAACCTCTGCAGCTCTCCACCAGATAATTCCTCCACATCACGACCTTTCACATGCATCAAGTCTGAAATTGTTCTTGTTAATCTTAATTTTTGAAATGAATAGCATGCTATCCTTATGTCGCCATGTTTTACTTAAAATATAATTTCATGCAATACCAATTATAGCATTATTAAAAGAAAGGCGATTTTTCAGCATTGAGAAGTAAAATTGGGGAAAGTAATTTTGTTTCCATATATAAATGTGTTTTTATCTTCAATCAAACATAACACAAAGGAGCCACACTCTTGGAAAAAGGGGTTTAATGCATGTTCATGCAATTTTGTCCAAGTTTATAGACTGTGAAGTCGGTTAAGCTTAACCTAGGACCAAACTGTTCACCTACACTTGCATGGTCTTTTGGAAGAAACTGCATTAAAACCAAAAATTATGTATAAGTGGACTGCACGCGCTAATTGGATAACACTTCACAAAATGGGATAACACTTAACAAATAAAAACACTAGGCCCGAATTCCCAGCAGAGAGATAAATAACGTGGGGTCCATTTGCTTCTAATTTACGACGTAGGGTCCAGATATTTACCGAGCTGTGTGCAGACATCATCCTGGTTCTTGAGCTCATCCTTCTTGTCAAGCAGCTGCTGTACTGAGCCCTTGAAATGGAAGAGTATGCAGGGGTGTGATTGAGGTGAAGTCTGAGGGGAGGAATATTCTGAAGACTGATTTTGACTACCCTAATTGCGTGCATTACGCAATGACAAACCTTAAAACAGATTTTTAAACAAGAGCACCGCCTTGCGGGTGCAGACCGCTCATCTATTTTCTTTTTAAAGGTGAAGGGACTCTCATTTTCAATCACAAAGGAGGGAGGGGTGGAGTGAAGAGGGGTGTATAGTGTGGAGTTGTGGACATTTATTACATAATCTTCCAAAAAAGCGAAAAAAAAAAAAAAAAAAAAAAAAAAAAAAAAATCGGGGGGCGGGGGGGGGGGGGGGGGGGGGGGGGGGGGGGGGAAGGGCGATGGGGGGGGGGGGGGGGGGATTTTTTGGGTGCGATGGTTGGACGGTATTTCAAACATAACCGTTTAAAAAAAAAAATTGGGGGGGGGGGAGGGTGTGGTGGTAATTTGTGAGATGATCTTAAAAAAAAAAAAAAAAAAAAATAGGGGGGGGCAGGGGGGCAGGGGGGAGGTGGGGGGGGAGGGGGGGAGGGGGGGAAGGGCACGGGGGACGGTTTGGGTGGAGTCTATTGTGGTATGTCAGGCAAGAGTAGTTTCGTCAAAGTATCAATCAAATCTAATCATAAATAAAGAAGTTATGGCAATTTTAGCAAAATTTAATAATTTGACCTTGAGAGTCAAGGTCATTCAAAGGTCAAGGTAAAATTCAACTTGCCAGGTACAGTAACCTCATGATAGCATGAAAGTATTTGAAGTTTGAAAGCAATAGCCTTGATACTTAAGAAGTAAAGTGGATCGAAACACAAAATTTAACCATATATTAAAAGTTACTAAGTCAAAAAAGGGCCATAATTCCGTAACAATGACAACCAGAGTTATGCAACTTGTCCTTTTACTGTACCCTTATGATAGTTTTTGAGTGTTCCAAGTATGAAAGCAATATCTATGATACTTTAGGGGTAAAGTGGACCAAAACATAAATCTTAACCAAATTTTCAATTTTCTAAGTATAAAGGGCCCATAATTCCGTCCAAATGCCAGTCAGAGTTACATAACTTTGCCTGCACGGTCCCCTTATGATAGTAAATAAGTGTTGCAAGTATGAAAGCAATAGCTTTGATACTGTAGGAATTAAGTGGACCTAAACACAAAACTTTATCAAATTTTCAATTTTCTAAGTATAAAAAGGGCACATAATTCTGTCAAAATGCCAGTCAGAGTTACATTACTTTGCCTGCACAGTCCCCTTATGAAAGTTAGTAAGTGTTGCAAGTATGAAAGCAATAGCTTTGATGCTTAAGGAATAAAATGGACCTAAACACAAAACTTAACCAAAATTGTCAATTTTCCAAGTATAAAAAGGGCACATAATTCTGTCAAAATGCATGCCAGAGTTATCTAACTTTGCCTGCCCAGTCCCCTCATGATAGTAAGTAAGTGTACCAAGTTTGAATGCAATAGCATTGATACTTACTGAGAAAAGTGGAACTAAACGCAAAACTTAACCAAAATTTTCAATTTTTTAAGTATAAAAAGGGCACATAATTCTGTCAAAATGCACGCCAGAGTTATCTAACTTTGCCTGTCCAGTCCCCTCATGATAGTAAGTAAGTGTACCAAGTTTGAATGCAATAGCATTGATACTTTCTGAGAAAAGTGGACCTAAACGCAAAACTTAACCGGACGCCGACGCCAACGCCAACGCCAACGCCAACGCCGACGCCAAGGTGGTGACAATAGCTCATAATTTTTTTTCAAAAAATAGATGAGCTAATAAACACCATCTTAAACTTATCAGCAATATTTTTTATGAAAATCTTTTTAAAATCACTAAACATGTTTTGCAAAGTCACCAGTATTAATTGTGATCAAAATCAACGAGTGTTCTGATACCTGTGAACGATGACGGCAATCTTTTAACATTTGAGCTCAATGCCTTTAAATTCTACATAAGGTCAACAATGTCACAGGGTTCAACTAACTACAATTTACCACAGTTTATGCAGTTCAATATTTTTTCAATATGACTTCAGCCTTACCAAGACAGTAGATCTTCCGTACCCATTCAGAAAGTGGTATCACTTTCTGATTTATATCCACTGTTGTTTCTTCCCTTTCCCATTTAAATTTGTTTTTCAATAATTGCTAAATCTCCGAGATTTTGTGAGATTCGTTCGTTCGTCTTCATTAACGCTTCACAAAGTTGCCATTTGCAATCGAATCAGAAAAGAAATATGAAACACATTTTAAAAGACCTGTTTTAATTGGAAGATTGGGAAACGACAGCCAATGACATCGCTCGTTTCAAAAAATGCTAAGACAGAATTACAGTGGAATATGCGGAGAGGTTTTGCAGGCCGCAGATTTTAGAACCACTTATGAAATATAACTGCGGATTCGGTCGTACTTTGAACCATTTTTTTTCGAATTTACGGGAATTGCGGAAATGACCCTGGACAAGCCGATCCGCGGAAATCCGTAAAAATCACACCCCTGGACTATGAGCACCTGAGATGTAATCAGCATTAAAATCCGTCAATGACCAAATATGACAAACATTCAGTTTTCTTGCATTTAATCCCGCCTCTTTTGAACAAATGCCATAAAAGCACAAAGGTTTATCCCTTATTAGACTGTGTGAACAGAACAGGCATATCTGGGGGGACCTTAATCACACATGAACTGAACCCAGTTTTCTAAGAACAAGGCCTTTATGTATTGTCTATGGAAGACAAAGTTGCAATTAATGGGTTAGGGTTTGTACACCATTTAAACTGGGTTGTTCAATATTGACAATAAATAATACTCAAAAATGTGATGTTCTTAAACAGTGTGAACAATTTTTCATAGCTAGATATTTTTGTTGTCAAACATTTAGCTTCATATGTGCCATCTCATTGTGCTGAGTATTCTTACAACAAGAGCTGTCACCATAGGATGACATATGCCCCCAATAAACGCTTTGATAGAAGTTATGAGCATTTTTCGAAACCTAAATACTAAATCCTTGAAATGCACTAAGTGACCCAATAACCTAGTTTTTGACCTGGCATGACCCATATTTGAACTTGACCTAGATATTGTCTGGATACAACTTCTGACCAAATTTGGTAAAGATCAGATGAAAACTATTTGAATTAGAGAGCGGACACAAAAGTGTGACAGACTGACAGACAGACAGACGGACAGTGCAAAAACTATATATAAAAAGACTACTACTTTGAAGAGTGTTTAATGCTGAAAGTACATTTGAATCTGTTTGAGATTTAATACTGTACGACAAGAATCAGGTTAAAAAATGTTATAGTATAGTTACAACAGAATATTTGAATTTCAATATATTTGATGTGGGAAGCTATGAACAGTTAAGTCACTTTTTAACAGTGCTCCAGCCAGGATTTGATAAGGCAGAATGATCTTTTGTAATAAAGGGCACATACAAAATTTAATGTAAGTGCTTACAATTAAATGATCCTTTAAACAGATTTTAAATATAATATATAAACATATTTTAAATATAATATATATATATACCATGTGATATAAAAATTTTTTATTTATTTTAACAAGGGCTGTTTGTAAAACATGCATGCCCCCCATATGGGCTGTCCGTTGTAGTGGCAGCCATTGTGTGAATACGATTTTTGTCACTGTGACCTTGACCTTTGACCTAGTGACCTGAAAATCAATAGGGGTCATCTGCGGGTCACGATCAATGTACCTATGAAGTGTCATGATCCTAGGCAAAAGCGTTCTTTTGAGTTATCATCCGAAAATCGTTTTACTATTTCGGGTCACCGTGACCTTGACCTTTGACCTTGTGACCTCAAAATCAATAGGGGTAATCTGCAAGTCATGATAAATCTACCTATGAAGTTTCATGATCCTAGGCGTATGCGTTCTTGAGTTATCATCCGAAAACCATTTTACTATTTCGGGTCACCGTGACCTTGACCTTTGACCTAGTGACCTCAAAATCAATAGGGGTCATCTACGAGTCATGATCAATCTACCCATGAAGTTTCATGAATCTAGGCGTATGCGTTCTTGAGTTATCATCCGGAAACCATTTTACTATTTCGGGTCACTGTGACCTTGACCTTTGACCTAGTGACCTCAAAATCATTAGGGGTCATCTGCAAGTCATGATCAATCTACCCATGAAGTTTCATGATCCTAGGCGTATGCGTTCTTGAATTATCATTCAAAAACCATTTTACTATTTCTGGTCACCGTGACCTTGACCTTTGACCTAGTGACCTCAAAATCAATAGGGGTCATCTGCGAGTCATGATCAATGTACCTATGAAGTTTCATGATCCTAGGCCCAAGCGTTCTTGAGTTATCGTCTGACAACCACCTGGTGGACGGACCGACCGACAGACCGACATGAGCAAAGCAATATACCCCCTCTTCTTCAAAGGGGGGCATAATTATATTTATTTTCATTTAAAACATGTTTTCTAAAATAAACAAAATTATTTTCACAGTGAAAAACTTATTACAGTGCAACAGATATGGATCATTTGATCATTTTAACTATTTGTATTTCAGAGGAAACAAATTGAAATAAATAATGAATCATACAGAAAATTATTATGCAAATGAAAAAACAATTTATCTTCGATTCTTGGTCAAAGAAGTGCAATGATAGTCCAGCTTATAAAAGGAACATTTGAGATCATATCAATAGGTTAGGTAACTTTTGATCAATGAAAAAATAATTTACAAACAGTTTTGACAGAGAAAACTACTTCTTACAAAAAGCTTGCAGTGCAAAACAAATTGCCATGAAATCTGATCAGTTTCCTTGTTACTAAACCTTTAAATATAACATGCCAAACAAAAATGTCATTAAACAAGCAAATTCGTTGAATTGATATCCCCCCCCCCCAATATGCTTCTGGACACACAAGTGTTATATTTGACACTCAAAAAGCAATTTTCAAGATACAAAGGGCCATAACTCTGTTGTTAACAGATGGTGTATAATGCCATTTGGTGTGCATCATCCTCTTATATATATATATATATACTCATACCAAGTTTCAATGAAATCCGCTAAAGCACTTCCAAGATATGGCTCCGGACACACAAAAAAAGCATTTTTTCAAGATAAAACAGGCCATAACTCCGTTATTAACAGATGATGTACAATGCCATTTGGCGTGCATCATCCCCTTATCCATATATATACTCATACCAAGTTTATATGAAATCCGCCAAAGCACTTTCAAGATATGGCTCCGGACGGACGGAAAGACGGAGAGAAGGAAGGACGGACAGACAACGCCAAAACAATATCCCTCTGCCAATGGCGGGGGATAATAAAAAGTACACATGGAAGAGGCTGAAGAGGGTAGGATGGAACCTTGAGTCGTTAGGGTGATATGCACATCCATTAAAGCCCGGCTGGAGCGCTATATACAATACATACCTTGACAGCACGTGGTATTTGGTCGACATACTGAGGTTTGATGATTGCCTTCAAGTCATCCTCTAGAATCTTTGTGAAGAAGTTCTGTAGCTCAGAGCCTCGGAAATACGTCAAAATCTCAGTCCAGTCTGGAGGGTCCTGCACAATGAACAGGAAGCATTCAGATAACAGAGCCATGATTAAATTTGTCTCAGGTAAGAGTATAATGATTCTGGCCAGTAAAATCAACTGCAGATAGCAATGATTTAAGGTCATAGCAAAATCTGTCAACACATGTGAACAATGATCAGGGATCAAGCAACTGGGCGATTTGGGCGATTATATCGCTGTGGCTTCCCTTTAATCGCCCGGATCAAAAGCACCGACGATACCACTTCGCCAAAAAATCTGGCAATTATCACATCTGCAGCGCTTTCTAAGTGGCTTCTGTTTATTACCAAATACACGCCAAAGTCAATCAACTGACCGATTCGACGAAACTCCGCCCCCTGGCGTAGTAAATAACCTATTGAAAATTGATAAGCAACCATTCACAGCGCTCGTCATTCGGGTATTTGGCAGGAATCTCTTGACCAAGCAGAGTGAAATCACTGAAGCGTGTAAGTGTTACAAACGGTGTTTTAACTGCTATTGTCAAGTTTTATGGGGGTTATTATCGGATGAATGGCGCCTTTATGATAGTGAGCAATAAATAAAGTAAAACTGTGACAAACTCTCACCACGATAAAAAATTATAACGATTATTAGGGCCCCTATTTCTTTACCATTTAATCAATAGTGACTGTCAATACCACACGGGCCTGGCAAAAGCATTTAACAAAAAAAATTCTCCACAAAAACATATGAAATCTTGTTTCAACAGGAATTTGTGAGCATTTCTGTTTAATAGTTTCATTATTAAAATATTTTGGGAAAGATAAAGTTTGATTTATAAGAAACCAACAATTTCGGAACTAAAAAGTGTACCATTCACTCGTTATACTATATTTCGGATATGTTAAAAATTCGGACATTGCAAGATAGGGGCATTTATGTGTTGGTTTGTTGTTGATAGTTTGTAGAACTATGATTTATGATATTTCAGGCAACTAGAATGGATGGTGGCAATTATCTGGGCCTTTCTGTCAAGAAATATACGTGAAAAACATTTATTTATTTGAGCCTAGAAATTATCAACCACTTACAGAAAACGTTTTAACAACAGAAGCTGTCAAAGCTGATGTACCATAAAAAGTTGTGTATAAGGCGCACTTTTTTACCCCAAAATTTCATTTTAAAAACTTGATGCGCGTTATGCACAACTACAGCCATGCCAAGACATTTATTCCCTGTCAGTAACCCAGTTGCGGTAATTCGTATCATTCTGTTTCCCGGTGTTTAAACTGTAACTATGTTAATAATAGTGTTATATTTACGATCTGAATAAGATGGATACGTACAGAGCATTGAAATCAAATAAATTAGAAGAAGAGAATGAAAAACAAGGAAGCCATTTTTATTGAAATGTTATTGTTTTCTCACAATATTATACACTATTGTACTAGGGTTACACAATTTACAATCGTATGTCTGCAAGGTCTTTCCCGATATATTTATGATTATTTTTCTTGCTTTTCAAATGTGTTAATAAAATTGATGTTGTGTTTGTTTACACGTTTTCATACGTCTTGTCAAGATTGAGGATGTGGTTATCGAGCAATTTGTGTCACCTGTCAAGTTTTGTGTAGCTGGGCTATTATCAAAACATGCAAACCGGCAAACGGCTTCACACTTCCATTGTTTGTTTATCGCCGATTATGTTGTAATGGTGTTGAGAAGTTTGAGTCGTTAAAGTCTCCTGTCAATTATAGACACTCGAAAAGAACACATGATATCAGCAATGTAAATAAACGCGCTGTTGTGAATAAGTCATGCATGAATAACCATGTGACAATGCCAATCGATAATGTCAGTTTCTTAGTTATAACTAATCCATCCTTTATGTGTATTCCTCCACAATAAAATCATGGACAGTTACTTCGGAGACATAAATGATGAAAACATTGATGGTATCCTCGTGGAAAGTGTGCATTTCATGCATAATTCATTTAAATCCAAACATTTATTTTTACGCATAATATGATTTTAAAAAAACACACAAACTAGTTGTGTCGTTATCGTCTTTAAAATAATTTATAATTGAAGCAATAAAAGAACACGGAAGATCGGCAATGTAAATATAACGTTTTTCAGTTAGCCTGTGGTACGGAATTTTCCCCCCAATTTTTTTGCTTCAAAAACTTTTTTCCGATTTTTTAGCTTAAAAAAGTAGATGCGCGTTATACATAAATGCGCGTTATACACAGCGTTTTACGGTATATCATGTCAAAATGACCAAATATAACTGTTTAACAATATGAAGTGAAATGCTTTATTTTCTGATGTTTTCTTTTTCCCTTTTAAATGATGTAAATTGGTGTGATTCTATGTTTAAAATTAAATAGTTAATTTTGAAACATTTTGAAACATTTATGCAGCATACTGTTTCATTGATGTTAACATTATTATATTATTTTGGTTATCTGTGTTGTTTATCAAGATAAAAAAAAAGTTATTTTAATACAAATAAAGCTTATTAAGTCTTATGAAGGTATAAAACTTATGTAGGTACTTATAGTTTTTCATGTATTACCATACTTTTTCTCAAGTGATAATATAGTCAATGACATGAATGTAATGTAGTAAGGTTTCTTTTAATAATTGTCCTAAATGATTGTTCATATTATTAAGGTTGGAATAACAGACAGTTTTCACACTGCCAGGGCTCGAAATTAACACTCGCATACTCGCAAAATGCGAGTTAAAAATACAGATTACGAGTTAAGTTTTAAGCAACTAGAACTTTTTTGCGAGTAAAGAAATAGTGAAAAAAAGAGTAATATTGCTAAATGCGCTCGACATTGTGAACGCTAAACCGCAGGTCACTTTATAGAACGTCCGAATACCTGTATGTGGAAGCTCTCACCTTGTATATAGACTGGTATACTTATAGTACATATATGCGGATGGTATTGGTACAAGGAACGTGAAACAGTCGATTATCCACTCATGTTCATTATAAGAGACATAAAACTTAAACAGTCATGGTGTTGAAGCGAAAAATAACTAGTTTCTATTTGCCCACTGATGGAAATAAAAATACGAAATATAAAGCAAAGTTAACCATTGAATTAGGTAAAAAAAACAGAAATTAAATCCTTCTACGAAAACAGTGAAAAGTGGGAAAAAGAACGTAATATATAACACTAAAACTTGTTGTTGATGTCATACAATAACTTGTTTTAATAGTGCTAAACTAATGTCCAAACTTGCTTTTATTTATGTATCCAACAAAATTTGCGAGAATGTTTTTGATTTTGCGAGTTGGCATTAAAGCTGCTCGCAATTTTTTGCTAGTAGAAATTTTTTGCTAGTAGAAAAAAAGTTAAATTCGAGCCCTGAGACTGCGAAAAAGAGGCAACAACTTTTTTTGGGCCAGTGAAACACCTGGGTCATGGTTCACAATGGTCCATTGGTGATCGCAAAAGATCCACTTCTCCCTAAAACTGCCTCACTTCTCCCTTTCCAGAGCTGAGGGAGAAGCGACTTCTCCCAATATATGGAGTCTAGCTTGATCCCTGATGATAAAATAAATCTTTATTTGATGTTAACCAAATATAGTGCAACTTGTGTACAACAGTGAACAAGTGGTAAAAGCAGTGTTTTTTTTCATTCAAAATTGGGAACAATGTAAACAACCCCATTTCTGGTATATATATTATGCATATATAATATATTAACTCAAGGGTGAGATACTCTGAATCTTTCTATAAAAAAAAATTTGGAAATAAGAACATAAATCAAATAAACAATTTTTTTACAATTTTGGTTTGTGAATGAGTCTGTTAAACAGACCTGTAGATATACCAGGAAAAGGCCAGACTCAAATCAGTATTACAACAGAACACGTTCACCAAAACATTCAAAGGCTCGCACTCACATTGAACCTGCCTAGGTTTGGTTTCTGTTTGCCAGCCAGGATCTTCAGTGCAGTTGACTTCCCAATTCCATTGGTGCCAACCAGTCCAAGCACTTCACCAGGACGAGGGGTGGGCAGTCTGGAGAATAAAGATCAAATGTTAACGTCAGTTATATCCGTGTGAAGCTTTGAGTCAACATATGCATTAAGCTAACAGCAGTCATAAAACATTGCACCAACCGGTTGTCAGAGTTTAATATAAAGTATGTTGACAATTTTATGTGAATTCTCCGCCTGACTTGTGAAGTGTTATGGCCACAAACCTATGATTCAAAAGTATTACATTTTTTTAATCAATAATAAGATCTATTTCTTTAAATGTCAACAGCATCCAAAAGCATTCACTTAAACCATATTTTTGAATAATCAAGAAAATGTTATCACTCAGGGCCCTTGCTACACTTTGGGGGATTGGGGCAAAGGCCCTTAGAGGGGGGAATTTCGCAGCGATTTGGGTGAAAAGTGGCATTTTAGAAGATCTTTTCACCAACCATTCAACACTTAAAATTGCTATATTTTAATGTGATTTACATAAATATACATTTAATCAAAGGTTAATAGCACAATACCAGCTAGCTACATAGGTTTAAAAGTAAAAAAAAAAAAAAAAAAAAAAATTAAAGGGGGGAATTTTTAGCTGAAATAGGGGAAAAAAGTATACTTTTTCATGGGGGAAGCCGCCGATATTCGGCGGTAAAAACTGCAAAATGAGGGCCCTGTCACTCATTCAATCGCAAACAAATTAAAGCAAGAGCCGTCCCCATAGGATGACATATGCCCACGATAAACGCTTTGATAGAAATTATGAGCATTTTTTGAAACCTGAACGCATTTTTCGAAACTTAAACGTGGACCCTTAGTTCAAGGCCAAGGTCAAAGGGATCAAAATTTGTGTGCTTTTGGAAAGGCCTTGTCCATATACACATGCATACCAAATATGAATGTTACATCTGAAGGGACATAGCAGTTATGAGCTTTTTTTCGAAACCTAAACGCAAAGTGTGACAGACAGAAAGATGGACAATGCGATCACTATATGCTCTCCTTCGGGGGCATAAAAAGTTGTGTAAGTTTGGTGTAGTATAGTAATATGGTGTAGTAGAAACTCTACCAAACTAGTGATTTTATTTTCCCAATTGGGAAAAGTACAGGTTCCGAACCGAATGGGAATAATCAGCTGGCAAAACCCTGAAATTGGGAAAATTGGCTTTGAGAAACTAATTAAAATATTCCTTAACATGCATTTTGGCCATTTTTTAGTGCTTATTTTAAATGTTCACTTGCAGATAGTGCACTTTTGAAGCAAAATTGACAAAATTTTCCTTCATTCTGGGAATGCTTCAGATAATTGGGAATTTTGTAGTTTTTCTTAAATTGGGATAGTAGTCATCATAGTAATGTATACAGTTACTTTATAAAGGAAAAAAAATTGCTGCAAGCCCAGCAGGCTTGTAAGTTTGCAATACCAATCAACAAAACATAAGGATCCTACTTACAGACCGATGCGTTGGCATTCAAGGCCCATCATCAGTCTCTTAGAACAAGCCTCGATTATTCAAGTCTGGATTGTTCAATAGTAAACAGGTAAAAAGATGAAGTGGCAAACTTACCTATGCAACTTAAAGCTGTTGGCGCTGTATCTATGTGTTGTATCTTTTGCCAAGTTACTCGGCAAATTGATGATGCTTATCGCCTCAAAAGGACATTTCTGAAAGAAAATTAGAACAGTCATTAAAGGCAACAAATACCTCCGCTATAGGTCATTTCAAGCATGTGCAAAAATTTATAACATGCTTAGACAAAAAAGCTACACTTCGATTAATTGAAAAATTTGTCTTAATAGAAAAATGTGTCTTGCATTTATTGAAGATTGATGTTGAAAGGCAGAACACTGAGACAAGTAGAAACACAAGTCAACATACAAATCAGCAACGTGAAACCAATGAGTGCATTGTGTCAGATCTACAGACAGACCAAACGGTTGATTCCAGTATATTATCACAAACATTTTTTGCAATTTATAACAAACAATATTTTAACATATTTAACAATTTTGGGAATGGGATGGTTCCCTTAGGAAAGGAAAAAATTGCATCATTTTTACCAAAATTAAAAAATTAGGTGGGGTTTTGTTAGTTGAAAAATACTCTAAAACATTAGGAATACAAGTGTTACAAGTCAAAATTAAATGTTAAAATGTTGAAACTATAGAGCTGGACTTAATTATTATCTTTTGGAAACCTTTAATGGGTTTGAGTCCCTTTGGATTGGGAAAATTTGCAGCGTTTTTACTAAAATTGGAAAATTAGCTTTGTTATTGTTTTGCTGAAAAATGTTTCAAAATCGAGAATTCAGGTGTTTTCACAGCAAAATATTACCTTCTATATAAAGTACCGGAAAACAGCACTTTATCAATTAGAAAAAACTAAAAATCCAATTGCTGTCAAACAATTCCCAATTGAAAATTTATTTATTAATTTTTTTTATAAATAAAATTCAACATTAAGTTAGTTTCCCTATGCAGCTCTATTTCTTCAACTTATGTAAATATAATATTGACAAACAGACAAAACTTAGTTATCAATTTTAAAGTATTTGGGAGAAAAAAATCAAATACACATGCACATGTACACCAATTTCTTAATATGAAGACTTCACGACGTGAATTTTCCACATACAGGGTTTATGGCGCACATTTTTCCCAATTGGGCTGGTACCGGTACATTTCCCACTGGGAAGAAAAGGCTGTTTCAGTACTTCAATTACAAAGGTTGAACTTACATATATATAGCTGGAAGGGAGATAAAACAAGAGCTGTCACCATAGGATGACTTATGCCCCCCATAAACACTTGATTTTGAAACCTAAACGCGGACCCTAAGTTCAAGGTCAAGGTCACATGGGTCAAAATTTGTGTGCTCATGGAAAGGCCTTGTCCACATACACATGCATACCAAATATGAAGGTTATATCTCAAGGGACATAGAAGTTATAAGCATTTTTAAAAACCTAAACGCAGATTTTGAAACCTAAACGCGGACCCTAACTTCAAGGTAAAGGTCACAGGGGTCAAATTTTTGTGAGTATGGAAAGGCCTTGTCCATATACACATGCATACCAAATATGAAGGTTATATCTCAAGGGACATATAGAAGTTATGAGCATTTATCAAACCAAAATGCAGATTTCGAAACCTAAACGCGGACCCTAAGTTCAAGGTCAAGGTCACAGGGGTAATTTTTTTTGTGCGTATGGAAAGGCCTTGTCCATATACACATGCATACCAAATATGAAGGTTATATCTCAAGGGACATAGAAGTTATGAGCATTTTTCGAAACTTAACGCAGATTTCGAAACCTAAACGCGGACCCTAAGTTCAAGGTCAAGGTAACAGGGGTAACAAAATTTGTGCATATGGAAAGGCCTTGTCCATATACACATGCATACAAAATATGAAGGTTATATCTCAAGGGACATAGAAGTTATGAGCATTTTTCAAAACCTAAACGCAAAGTGTAACAGAAAGACGGACAGACAGACAGACAGACGGACAGTCCGATCACTATATGCCACCTTTTCTTCGAAAGGGGGCATTAAAAGCTCAGATCTAAACTTTTGTGAAACCTTCAATTGGGAATTTTTTGGGCAAAAATATACTTTTCAATTGTGAACGGGGCCAAATACCTGATTTGATTTGAATAAAAAAAACATTTATTGAACAAATATTTAAATCAAGAAACTTGTCAGACAATACGAATATTTTTTTACCTTTGAACATATACCACAACCAATGCATAAGTCTTCTGATATATATGCAATCTTGTCAGTTGCACACACTTCAATACAAAGCTTTCCTAAAATATTAAAACATAACATATGATATTCAAAAAATAAACAAATGAAATTACAATAAATAATTATGTTGCAGTTCATCATAGAATAAAACTGTGTAGACATATATGTGAAATCAAAGATCATTTCGCAGTCACTCAAAATAATTGTTTATATTTTTATGTTAATTTATTTATTCTATATTTTTATTTGCAAAGTGTTTGTTCCAAATATATATATATAAGTTTTTGGGTGCGATGGTTGGACGGTATTTCAAACATAACCATTTAAAAAAAAATAATTGGGGGGGGGGGGGGGGGTATAGTGTGAGGGTGTGGTGGTAATTTGTGAGATGATCTTAAAAAAAAAAAAAAAAAAAAAAAAATTAAAAAAAAAAAATTGGGGGTGGGAGTGTGGTGGGGTGGGGGTAGTGTGAGGGTGTGGTGGTCATTTGTGAGATGATCTTAAAAAAAAAAAAAAAAAGGGGGGGGGAGGGGGCGAGGGGGGGAGGGGGAGGGCATTGGGGATGGTTTGGGTGGAGTCTATTGTGGTATGTCAGGTAAGAGTAGTTTTGTCAAAGTATCAATCAAATCTAATCATAAATAAAGAAGTTATGGCAATTTTAGCAAAATTTAATAATTTGACCTTGAGAGTCAAGGTCATTCAAAGGTCAAGGTAAAATTCAACTTGCCAGGTACAGTAACCTCATGATAGCATGAAAGTATTTGAAGTTTGAAAGCAATAGCCTTGATACTTAAGAAGTAAAGTGGATCGAAACACAAAATTTAACCATATATTCAAAGTTACTAAGTCAAAAAAGGGCCATAATTCCGTAACAATGACAACCAGAGTTATGCAACTTGTCCTTTTACTGTACCCTTATGATAGTTTGTGAGTGTTCCAAGTATGAAAGCAATGTCTATGATACTTTAGGGGTAAAGTGGACCAAAACACAAATCTTAACCAAATTTTCAATTTTCTAAGTAAAAAGGGCCCATAATGCCAGTCAGAGTTACATAACTTTGCCTGCACAGTCCCCTTATGATAGTTAATAAGTGTTGCAAGTATGAAAGCAATAGCTTTGATACTGTAGGAATAAAGTGGACCTAAACACAAAACTTAACCAAATTTTCAATTTTCTAAGTATAAAAAGGGCACATAATTCTGTCAAAATGCCAGTCAGAGTTACATTACTTTGCCTGCACAGTCCCCTTATGATAGTTAGTAAGTGTTGCAAGTATGAAAGCAATAGCTTTGATACTTAAGGAATAAAATTGACCTAAACACAAAACTTAACCAAAATTTTCAATTTTCTAAGTATAAAAAGGGCACATAATTCTGTCAAAATGCACGCCAGAGTTATCTAACTTTGCCGGCCCAGTCCCCTCATGATATTAAGTAAGTGTACCAAGTTTGAATGCAATAGCATTGATACTTTCTGAGAAAAGTGGACCTAAACGCAAAACTTAACCAAAATTTTCAATTTTCTAAGTATAAAAAGGGCACATAATTCTGTCAAAATGCACGCCAGAGTTATCTAACTTTGCCGGCCCAGTCCCCTCATGATAGTAAGTAAGTGTACCAAGTTTGAATGCAATAGCATTGATACTTTCTGAGAAAAGTGGACCTAAACGCAAAACTTAACCAAAATTTTCAATTTTCTAAGTATAAAAAGGGCACATAATTCTGTCAAAATGCACGCCAGAGTTATCTTACTTTGCCTGCCCAGTCCCCTCATGATAGTAAGTAAGTGTATCAAGTTTGAATGCAATAGCATTGATACTTTCTGAGAAAAGTGGACCTAAACGCAAAACTTAACCGGACGCCAACGCCAACGCCGACGCCAAGGTGATGACAATAGCTCATAATTTTTTTTCAAAAAATAGATGAGCTAAAAATAATATAGACTTTAGACACGTTTTATTGTATTTTAATGTGATCCATACCAATACTCACCTAAAAAACACTCTCTTGTGTTGTGTTTTGCTATTATAGTCGGACAGTGGGACTGACAAAAACTGATTCGGACTGACAAAAATTTCAAGTCTGTCAGTCCGAATGACTGACAGATTTTTCAAGTTTGGTGAACCCTGATAACCAGGGATCATATTTTCCCGCAACATCAATCGGTCTGGATATAAATGGGGATAAAGTATCCGAAAATTTGTGTGCGAAATTAAGACAAATTACGTTACAATATATACCATTGATTTTGCCATTCATGAAGGTGGTATAATCAATATACCAGTAAAATTCCCTTAGTCATTTATTTTAACGGAATAAACTATAAAGTACACGAATTATTTCGATTCTAACGCGGTTTTTACTAAAGATTTATACAATGTATATTATTTTTCTTGTGTACTGTTTGCAGTTTCGCCCATAAAAATAACTTTCGGCTGTTCTGTCGATCAGATCCGCGACTTTTATTCAAAATTATATTACCGGATTATTACGCTGGTGAAAAATGTTTTGTTTAGTTACAGCGCGTGCTTTCAGTGTATAAGGTGCACAATTTTATACCACCCTCGTTAATTTCGGACGCGTCTTTAATCTGCTGTTCACAAGTTTTTGATTCTTGGTCTGACGTGCAATAAACATGTCCTGACTGGTTTAAAGACTGCAGCGAATGGTTTATCACACCTAATCGAGAAACGAATGTCATAAGGGGGTGTTAGCATGTGCACTGTGTAATTGATTTCATGACACGGGAATTTTAGCAAACAGAATCAGACCGACTGTTTAGGAATTTCAATCGGTCTTTCATGACCGCAATCGGTCTAGGACCGACAAAACCGAAAAAATATGATCCCTGCTGATAACACTTTTGTTTTCTAGAAATGTCCTAAAACAATTTTTTTTTTTAAACTTTTTAATGTTATAACTAAAAGTCAAATTACAAACCCATGCGCACAACTGGACAGAACTTCTTGCATTCTTGCCGACATTTCTTAGGTTTACATTTGTCATTGCTAACAATGGCTATCCTTGTTAACGATTCTTTTTCTGGCTCCACCATAGGTTTCCTCCGAGACATCTAGTAAGTAAAAACATATTTTTAAATACAAACAATCATATTTAAACAAACAAGGCAGTGTTTTTTTTCCTTCTTTTGACGGGTCCGGTAAATGGACCCATTGCCAATGACCTACGAACCCGTTCAGGTTTTTTTTTCCTTCTTTGTGACCCGCCGAAAATCGGCCCTTTCCCCTCGTATTTTTTTCCCCTCAGGTGGCAAATTTTCCCCTAGATTTCATTTCCGCCCCCCCCCCCCCCCAAAAGTTTTTTTTTCTAAACGTTTTAATATATAAGTTAACCTGATCCAGTGTAGAAAATAGAAACATATTGCATAATTGAATTATCTGTTACCTTGAATTTGTTTTAAACAGTGAAATATGTTAAATTGATTATTTAAGACTTTCCTTATTTTCCCCAAAATCCGGCATTTCGAACGAAATTTTTCCCCAAAATCAGGAGCTTTGCGGGATTTTTTTCCCCTAAAAAAAGCCAGGCCCTATCCCCAAAATCAAATTAAAAACCCTGCCGTTCAAAAAATGAACCGGACCCGTCCCAATTTCTTAACAAGAGCACCGCCTTGCGGGTGCAGACCGCTCATCTATTTTCTTTTTAAAGGTGAAGGGACTCTCATTTTCAATCACAAAGGAGGGAGGGGTGGAGTGGCATAAGCGTTCTTGAGTTATCATCCTGAAACCATTTTACTATTTCGAGTCACCATGACCTTGACCTTTGACCTAGTAACCTCAAAATCAATAGGGGTCATCTGCGAGTCGTGATCAATGTACTTATGAAGTTTCATGGTCGTAGCCATTAGCGTTCTTGAGTTATCATCCTGAAACCATTTTACTATTTCAGGTCACCGTGACCTTGACCTTTGATATAGTGACCTGAAAATCAATAGGGGTCAACTGCAAGTCATGATCAATCTACCTATCAAGTTTCATGATCCTAGGCATAAGCGTTCTTAAGTTATCATCAGGAAACCATTTTACTATTTCGGGTCACTGTGACCTTGACCTTTGACCTAGTGACCTCAAAATCAATAGGGATCATCTGCGAGTCATGATCAATGTACCTATGAAGTTTCATGATCCTAGGCCCAAGCGTTCTTGAGTTATCATCCGGAAACCACCTGGTGGACGGACCGACCGACATTTGCAAAAAAATATTGCATAATTAAATTATCCATTGCCTTCAATTTGTTGTAAAAACAGTAAAATATGTTAAATTGATTATTTTAGACATTCCTTATTTTCCCACAAATCCAGCTTTTCGCACGATTTTTTCCCAAAAATTCAACGTTTCGCGCGATTTTTCTATCCGCAAAAAAAGACCAGGCCCTTTCCCCAAAATCAGATAAAAAAAACCTGGCGTCTGTTTGTCCACCCACTCCTCTCAGTACACTGCAACAAAAATAAGCACTTTATAGTGCTCTGATAAGGCTATGCAGCCTAGGGTGTCTCTCATCAGCCAAGAAAGAAGCCATTCTTGATATATTTAAAGCAGATAAAAACAGAGAACTCTGTCTGTAACAATCTGTGTTCCGATAGCATGTTGTTGTTTGTGCAAGACTGTGAATAAAAGTTTATGTTGCTTTCCTGTGGCATTTAAAGTTGACAAAAGTTAAACAAAGTCATTAAAATACCATTCTTCAATTCACAACTTGATTGATCCCTATTGGAAGATTTCGCGACTAGTTTTTTTCCCAATATGGTGATTTCACGACGCGAAAAATTCCCAATGGCATGGGTACCGGCCCCGTTCCCAATTGGGTGAAAAAATTCACTGCAAGGAAACCTATAAACATTAGTGACTGTGTTTTATCAAGAAGTTTAGAGTTGCATTGCTCTTTACTTAAAAAAGGGAAATTCATGTTCTATAACATCACACATTAGCAGAGCTCCAGATAAGGGCCGTACAGCCGTAAATACGGCTTTTTCGTGAAGGTTTACGCATTTATTTTTATAAACTAGACGTACAATTACGACTTCAATTTTCCTTTTACGCATTTACAAAAACAATCTGGCCGTACCGATACGTCAGCGTCAGCGCAGCGTGATTTGTCAGTCTCTAACCTAACGGCGCTTTTCGTTAATTTTAATTACCGAAAAGTTGTAGACTGGGTTCTGGAATTATTTTCTATTCTGTCGTGTGATTTCCGATTACTCGTAAACCTGTCAAAAACAATATGTCTGTGCGCATGGGAAGGCCGGCTAAACCCAAAAGCGGTTAAAAACACACACACTTTTTTGTCATATAATGGCTACATACAGTCGTCTTAACCATCCTGACATTCAATCTGGAAACCCAGATTAAGACATTGTCGCACCGATATTAAACGATTTGATTGCATCGGTGGCTTAAAACGTAAGAAAACACAACAGGAAACGGATCCAAACAAAAACTGGAAGATTGGAAAACCAAATATGATTTGACAGTTAACTGCTAAAGCAATTATTCTTTTGAGATGAGACAGTGACATTAGTATTCATTTACTTAGCTTACTAGTTGGCTGGTATTTTTTGTCAAGAAAATAAAAGAAATAGTCATGAGTTTTAATGATCATAATTCAGAATGGAAAACCTTATAAAGTAACTGTTTAAGAAGCTAAATATATTTATTATAATTGCTGCAAATGTTTCTGTAAAGTTAGTTATACACCCTTCAATATCCAAGAACACGGGTAGTACAGTACTACCTGTATTTTGGATATGGTAGTACAGGTACTAATTGATTTTCAGCGTTACTCCTTTTCTTTCTATCAGTGGCAGTACCGTTACTAATTTCACAAATCCTTATCTGGAGCTCTTCATTAGTAAACAAAATCTCAAGTTATTTATGTTTTATTAATTTTTATTACTGACTTATCTGTTTTTCATCTGTTTTCGCATTGTTAAAATAAATATTTTTTAGATTAGAAAGTTTATTTTTATGTTATTCAGAATGTGCAATGTATGGTCGGATTGGGCAATTACAAAGCCAAACTGTCTACAAGTCAATTAGAACATCGTGGGACAAAATCTGGGTAAAAGAATACTTGTTGCCTTTGTGGATCTGAATAAATTAAAGCAATACAATCAAACGAAACAAACCCCTAGCTTTAATAAAAGGAGAACAAGTTATGTTATAGATTTAATTAATAACTGCACTTGTCATTTTAAACAACGATAAAAACTCAAGGTTTGATTGATAGATCAATTTGTCTATCGAGATTGCACAACAGAATCTTAAAAGATTATAGGAGACCACTATGAAAACGGATACTATGAATATAACACTTCACAATGTCACAAATGTCACAGTACGCCATTGATGCTATTGTTGTAGTGGGTGTAAGAATGAATAATTCAAAGTTCCCTTTCTATATTTTATTTTCGTTCTACTCAATTGTCCATATTACATTGCTTTTACACCTCTTGTTCTTAACCTTCCTAAAACCTTACTGCTGTCACATCCATCCCTTACTCCCTTCTCACATCATTCTAACACACCC
The DNA here is from genome assembly GCF_020536995.1 of Dreissena polymorpha. Taxonomy (NCBI): domain Eukaryota; kingdom Metazoa; phylum Mollusca; class Bivalvia; order Myida; family Dreissenidae; genus Dreissena; species Dreissena polymorpha. Next base: position 90,436,074 of record NC_068358.1, read on the forward strand.
CTAGTTCCTTTCTTCCAATCAAATATAATTATCTTAATAAGCATCTTTCATTCATTGGCCACATTTATATCTTCCACCCATCCAACTGTCACTCACAACCTTTTACATAACCTTTCCCCCCCTACTATCTCACACATGTTTTACCCATCTACCTCTTAACCTGGTGGAACCATTTCCCTATAGGTGTCCCTGAATTCTCTTTGATGATTATCTAAGGGTCTCTGGTAATACCACACCAATATAATTAAAGACAACTTACATAACTACCAACATACATGAATTTGCATCATAAAACATATTAAAATATGCTTTCCTAACTTGCCCCTGGTTACACAAACAATTGATATTCCAGTTGAAATTGAATTATAAAAGTTTTCCATTAAATGTGAAGTGTGTTGCTTAACTTTGTTTTGCAGTATAATTAAGTTGATTCTGACCATTGAAAATACCCTACATGATGTACAGAACATGCGCAGTGAGTGACATTTGTTTTCTTTAAAAGTAAACCAACTTACATAATTTATGACATGTTAACAGTTGTTATTTTTGTAAATTTTTGTTGGTAATATAATAATTATGAATATTATTTTTGTTTTTGCATCGTTATGAGAATAAAATTAATTAGAGCCGTACACAATTGAAAATACCCCTCACCAGGATACCATATGTTAGTTCACGGTCCATACAATCACCGAAAAGCACCAAAAAGCACTCAATTTCTCTCTCTCTATATATGCAATATATCGTTTCTAGTGTGTGTTAACAGTTAAATTAGTTATTAATGGTTATATAATTGTATGTCTATACTACTTTTGCCCAAAATGGTAAATATCGGCAATATACCGACCGAAAAGCACTTCATGTGAAGACCGAAAAACACTAAATATTCTCTCTATATATATATATCAAAAAAATTGTTTCAATTGTGGGTAAACGAATTAAATTAGTATAAAATGGTTATATTTCATGCATATTTATACTACCTTGTGTTTATTATGATGTATTAATGCCCAAAATTGGATAAATATCGGCAATATAACGACCGAAAAGCACTTCATGTGAAGACCGAAAAGCACTCAATTTTTCTCTATATATATGAAAATGTGTTTCTATTGTGTGTAAACGGATTAAATTAGTTATAAGTGGTTATATTTCATGCATATTTATACTACCTTTTGTTTATTACGAGTTATTAATGCCCAAAATTGGATATATACCGGCAATATACCGACCAAAAAGCACTTCATGTGAAGACCGAAAAGCACTCAATTTCTAGCTATATATATATGAAAAATTGCGTTTCATTCTATTGTGTGTAAACGGATTAAATTAATTTTAAATAGTTATATTTCATGCATATTTATACAACAGTTTGTTTATTATGAGGTATTAATGCCCAAAATTAGATATATATTGGCAATCAGGGATCATATTTTCCCGCAACATCAATCGGTCCGGATATAAATTGGGAAAAGTATCCGAAAATGTATATCCGAAATCATGACAAATTACGTTAAAATATATACCATTGGTTTTGCCATTCAAGGTGGTACAACATGTACAAGCAAAATTCCCTTAGGCATTTTATATAAACGGAACAAGTTTTCTCAACTGGTTTTATCATTTGGTATTTCATTGTTGTTTCGTGTGCTGTTTTATCAGACTTTTTTCGACGTTGTCAATATTATTAATCTGTGTAAGTCTATACCGATGTTTTAAATTGTTGTCGACTCGATAATAGCTTACAAACATGCACTGAACCAAACAAATGTCTGTGCGGAGGTTGGCTACTGACAACAACAAACCAAATAATTAAGAAATAATTTGTTGTCAAATAACCCACGGCCGATAGTTTACATGCGTAGGGATTTAATCACGAGAGTGAAGCATTTGAAACCACGCATCTCACTTTCCGGTCGTGAGTTATTCAACAACAAAGTATAAAGTATACGAATTATTTTGATTCTAACACGGTTTTACTAAAGATTTATTCAATGTATATTATTTTTCTTGTGTACTATTTTATGTGAAGTTCCGCCCATAAAAATAACTCTCGGCTGTTCTGTCGATCAGATCCGCGACTTTCATTCATAATTATATTAACGGATTATTACGCTGGTGGAAAATGTATCGGCATGTTTTGTTTAGTTACAGCGTGTGCATTCAGACGCGTCTTTTCGGATGCGTCTTTAATCCGCTGTTTACAAGTTTTTGATTCTTGGTCTGACGTGCAATAAACCGGTCCTGACAGGTTTAGAGACTGCAGCGCATGGTTTATCACACCTAATCGAGATAAGAATGTCATTAGGGTGTGTTAGCATGTAAACTGTGTAATCGATTTCATGACATGGGAATTTTAATAGCAAACAGAATCGAACCGACTGTTTGGGATTTTCAATCGGTCTTTCATGACCCTAATCGGTCTAGGACCGACAAAACCGAAAATAATATATTCCCTGTTGGCAATATACCAACTGAAAAGCACTTCATGTGAAGACCAAAAAGCACTCAATTTCTCTCTATGTATATGAAGCATTTCGTTTCTATTGTGTGTAAACGGATTTAATTAATTTTTAATGGTTATATTTCATGCATATTTATACTACCGTTTGTTTATGAAGAGATTTGCAAATGCGGAATAAACCCCTTCCATAGCAGATCAAATCCCTTTCCATAATGAAATCATGTGTATGCAAAATGTGAAAGTGGGTTTCTTCCGCCATGCCTTTTTAGGGAAGGGCAATGATTTTCTTAAATATTTATGAATTTATATAAAATGTGTAAACACTTATTATACTTATAGTTCAAAATTAATTAAATTAAAGTGAAGAAGAACATGTGTGGAAAAATACGAAATAAGCCAGATACTTAATTCTGAAATCGGAAATGTCTGTTCAGATTTAAACTTAAATTTACGTATCATTTTAATTTTCTGCAACGATATCTATTCATACGACACACGAACACTAACTCCGATCCTAATTAAGAAGACAAAGACATTCATTCATGTCCGAAAAGTGCGGCTCTTGTCGATTTATGTACAGTTTTGTTGAATTACATTTGCTCAATTAATTATTCGATGTACGATGTGAATCTTAATTTAGTTCTAGTGCAGATTCGTTCATACGACACAAAGACACTATTTTATTTTACGGATCATTTCGGTTTAGAGGACTGAGACAGTCAGGTAAAATATCGAATAGTATATATATTTTTTATAAACAACTGATAGCAAGTTATAAATATATCGGCAATATAAGCACTTCATGATGTTTATCATCTCATACGTAAATTGATCTGTGTCCATTCTGTCCGTTCTCAACCCGCCTTGGGCATACCATCGTACATTATAACAGGGCTCGAATTTAACTTTTCTTTCTACTAGCAAAACATTGCGAACAACTTAAATACCAGCTCACAAAATCAAAAACATTCTCGCAAGATTTGCTTGAAACATATATAGCAAGTTTGGACATTAGTATAGTACTATTAAAACTAAATACAAGGGACAAAATTGTCACAAAACCAGGTTTTCATTGTGAAGAAAAATCTGATAAAGGGAGAAAACTGAAACTGAACTTTTGAAATGAACAAACAAAATTAACCCCCTTTGTAAGTTTGTCTTTAAAAAAAATCTATTTTCAGTCGTGGCGACCTTGACATTGGAGATATTGACGTGATTCTTTCCTGCCACACACCGTCCCATGATGGTGAACAAATGTGCCAAATGATTTTAAAATCTCACAATGAATGACATAGTTATGGCCAGGACAAGCTCATTTATGGCCATTTTTGACCTTTGAACTCAAAGTGTGACCTTGACCTTGGAGATATCGACGTAATTATTTCGCGCAACACACCGTCCAATGATGGTGAACAAATGTGCCAAATGATTTTAAAATCTGACAATGAATGACATAGTTATGGCCCGGACAAGCTTGTTCCGCCCGCCCGCCAGCCAGCCCGCCCGCATTCGCCAATCTAATAACCAGTTTTTTTCCTTCGGAAAACCTGGTTAAAAATATGACATAAACCACAAGTTTTGGTGTTAAATATGAAGTTCTTTTTCCCACTTTTTCACTGTTTTCGTGGAAGAATTTAATTTCCGTTAATTTTCTCGCAACTCAACGGTTAACTTTGCTTTGTATTTCGTATTGTTATTTTAATCTGTGGGCAAAAAAAAACTAGTTATTTTTCGCTTCGACAACATGACTGTTCAGGTTTTTTGTCTTTAATAGTAGACATGTGTGGATAATAGACTGCTTCATGTTCTTTGTACCAATACCATCCGCATATATGTACTAGAAGTATACCAGTCTACATACAAGTTGCAAGCTTCCACATTTAGGTATTCGGACATTCTATTAATTGACCTGCGGTTTAGCGTTCACAACGTCGAGCGCAGCGCATTTAGCAATATAACTCTTTTTTTTCACTATTTCGTCACTCGCAAAAAATTCTAGTGGCTTAAAACTTAACTCGCAATCGTTATTTTTCATTTGCATTTTGCAAGTGTGCGAGTGTTAGTTTCGAGCCCTGTATAAGGCACATGTAGTCCTTTTCTTTCGTCGCAAAAGAAACGTAGACGTTTGATGTAACTATCGCAAAATAATTCTACTAAAGCCATTGTAGAAAAATGTTCTGCCAGTTAGATCGTGCTGTTCTTATTTATATTAGTTGATACTGTTGAGTTAAAGATGTCAGCACAATTCAAGCTGACAAAATAATTTGTAAGATTTAATTCACACGTCTCGCCTATGCAGTATTTACTCAATGTGCAATTGCACTCGCATTTTATATTATTTGACACTTTTGAGCTAATGATGTTAGTACAATTCAAGCTGACACAATAGTATCAGTTTTTAATTCTGTGTAATTTCATTCGCTCCCAGTGTCCGACAAATTTCTTATTTTTCAGGTAAAAATATTTGGTAGCCCATAAAATTTTCCTACAAAATGATAAGAGGCAGGTTTTCATCTTTATTTTATTTCTTCATTTACATATACATAATATGTTTACATACATATACATAATACAGCAAGTAGTCTGATGTACACAGTCAATTTCATTAATTAATGTTACAGCACAGGCACCGTGTACTTAAATGAAAATGGAACAAAGAAAATCATATACTACATGTAGATATTACATGTATGTGTACTTAAATTCGGACAGCACGTTAAGTTGGAAACGTAAATAAAGCGTTTAGATGATCAATACAATTGACTCATATGGTGTTAATCAATGCAATTGCCCTTTTTAACAACAAATACCGAGTTTCAAGAAATCAAGAGTATTAAATCATTTATTAACTTGTGTCCGACTTTAAGTACTGTCCGAATTTACGTATTGCATCCGTATGTTACGACACTAGTGTGCAGTCAGTATACAATACAATAATTGTTTCAATAATGAAGGAACTAAAACAGTGTAACGGTAACGATACAGCGTGTTTACATTATATTTTATTAAGAGGAAATGTCAATGCCAAATAATTCGCGAGATACCCTGGTACTTTAGTTGAAATTCACAACGAAACTTTAATGGAAATTAAATGACCTCAATGTTGTACCCGCTACGAAATTTTTATTTACAAATAAATACACCCATGCTAATTTTTGCGCACTTTTTATCAGGACAAAGAAATTCATTTATTAAATGTAGAATTTTGTAACCTGAAATAGCTGTACACAACGCGTGCAAACCGTGGCAGTTGATTTACGCATGTTGCAATTGAACGGTCCTGCTTGGGAGCTTATTTCATCATATCTTTAAATAGAACCATATGCCGAAATTCATTTGACACTTAAGAAAATTTCAAACGTTTGTGTTTATGACTCTTATCGTCTATATTACACACCCATAATTTGGTATAAAAAATATAAATTTGGCATATATGTGATTATTGATTAATAGTCGATTAATCCAATTATTAATTGACAATGCAAACTAATTAGCAGGTGTTAACCGCGTTCACACCTTTTTTATTAATATTCATTTTCGGTTTCGTTACCGTTTTGAAGAATCCGCCATTGTTTTGATTTATTTATTGTTCAGCGTCCTTTGATATTTAACGACATTAAAAACGCTGTCGCTATTACTCATTGTTGCGGTTAACAAAGAATTCCAAACTGCGAAATGATGTTGCATCATGTACGCCAACTATCCAACCGGCTCTCATTATATTATTAGCAGACGACAAATGTTGATTCTGATTGGATGATTAAAATACACTGTTACTGTTTACGACATTACCGCAAGTGATCAGTGACTGATTAGATAATTGATTGCACTTTGTTATCGGATTATAAGCAAAACACAGCGTAGAAATACATAGTCAGCGTGTTTATTCTATGTATGTCTGTCAACAAAACGGGCTACCGCTCTTATAGATTTATAGTTGCCCGGCGGGCGTCAGCTGGAAAATTTCAGTAGCCCGATGAAAAATTTTGGTAGCCCCCGGGCTCCGGGCAATGGATTTGTCGGACACTGCGCTCCTCTCACTTAACTCAACGTTCAAAGGCACGCGCACTTTCACACTTTATTAGCGCCGTCTTTAATCTGTTCTATCTCTATTTGAAGAACAGATTAATGTGAACTTAATTAACAAAATTATTTTAACTTATGCAAGCTTGAATTAATATGTGACTACTTGCTATACAATCAGTATCATACGAAAATAGATCTTATTTAATTGTGGTTCCTTCTTTGAACTTATGTTGCCCGTTGACTTTAAGAATAGGTAGTGTCAGTAATAAATGTATTGCTCCAGATTCAAATGTTTTTTTTTAAGATATGAAAGATGCAAATTTGTCTTACTTATATTGTTTTCTGGTCTTTAATCTATCGTATATATATGTGACTTCCTGCTATTTTGTTGGAGAAATGAAAGATTCAAATGTGTCTTATTTATATTTTATCCATGTATCATGTGTATTCAGTGTCATGCAAAAATAGATCTTATTTCTTTATTTCCATCTTCACACTTTATAAGCGCCATCTATAATTAACTAAGTAAATTAATTAATTTAATTAAAAAAATTGCAACGGTGAGGTGGATCAATTCGCGTTGTTAATTGTTAAAGTACACACCACTTTAGCAATACATGAAATGAGTTATTTTGGCTGTAAATCCGATTTTTCTAATACCGTAGCCATGTTCCTGTGTATTGAGCTGATAAGATCACCACAGCAGGTTGCTAATACACAGTGTAGACTGAAATGAAATCAGTTATTTGGGCTGTAAATCCAATTTTTCCAGTACAGTAGCCATGTTCCTGTGAATTGAGCTGATAAGATCACCACAGCAGGTTGCTAATACACAGTGTAGACTTCCCCTGATTTATTATAGCATTTGTCATTTACCTGCTTGGAATAAATGACATATACCGGTATTCATTCGGGTCTGATGACGTTATGTTAAAGGTCATTTAATGCCAAAAGCTGGTTTTCTGACATAATTTTTCAATCATTTAAATTTAAAAAAAAAATGAAACAATGAACATATTGTCGCGATGAAACATGATTTATAAATCAACCTGACGGAATAGTATCATTTTTTAAAATATGTGTAATTTAATTTGCAACTCTCGCTTAACTCAACGTTCAATGGCACGCGCACTTAACAAAATTTTAAAACATCACGTGAAAATAAATATGTACATCTTTTCAATCCATTATAAACGGCACTTTTAGCTTACTTTCATGTAAATATGGAGAAATTGAGTGCTTTTTGGTGATTCTGTGCTGTCGAGGGAGTGCTTTTCGGTGGCCACATAATAGTATGAGCTTTATATTTAAACTTAAATCATTATTTAACAAAGTCATTGTTGACTAAATACATATACACTGTAACTCCAATATAGCGCGGTCAATGGGGTCCAAGCCGCGAAACAGCGTTATAACGGATCCGCGTTATAGGTTTTGAGCTCATTTACTGCAGGGCTATACAAAAACAGGTATAGAATAGCCTATAATATAGGTCATGTATATTGCCATGCTGTGTTGACGCAAATACATGCATATAAACCGAATCGTATCGATAACAAGATACATACCGCTTTTCTTATGTGCACATTTATCTGATAATCCAATAAACTGCAACATCACTTAAAAAATAATAATCTTGAACATTAATGACCATATATGTTTAAGAAATTCGTAAACACAACCGTACGCATATATGCCATTTTCAGAAGTGTTAAGAGTACAGTGCATTATGGGGCAGAGCTTTCATTGGACGAGCGACTTTAAATTTAGATTGAATGCAATACGACTCATGTACAAAAATTGTTTTATTGCGTCATACGCATGCAAAAAACGTGTTTCCCGGGGACTTTCTGATATCGCGCGAAAATGAAAGTGAAACTCTGTTAACAATTACCGGTACACTGCGTTCGCATGTAAATAAATCGTCTGCATTATTTAATTTCTTATACACGGACTGAAAGATTAAATGACATAATACTAGAATAATAATGAAATGACAGAAAAAAGTTGTTTTATACAGTATGCAGTATATTTCACGGCCGCTCATTTAATATTGTCAAACTGCAACCTTATCAAAGTAAGAATGTTTCAATCGTTTTGAATTACTTTAATTGTATAACTATCCCGCTTGCACTTAACTTATGGAAATTATCGCACTGAGCCGCTCTGATGAGGAATACATGTAATAAACACTGACACTCGAGTTTTTCACACCTTTATTGACATTACACAACAGATTAACACCAATTAGCTGTCGGTGTTGTTCAACCTCGAGGCGATTATAATCGGTTCAACGGACGGTTGAATAAAGCAATCAACATGTGATTGCCGCCATCTTTGAATTGTCTGAAAATACATGAAGTTGCATATTACGGATTTGAATCAGAAATCAAATGGAAGGTTGGAGAAAAAATGGGATCCAAGTACCGTCCGCGTTATATTGGATTCAGCGTTATAATGGAGCGCGTTATATTGGAGTTACAGTGTATACATCTTTTCAATCCATTAACATCTATCCTTATAGCCTACTTTCATGTATATATAGAGAAATTGAGTGCTTTTTGGTGATTCTGTGCTGGCGTGAGACTGCTTTTCGGTGGCCAATAAAAATACTATTGTGCTTTATTTTAAAACTTAAATCAATATTTAACGAAGTCATTAAATATGTACATCTGTTCAATCCATTAAAATCAGCCCTTATAGTTTACTTTCATGTATATAAAGATAAATTGAGTGCTTTTTGATGTTTCTTTTTTTTTTATAGATAGGTGTCTCATGATTATTATATCTCAATTCTATTTTAATTTAATCTTGTCAAACATACTAAATTATGAAATAAGCAATGAATATAGTGCAAACATGTACAAATGTTATAATTAGAGAGTAAGTTAAAAATCCCCCAAAAAGGGAAACGCCGCAAAAATTCCCCCTGCTATGGGTAGCTTCCCCTAAAATTGATTGAGGGCCCTGATTTATCCAATTTTGGACATTAATACCTCATAATAAACAAAAGGATGTATAAATATGCATGAAATATAACCATTTATAATTAATTTAATCCGTTTACACACAAAAGAAACGCAATTGTTCATATATATACAGTCCAACCCATCTTAAGCAGCCAGTCAAGGGAAACAGCCAAATTGGCTGCTTAAGCGGGGTGGCCTCTTAAGAGGGGTAAGAGGGGGTTGGGTCATAGGTAGTCTGGAGTTGATGAGTGGCCAACTGTTCAATTTGTTTATGAAAAAAATGGTAAATATGTGTACATGTACTAAACAATGTATAGACTTAAAATAATTTTATTTCTTCCTTTCTAAAATCAGCTATAATACAACATTATCATTAGAAAAAAATATTATATCCATCTTTCTAATAATCATCAATATCATCATCATCAGAATCAAGTCAATGAAAAATAACGTCCCAATGCCTGGCTTTATTTTTCAGTCAGCATTTTGCTGAAACATGACTGGCATGTATGAGCCAAAAAGAATCATTCTCATGATTCATTGTTTACACCATGCGCGTTGTATGGCCCCAATGCACTTAAGATGAGAACAGTTGTGAATCAGTTATGCGTGAATAACTCCCGTGTCACTATCAATCGATAATTTAATTGGTTAATTGCAGTTTTATGGCTTTGTAATACCTACCGCACGAATTGGTCCCGTCAGTGATCTCCTCCACGATAAAATTGCGGCCAGATACTTAAGAGACTGATAATAGAAACCGGGTGTAATCCTCCTGTTATTTGTGCTTTTCATGTATAATATTATAAAAACATTTTTTCGCCACGTAAAAGGTTTTCAAGCTTTTCATGCATAATTTTATAAAAACATTTTTTCGCCACGTAAAGGTTTTATCAAAATTAATATGGAAATCAATGTAAATATAAAACAAATATAAATGTTTTTTTAAATTCCCAAATGAGAATAATAATTTGTAATCCAAAACACACTCCCGATTGTTTTATGTTAACGAAACGTTTACAAATTCTAGCAAAAACAAGTCCTCATGTATTTCCTTTGTTCCGACAAAAGCGCGCAAAAATTATGCACCAATGTACAATATCACGCCAGGGTTTTTTTCCACTTTTTGGGAAGATAGCCCATGGCTTTGGAATTGGGAATTTTATCGGCATTTTCATGAAATTGGGAAAATAAATTAATTAGCCTTTTTTTCCACATGAAAAGTCCATTGATTAGGGAAATACTAAATATGATATAACTCTTTATAATCATTCAAATTAAAATAACAAAACCATATAATACTTTGTTAGATGTAATTGAATTGAAATTGAGATAAAATACGCATTAGACTTCTTTCTAAAAAAAAAAAAAAAATTTTTTTTTTTTTTTTTTTGGAAATTGGGAATTTTTTGCCACATTTTGGGAAAAAAGTATACTTTTTGGGATTGGGAACATAGCCGAATTTCGGCCATAAAATCGGGCCAAAAAAAACCCTGCACACCATACCCATGGAAAGCGTGGGTGTATTGATTTTTGGATAAACTTTGTAGCACAGAGAACATGTACATCAGTTGATTTCGGTTAAAAGTTTCATTGTTCTTATTAACTTTTAATTAGCTGATAATTGTCATAAATGTGTGCTTGAAATAGTATGATTCAACAGCTACAAATAATAAATTATAAATTAAGAATCTCTTTCCCAGTTATAATAGGTGATATTCGCACGTGCGGAAACAAAAAGATCAAACGGTCGCATATTGCTTTAAACTCGATAACCTGATAATCCGCCGCTAATTAATTGCAATTTGCAAACTGGCTGTCAAAATGTTTATCACACTATACGCTTCAGTACTACACAGCCTAATCCGCAGACTGGAAGTATGTATCGATTTTTTTCGCCGTTGCATTGGTGTACTTTTGCCAATGTACATGACTGACTTACTCCCGCGTGACCCCTCATATGGGGGAAATTTATGAGTGGGGGCAGTGTTTTTTTTTTCATTGCAATTTCGGGGCCGATATTCGGCCCCATTCATATCGGCCCCATTCCCCTAAAAAAAGAGTATATATTTTTGCCCCATTTTGTATAATAATCCCCTCCAGAGGTTTAATTTTTTTTATAGAAAGAACTGTCTCATAATCATGATAAATATATCTCAAATTTATTTCATAAAAAACTAACAAAGTATATAACTATGATTTATATTATTTAGAATTATTTTAAAGAGTAGTATTAAATAGTTTTCCCCAAATCAGTGGACTTTCCACATTAATTGCATTTTTCTCCCAAAATGGCCAAGAAAAGGCCTGATGTATCTATATTGTTTCAATATTTGTTGATAAAATCATTCCAATTTGGTCCATTTATTGATATAAAATGCTCAAAGTTGCCATTTTATCGATTTAAAAGATCCCAATTAGACTCAAAATGGCTAAGAAAACTGAGACTGTGCATGAAGGCTGAACTGTCTGAAACTAATGTTGAAAATATCCTTGATAAATATATTTTAATTTTAAGCAACAGGACAAAGACATTCAGCTGTGAATATTATATTCATACAAACATGTGTATTAATTTAATAAATATCATTACATATAAACAAGTGAATTTTTAATTTTCCCCTTTTCCTAAAAAATGACGCACTTTTTCCCCTTTGGATGGGCCCCGCCACCATTCCCCTATAAGTGAAAAAAAACACTGAGGGGAATTTTACATTTGGGATGCAAAATTGCTGGCCGCTGGCCGGAGAAACGGGGTTACCGCTTTAGGTGCATTTTATAGTGTTTATCGACGGTCGCGGCACAGACCTGCCGCCTACACCGGGCGACCGGCGATGAGGGGTGACGGTGACCGGAAGTAGGGGTTGGACTGTACAGAAAAAATTTAGTGCTTTTTTGTCTTCACATGAAGTGTCGGTATATTGCCGATATTTATCCAATTTTGGCCATTAATACCTCATAATAAACACAAGTTAGTATAAATATGCATGAAATATAACCATTTAAAACTAATTTAATCTGTGTACACACAATAAATAGCAATTTTTCATATATATAGAGAGAAATTGAGTGCTTTTCGGTCTTCACATGAAATGCTTTTCGGTTGGTATATTGCAGATATTTAACATTTTGGGCAAAATGTAGCATAGACATACAATCATATTAGCTGAAATAATTCGCGTTCAGAATAAATCTGAACGCTGAAACTCAGGTCTGTCAAAACCATAACGAAAAATAAATATAATATTATTATATCAATATGATTAAAATTGCAAAATAACATTAACAACTCATAAAGTTTTAGTTAATTAGTCCATTTTTACCTCAAATAGCGTCGAATTGAAGTTAACAGGCATAATTTGTTTCAGTTAAACTTCTGCTTAAATCGCAATACAATCACTGACCTCTCGCCATGTTATGAAATATTTAAATATCAACCAATCAGAAGAAGGCATTACGGTGTGATAGGCTGCGTTATCGATTAAAATCTACCTACGGTATACAGCGGGCACAGCGATTGGAATAGAAAATGTGAGTAGTGTGTTGATTTAAATTGGTCAGGCGTACAAAATTGAAAGAGTCATTACATAATTCTTACGGAACATTATTGAGAAATGAATTATCTACACAGGTATGTAAATATTATTGCAATCCGTTGATATTTACTGTCTGATATCGGGGCTTGAATGTTGCGCACCAAATTCCTTGCGCATCAATATAGACAAAGAAGGAAAACTCTCGCTATTAAAAAGATAGAGTGGACTATTGACGCCAAGAGTCTGCCAAAGCAAAAATCATCAAAAGACTCTTAGGCGGCAATTTATATTGACTAACAATCATATAACCATTAATAACTAATTAAACCTATTATCACGCACTAGAAACGATATATTGCATATATATAGAGAGAAATTGAGTGCTTTTTGGTTCTTTTAGGTGCTATTTGGTGATTGTATGCACCACGGACTCTAGATTACACGGATATGAAACGGGACCGTTACGCCAAATATCTTGTTGTGTCTAAGTCACGTGACCATGTCGTATCTGTCGATCTTTTATCGAAGCGCCGATGTTATACATTTGATGTACCCACTCACGTATTTTGTTAAATTATAGTTTCATTTCTAGGCCGATTTTGACAAATTATATATCATTAGAAAGCTTACGTAATGTAGTTTTCAGATATATAAATATATATTAAGTTTCTCTTCTGATTTTGGCAGCTCGGCGAGTTATAACTTTAACTTTTGCAAATATCATACCGTTTTGGAGTTTTAGAATCTAGATTTACGGTTGACATGTTCGTACTTTATACCGATTTGTAGCGTTTATATTTGGAGTTCAGTTTAAAAAATAACATCTTGCTTAGGAGAATAGAATTCTGTATATGATAGAAAAAAAATTGGTTTAAAAATGAAAGCAAGTAAGGAATGAAGGCGGAAATAAGTAGCGCGCGGTCCTAACGAACCGAACTGATGGCGATTATGCTTTTGTTTAGATACCGGCCATTGAATTTCCTTTGCCACGATTATTATATTTTTTATGGAATATATTGAAATATTTTGTTCTAGAGACATATCCATAAAGCTAAGTATTAATGAAGCTTAATAAATTTACGATTTCAGCTCTTGATTATAACACAGAAAGGGTGTTAATTTTATGATGAAACAGCGTATACAAATGTATAGCGGACCCTCTTGATATTTTTCGGCTTTGCATACTTCAAATATAATGGGTGTCAAAACATTCATCGTTTGTTGTTTATTATCAAAAAGGTAATTATGTAAAATTATATGAAAGGTTATTAACCATAAATTATCAATTAATTAAAATTATTTAAAGATTCTTGAAAATCACGGTCAACTGTCTATGCATGTATATTGAAATATCTTTATAAGTTAACAGAGTTATAAATATATAGAATTCTAAATTAAAACTCTGTATTATTTGTATTTTTCGGAAAGATTATATAAACCCCGTTGTGGTCAAATGAGAATGCTGTTTTTAATTATGTTGTTCCGTACACTACCATACACTCTTTATAGGACTACGAAATGACGGAGTTTTTTTACCGGTACCCGCTAAATACGTTAAATGTTAAGTATTAGATTTTTTAAATGTTTAAAATGTACATGTATAGGTATTAAGCACTTATAATTATTGTGATTTAGCTGGCTGACATCTATACAGTATTTAGTTTATGGCAATCTGTATGGGCAGATGACTATAAATGTTTTCAATACGCTACATATCTTATAAACGCAAAATTGAGTATTTGGCGTTACATTACTCCAAGAAATGACCACTAATACCACGAGAAGACATGGAGGTATCATAAAAAGTGTAATCTGACCAGACATTGCCACCTGTGGTTAGGGACCAATATACAAGTATAGGTCCCTGCTGTGGCGTATGACACCATAGTGTTATTTAGTATTGGTCGGCACAGTTTCTGATCATAACGAGATAATTGGTTTGTGCTGAACACAGGGGCAATAAAACCACAGATCTATCAATAAACAAGATTATTGAGATATCTTTTTTTGAACACCGCGATAAAAATGCTCAAACCATGGACTCTAGATTACACGGATAAGAAACATGGCAACATTCTCAGAATCATCACTGCTATATGTGTAATCACCTAACAATTCATCTAAAAATAATTTATATATTTGAGTTGAAGACGATGTACTGTTGTTTAAGTCTGAATAAACTATCTGTCTGTCTGTCTAAATCCAAGCCGTCATCGTCCCGGTGAAAAAAATCTGATTTTCAATAGTTGGACATGATGCCCTGATGTCAAAATACGAAATGACCCGCGTAACACGGACCGTGATTTTCAAGAATCTTTAATAAATTGATAATTTAAGGTAAATAACATTTCAAATAATTATACATAATTACCTTGTTGATAATAAATAGCAAACGATGAATGTTTTTGACACCCATTTTATTTCAAGTATGCATGCAAAGCCGAA
Organism: Dreissena polymorpha; assembly: GCF_020536995.1. Classification (NCBI taxonomy): domain Eukaryota; kingdom Metazoa; phylum Mollusca; class Bivalvia; order Myida; family Dreissenidae; genus Dreissena; species Dreissena polymorpha. The sequence continues at coordinate 90,451,514 of NC_068358.1, forward strand.
TAATATCGAGAGGGTCCGCTATATACGCTGTTTCATCATAAATTTTACACCCTTTCTGTGTTATAAACAAGAGCTGAAATCGTTAATTTATTAAGATTCATTTATAATAAGCTTTATTGATATGTTTCGTGAACAAAATACTACAATATATTCCATAAAAAATATAATAAGATGGCAAAAGAAATTCAATGGCCGGTTTCTAAACAAAAGCATAATCGCCAAGACCGTAGCATCAGTTCAGTGCGTTAGGAACGCGCGCTACATTTTCCCGCCTTCATTCCTTAATTACTTTCGTTTTTAAACAATTTTTTTTTCTATAGTATACAGAATTCTATTCTCCTAAGCAAGATGTAATTTTTAAAACTGAACTCCAAATATAAACGCTACAAATTGGTATTAAGTACGAACATGTCAACCGTAAATCTAGATTCTAAAACTCCAAAACGGTATGATATTTGCAAAAGTTAAAGTTATAACTCGCCGGGCTGTTGAAATCAGAAGAAAAACTTAATATATCAGGGTTTTTTTTGGCCCGATTTTATAGCCGAAATTCGGCTATGTTCCCAATCCCAAAAAGTATACTTTTTTCCCAAAATGTGGCCAAAAATTCCCAATTTAAAAAAAAAAAAAAAAAAAATTTTTTTATATTTTTTTTTTTTTTAGAAAGAAGTCTTATGTGTATTTTATCTCAATTTTAATTCAATTACATTTACAAAGTATTATATGATTTTCTTGTAATTTGAATGATTATAAAGAGTTAAATCAAATTTAGCATTTCCCTAATCAGTGGACTTTTTGTGTGGAAAAAAAGGCTAATGAATTTATTTTCCCAATTTCATGAAAATGCCGATAAAATTCCCAATTCCAAAGCCATGGGCTATCTTCCCAAAAAGTGGAAAAAAACCCTGTATATATTGATATATCTGTTTACTACGTAACGTAAGCTTTCTAATGATATATAATTTGTCAAAATCGGCCGAGAAATGAAACTATAATTTAACAAAAGACGTGAGTGGGTACATCAAAATGTATAACCTTGGCGCTTCGCTGTACGCTAATCGTAAAAGATCGATAGCCACAACACGTTAAAACGCGCGGTGGTAAAACATAAAATGTGTATTTCTTGTGTTTAACTCGCTATAAATCCATTAATAACAACGGGAATATACTAAAAGTTATATTTTTTTTTAAGTGGAATTAATAAGCAACAAGATAACGTATAAACCAATAAAATCGGATGAATAGTTTTTGCATAAGATTGAATTTACTACAGTAAGGGTCAAATACTCGATTCATCTCCTGTCAATATACACTCCGTGTATGCACCTATCAGTTCATATGATACCGTTGTTTTTTAACTTATTTTTGTGGTGTAATACATGCAAATGGTATTTATCCAATTAGTATTACAATAAATGTCTTCTGTATAAGTACTATATACTTAAACATATCATGCTAATCCTTTCAATCAATAATTTTTCATTTTTCTAGATTCTTAATTGATGGTGTTGCACAATACTTACCCCACCCACCGGAGCAGAGCCAAAACATTTTGACATATGTTTCTGACAATCAAAATGAGAAGGCTGTTACTAAAAAGACCTTACCAACATAGAAATCACAGATTAAAAAAAAAGAGTAAATTTACCTTAATTTATTTTTTAATCGAACGTTCTTTTAGACAACAAGAAACAAAATCAGCCGGTAACGTTGCGAATATGGCCGCTTCCGTGGGCATGTGTTTGCGGTGAGTACATAAAAATTACTCCGAACAGAAATTTCGGCGGCTACAATCCAGTGAAATGTTGGATCACCAAAAACTAACTTAATTATCTCTTTCGTTTTTTTCACGACTTTTTTTCCCTGCATGTTTTTGATTTTGAAAGAGTGCATTTGCCGCATAAGCTTGTATTGCCTTGATTTGAATTTTACCCGATTGCGAAAACTCGTTTATTTTGCAAATATTAGGTGCTGTGAAACAGCGCACAATATTATTAGGTGCTGTGAAACAATGCACAGTTGTTATATAAATGTCAATATCTTGTAAATGGCACTTATTGCTTTTTTTTAAATCAGAGTTTATTTACAGGTCCTACCGGCCTCTTCACGAGGTCATATTGCACACAATATATATATATATATATATATATATATATATATATATATATATATATATATATATATATATATATACCCCCAAAAAACAAAAAAGTTAACCAATCGCAACAGCTCAATTAAGTCACGTGATGTAATGACGAACCGCAATTGCTTGAAGTCAAAATGACGAAGCTGAAAGAAATTGTAACTTCGGCATTTTGCGCGCTATTTAATTTATTAAAGTATCAATATAGCAATGTATTTATAAGGTAAATTGACGGAACGTTAACTTTTGCGTATAGAATAATTAAATGATGTACATTTTATAGCACTGATGAACGCAAAATGAGATCAAAATAATATAAAATGTGGAAGTCTTAACTTAATAACTTTTGGCCACAACTAATAGCTTAATTGTTTCTACAACTTATTAAGTTGAGGTCTCAACATAGTAAGTTGTTCCTTCAACTTAATAACTTCTGGCCGCAAGTTACTAAGTTAAGACCACATCTTAATAAGTTGTGGGAACAACTTACTAAGTTTGGACCACAACATAGTTTAACCAATCAGATAGACCGTTTCATCTTAACCGTTTTATCACCGTAAATACCCTTATACTCTTACTATTGTGTGTTCGGGTTTGAACACTATCCCTGTAAGCTATGAATCCCGGGATTGAGCCCCTGTCTGAGCACTTGCCTTGTAAGCGACTGGGTTAAGGGTTCCATCCCCAGTCTGAGCACTAGCAACGTATAAGCGTCGGATCCCAGTTTCGAGTCCCGACGCACTCGCTTCATAAGAGAGTGGTCCATGGTTTTTGGATTTAAACCCGGGACCCTTCTTGTAAAGGGCGATTGCTCTGACCGGGGCTCGATCCCGGGAACCATTGCTTACGAGGCGAGTGCTAAATGCCTAAGTTTTCGACGGTACGAGCTTTGAGTCTCTAGATCGAGCCTCGGTTTGAGGACTTACCCTTTAAGCGACGGATCGAATTCCGATGTGAGAATTCGCAACAACAGTGACAGGTCCCGGGTTCGAACCCCAGTCTAGCCATGAAAGCTATGGATCCCGAGGTCAAGCCTGTGTCTTAGCACTTGCCCAGTAAGGGAAGGATCCCGGTTGCGAACCTCAGTCTGAGCCTTTGCACCGAAAGCTACGGGTTCACACAGGGACTCGAACCAAACAGCCGTCGCTAACATACCATACTAACAATCGCCTTTTAAGCGACCGGTTGCCGAAATGAGCACTAGCTCCGTAAGCAACATTTTCTGCTTTCGAGTCCCGAAATGAGAGATAGCCTCGCAAGTTACGGGTGTTCGGGTTCGAGCACCGGTCTGAGCACTAGCCCTGTAAGGTATAAATTCCGCATTTTTTCGGGTCCGGCGCTAAGACTAGGACTTGGATCATGGTCCGTTCGCTTAAATGGTAAATACTTAAACCGGGATTTGAGACCGGAGCCCATAGCATACAGGGTGAGTGCTCAAGCAGGGCCTCCAAACCGGATCCGTTACGTAGGTAGTGAATGCTCAGACTGAGGTCCAAGTCGCTTACAGGGAAAGTCCTTAGACTGGGGCTAAAACCCAAAGACCTATCTTGTAAAAAGGGAGGTATCAGACCTGGATTCGCATCCAGAATCCGTCGCTTATGTGGCTAGTTTTCACACCAGGGTTCGAACCCTGAACCAAGTTCATAACTTGGCGATTGCTCAGATAGGGGCTCAAATCTGAAATCCATGGCTTACATGGCAAATGCTCAGACAGGGCTCGAACGGGGGATCTATAGCTAACCGGGATAGTGCTCGAACCCGAGCACCTAGTAAAATAAGGGGTACTTATTGTGATAAAACGAAAAAGATGAAACGGCCGATCTTATTGGTTAAACTTAAATTAGTGGCCTCAACTTAGTAAGTTGGTCCCACAAGTTATTTAGTTGAGGCAACAACTAATAAGTTGTAAGAACAAGTTATAAAGTTGTCGCCACAATTTTCTAAGCTGATGCCTCAACTTAATAAGTTGTTCCCACAAGTTATTTAGTTGAAGGAATAACGAAATAGGTTAAATGAACACATTACTAAGTTGAGGCCACAACCTCATAAGTTTTGGGAACAAATTATCAAGTTTTTGCCACAAGTTACTAAGCTGAGGTCTCAACTTAATAAGTTGTGGGGACAACGTACTAATTAAGTTGTTTTTTACACAAGTTATTTTAAAAGTTGTTTCCACAAGTTATTAAGTTGAAGCCACAACTTATGATGTTGTTCCCTCAACTTTGTAATTTGTTCCCACAAGTTACTAAGTTGAGGCCACACTATAAATAAAGAATTGCGGTTGTCGCCTCTGTTCCACCGAGTAAAACAGAAAAATACGCATTGCCTTGTTATATCTACTGGAAAACAGTGGAATAATTTATGCTATTGAAACACAATCTATTACAATAAGCTGTCCAATTTGCCGAAACATCACATAAATGCAAGTCTAAATGACGAAGATACATTTTACAGCAGATTCATTAACCTAACGTCAAATTAATTCCATACAAACATGCTCCATTATGAGACACTTTTAAAAATGTTTAAAATAATCTTTATTTGAATTTGTGCAACAAATGTTTAACAAAAATATATATATATATATATATTACTTTTGTTTCAGTTTTTTTCTGATGGAATTTAGTGTCTAGTGATATGTATCAGTAAGTTACTCAAAGTTATACGAACTCAATTCATGCGCGCGAGTGTCTGACTGCAAACAGCATGTACATCAGCAGAATCCGGACGTGCCTGTTTTGAGGAAGGCGGGACTAGTTGGATGGAACAGGGAGATATTTTTGTTTAGGCCCCTGGAGAGAGGGAGTGGAACGTTAAAGTAAACATATATGCTAGCATACAACACACGGTAGTGCCTTGATTTGTTCTACCGTTCATTATTATGCCATATCGAACAATATCAAAACAAACGCATAAAACGTTGTCTTTTTTTATCCTTCGTCTTGTCTGTGCATATGCCGACCCAGATATACTCCAAAAGGCAATTTAAAACAATCTTTTTAAATTATAAAAATGAGTTCTAACTCGTTAAAAAAATATTAACCATAATCGCATGACGAGCTTTCGAGAATAACTATATATTTTAATTTGTTAACTGTTTATTATTATTTGTCAAGTAAGTGTGTCCCTTATCGAACGTTGAAAACATGGTGCGAGGAATCGTTGAATATATGGGGTTGCATATGTCTGAAGGACATATGTTGGCTTCGTAAGCGCATTGTGATTGTGTTGGGGATTAGGGTTTTACGACATTTGATGTAAATAAGCATATAGTACCATTTTAAAGTGCCTAATTATGCATCACAAAAACGTCAGTACTGTGGATTTCCTAAAGCAGAACATTAATGCGAAAAAGGGATACACGAATGCCAGATGCAGGCATCCTTAGTGCCTTCAATGTCTCGATACGGTTCTAAAGCGCTTTAACAAATTCTCTTAATTGATTTTCTGTGTCGACTGAAATTCTTAAATCTCCAAGCCGTCTATTGCCCTTAAGCTCAATGGACCATGCATATACCTTTTTTGGTTAATGATCAGATAATGAGCAACACACTTGTCCACGTATGCCATTTTGAATCAGCTGGAAGCACGCGTACCTTCATCCTCCCCAACTCTTAAGATTGTCTTTAGGCGTTGGGCATGAACTAGCAATACTGATCAGACTATGGGCACCGCATATTTGTGGTAAATATATACTCAAAATAAAGTTTAAATTGAAAAGTATATACATATATTCAGGACATAAGTTTTGGGATCAGTTTAGGGGCGGAGGCTTTTGCCCCCCTCCCACCGTTTATCCCCGTGTGTGTGCAATTTTTTATACTACGTGGGCATTGTTTTGTCAAGAAGACATTTACTTAACGTATGTGTGTGTACTGTTGTGTTTTATATAATTAACTACGAAATTCGAAAAACTGGAAGGGCATGGATGTGGAAGTTCCATAAGCCGTTAGGCAACGAGCCAAAGACGGCGAGCGATATAGAGATGGTAAAATCGTGGCAAAACAAGTGTCATAACTCCAGCCTGAGACGCCACGGGGCTAATCGGTTGCTATTTAAGAAAGTTGGAATTCTTTTGCTCGTCTTTTAAACAGTAATACTCCGGAAACAAAGAGATATCTTCGAACAAAATAAATGTTCTCATTTATGCAATATTTCCACTTGTCACAATGAAATTAAGTCCAGTGCTTACAATTTTATATCAGCGAAAGTTATTCGTGATAAGTAGTAAGTGTAAAATCAAAAGGTCATCTTTATTGTCGCCCTTTCAGTGCTTACGCCGCCTCTGGGAATAACACGAGTCCACGGTCTTCTGAAAAGTTGTGTAGGTTCAGTTGTATCTGGTTAATCAAGCCAGGAACCTATGTATAGGTCCCTGTTGTTTGTTACCTTTTGCATACAACTCAGTTATTAAAAATTATGGTTGCTTTAATGTTTTATACTTTTCTGAAGAGTGGGGTATACAAATGTAAAAATCGACAACAACATCAGTCCCAACTGAAGATTATAATGAATATAGGAATAATAAAACCAAGTAAGTGGTGCGCCAGTTATACGGTAATGGTTAATTAGGAATGTGTGCCAGTGTCGTTACAATCGGTTCTTGTTTTACTGATATTTGTGTAAAAACGGGGTAAGAAAGACAAAAACAATTTGTTTGCTATTCGTCATGTGTCAATGTTGAAATAAATTAATTTTATGATTCGGACACTATTATGTAGTTTAGCATCATGTGTTTATAAAGTTATTGGATTGATCACAACGTATCAGATTCCGAATAAACTTATTTGGGTATTTTAATTCTGTATTATATAAACTTTCAAAACATGAGAATTACCCTTGCTATTAAATATGCACACGTTTGCGAACTTTACAGGACTAAGCTTATTGTATTCCTTTTATACACATTCGGTTTATTTTAACAGTAATTCCAAAAGTGGAAAAATCATACAAAAACAAAAACGTTATTTAAAAATTAATTATTCGTAACAATTAAATGTCATAGTTTAACTGATATGGTATTTTGAATTATCGACTTTAATTATTGTTTATTTTTCTATTATTATAATGCAATGGTCTTGTAAAGAGTTTTGAAGTAATTTTATAATTGTTATAAGCAAATTTTCTTTATCCAATAAAGGAAGCACCAAAGACAATCATTCTGAAACACTTTTAAAAGAACACAGTTCATGAAGCCATTGCTGAAGGCATTAAAGCAAATGCTCTGCATTTTATAACACTATTTAGTGTGCAATTAAGGACCAGTGTCTCACCCTATTTTTTGCAACTTGTTGTAAATCACTGGTTGGATGCAAGCCCTGCGCGGTATGAGAGTCCACCAGGACGGCACACGAAGTGCCGTGACAGGGCTTCACAAGGCAATCTCTGCTCTCAGGGGAATTGTTCACCATTCTAATCTAATTAATACGTTTAGCAATATTGTGGGGCTTTTTCATTTGTTAAACAGATTGTAATAAAATGTAGTAAATAATTCAATTGTTTTAAATACTTTAAGGGAAAAGCTACGCTTAAAAAAGATGTTTATTGTGCCATGATTATCGAAATGCATGTTATACATGAACTCAAATTCAAATATTAAAACAAAAGCAGACATGTACATTTCTATAATAATTTAATATTACTAGATCTATTCATTTTCTAATTATAGTAGCCATTAATAGCTGTCCAAAGACTCCACTATTCTTCCTCTATAATTGTTTTCATTTATATATTCAAAATAATAAGACCTAAGGGAGAAAACTGCGCAAACAGATCAATCACGACTTATCTCACCAAAACAGCAGAGTGCCCCTCGTTTACCTTATACCGTTTTATCAATTCAAGAACGGTAAATGGAAAAAGGCACAAACCAGAAAACCCGAAACCTTGTGAGCAATGTAAAACCATTGGAGCAGTGTTCGGTATTTTACCATGAACTTACATAGGGTAAGTAAATTGGAAAAAATAATTTTTCCAAGTCCAATTTGAAACAACTGTGTACTAACATTGATAACAAAGGTATTGGCCTACATGTAGAAAAATCCTGACAAATTTTCTTAAAAGATGAGCGAAATATGGCTCCCTGAAGTAGATGATGTGGCAAAATGGGCCATGTTCAGGCATTTAGGGGAGAAAAACTGCTTTAATTTGCAAGTCACTACCATTATTAAAGGATTTAAACCAACTTACACATGTCTGCCATAACCTCTCAGCAGGGTTTCTCCAGAATTTCCTGTGAAGAAATTTGCGTTGTTAATGACCATGATGGAAAAACATGGATACCATGGTAAAATACCGCGAACACTACTCTAAAGGTTTTACACTGATCACAAGGTTTCGGATTTCCTGGGATGAGGCACTGTGTTCTAAATGTCATCTATTGATTTTTGTATAATTAAAATTAAAACGAAATATGAAAAGGTTTTGTTATTAGTAAACCGAAAAACGATACAAAGAACTCAATTTTTTGTTGTTGTTTTTGTTCCGGTTATAAGAAAATCGGAATATGAACTTATATACGTTGATTCTTGTTTTTCATTGTGTCGAATGCAAAACGAAAAAGGAAAAGACAGTTTATACACGGACCTTGTCAGGTGTAGCATTTGTCAAACGCGTTAACTTACACATAAATTCTTCAGTACAAACAAGACATTATTATAAATCAAACATATAATACGCGTTATTTTAAACATTATTTTCTACATTTTGTAAAAGTTGAATAATGTACATAAATGTACACATTATAACGTTTCAAAAGACATTTGTCGTTTGAAATATGAATATTGTATATCGAGAAAGACTTGCGAATATGTATTAACTATTTCTTTTTTGCGTATCATGCATTTGCATATATGTTGTTAACGATTTTAAAGACAAAAATACCATGTTACAAGGATATAACTATTTCAGTTTTCTCATTGAGTTAGTCACCAACTTATGCTTGAGTAGCTGTTGATGCGTGGTTCATTTTCTTCGCACGACTACATCTTCCAAAATTTAAACCATAAGTTTAAATGATTTTGCTAAAACACGGTGGACATTGGCGATGCTAATGTCACGATTTTGTCAACGATTGTTTACAATTGAAACAATCTTGATGACGCGTTGTAAAGCGAGGACCCAATCGAAAAGTCATAGATGTGTGCTTCTTGAAGACTGTTCGATGACCATTATCGAACATGAACCGTGTTAATACTTGACATCAGCTGCATTCGAGGTTTTAAACACTATGCTTATTTCGTTTGTGTTTAAGCTGCGGGTTGTTATGTGTCCACTTCTTTATTCTAGAGTCACTAGCATCTCTCTTCTGCTGATGCAGCTGTAAATTTGGTTTGTTACGATGTGACAATGTTCAAAGCAATGTCGACTTACCGCATCGCAACAGCTCTGCAATCAGTGCTATTTGTTAAGTTCTTAACTATTTTGACTTTAAAGCTTTTTAGCTGAGGTCAACTTAGTTTTATCACAAGCCAATTAAATCAATAATTGACCGCAGCTATGCAATATTCTTTAAGGAAACATGACCGACTTAAATGTTTCACAACATGTTCTATTACAAAAATTCACAATAAAAATATTAACGTCTTGGAAAGCTTTTAGCGAATAAGGTTCGACTTTATGACCTAAATAACGAGTGTTTGGCAATACGATATTTTTTACGCTATTAACGACGTTCTTACAATCGACATTATTTCAGTTCTTGTCAAAACAAAGTGCCGATAAATACACGTTAAGTACAACGCAGAGAGTTATTCTGATTGTCTCTAATAACTGTTTCAGCGCACGTTTAAGCAGAGTAATAATGAGGGCAAACTTCGTAGGTCTGAAGATGAAATAATTCCTTACATATTAACAATATCTCGACAACATAATCACCTGTATTTTCTAAGATTAAACGACGGGTTAAATAAACAGCATAATAGAAGAACTGTATGACTTAAATAAAAACACAAGTGAGTAACAAGAGAACCGCGAGAATCCTTGTTAAATCAACCGTGAACCTGTAGCTAAATGATATAATGTTCAAGATCTCTGGTTTTGGTCTACTTTTGACGACAGGGGGGGATATCACTTACAAAACATTAAACATAATATGCAAAATAAGTCTATATAGGTAACCGCCGGGATGGGGCCAATTTTGACCATATTCATGATTTGAACAACCTTGGTTCAGGACTATTTTGCGATTTTTATTCAATTTTAAAACGCCCCTGGTCAATCAACCAACCGGAACCATTTGAAAAGCTTTCATACAGGAACAACCAAGTTTTTATACAAGGAACATGACTATGAAGTTTGGTCAATATCAGCCCAGCCTTTCAATAGGAGATGCCGTGTGAAGTAAACATAACGGACGGACCTACGACAAAAACACACGCACACACAGACATACGACGAGCATTTCGTTATCCCAGCGAGCTCAGGTCAGATTTAGTTGATCTACACATCGGAAGTGAAAATGAAGGTTTCTCCCTTAACTGTTTCGTCACAATGTTGTATTATTGCAGACATTCGAATTGATTCACCCAGCATGTTGATGATAAAGTCAGTGCTCGATGATAAAATTGATTCATTTCTTGTACGCAAAATGTAGCTAACTACATATTTGCATTTATCGCGTGCTTTGTTCGTTGAGGGCATTATGAACTATGTCTTTAAAGGTTTTACAAATGATTGCAAGTATCTAATTGAATTGAGAATTTAAACTTGATTTCATAATTTAACGCCCATCGGAAAATCAGTTTCATTACAGAAACACAAACAAGAAATATAAATATATCAATTGGGTAATTTTAAAAACATAACGATTGTATCAACAGGAAACAGTAATCGGTAAGCAACAAATGTAAAAAGTTCATGTCGAAGAAAGCTTTAGTACAATTCATGTCCTTATTTTGCCTTACCTTTAAAATCTTTGTCTCAGCATACTGTAAAAAGTAATACTTACTTCGGAGCGCAAAAACAGATAATGATACACTTTGTTCTTGAATTGAAGGTACTTACTTTGGACAATTGGACGAATTTATATGTTGTTAATAGATAAACGCAGATGACACTAACATACTATATTGTAATTTTAAGTTTTATCAATTTAAATAATTAGTTAATTAAAATTGAAGATGGACAAACATCGAGGCATGCATGCAGGAATAGATTGACTTGCATTTAAAAATAATATTTTCTAAAGTGTAAAACATTGTTATATGTAACTTTTCTTGTCCTAAAAGAGAGGATAGATTCCAAAAAATGTACTAGTAAACCAGTGTATAAATGACCGTTTCAATAGAATTTTAATACATTCAGAAGCAATCATGTAAATTAGCGCTTACCGTCATTACTCTATGTTTTTGGACACGTAAAAATAATTATTTATTTTCGTGTCCGAAAACTTAGATACGAATTTATTCACAAAATACAGGTGTCCGAAAACTTAGAGTCCAAAATTGAAGTGTCCGAAAATAGCATCAATTGTATCAACGACTACCGGTAATAGCACGTGCTTGTAAAATACCATACCGCAAAGTATAAATTACAGTTATATATGTTTGCACTGCATTTTAAATTATTTTAAATGCTTCATTTATGTGACAGAAAGTTACTACAAGGTTGTTCTTTGACCAACGTGTTCAAAGATGAGCATGTGATGTACCGATACACGCTGGTATGAACCTGTAATTAACGCAATACAAAAGCAAACTATGAATTCTTTGTGTGTTCATTTCCGATATTTGTTGTCTAACACCTTCAATTGTTCGTGAAACTTGCAATAGGGTGCATCACACTTTGAAGCGTTTAGTATTTGTCACAATTATATTACTGAGATGGGGTTGTACCATTGCGGTAGAACATGGAACTGTTAATTGGCAATATCCCTGGTAATTGTCATAAAGCTTATGCTATCGGGCGAAACCATTGTTTAATACCGGTTTACAAGGTTATTCACCCAATAGGTAATAGTCCGTTGCCCTCAGGCTTGCACCTGTCATGTTTTATGATGTTAATATGGTTGTAAAACCCCATGATCGAAGTGTCAATAGATATCGAAAACAGGACCGAAATTTGGTAAAATAGCGCTGTAAAATATACTGTCCGAAAACTTAGTGACATTGATTATGGACGAAAACTCGTGTGTCCGAAAATTAAGGGTCACGAAAAATAATTGTTTTTGCTTAAAAAGGGGGTGTCCGAAAACATAGAGTAATTACGGTATGTAATTTGCAATCAAGCACCGTTTGCAAGACTTTCTTAAATATGTTGCAAGATTTTTGCCGAATATATTAACTTGTATGTCCATTCGGCATTGTTTTCGTGCATATATTTTTGCCACGTCATCGGTTTGTTTGTCTGCTAGTTGTTTGTTCTATTTACGATTCCGTAAACATTTTCGTTATCGTAAGCTTACGTCCTCAGTTACACATCTTTGTAAATACGAGCGTGTAATAATCAGAAAATATGTATCTTCACAATCTAGAACCATTTGAATGATGTTTTCGCAGTATGAAGAAATTCATAAAAAATATATGTGCATTCGCAGGTAAGTTAGCAACACGAATTCACAAAAATACTCCATTTCATGCCTTTGTTTTGAGGATGGTCGCCGTTTAGGTCTTTATCAAGGAATGAATGAATGAAGTCATTAGTGAATGGACGAATGAATGAATGAGTTAAAGATGTCATGCATGCATTAATAATTAAAGAAAATACAATAACCACTTTGCTAACGTTTGCTTTATACAGATTTTGAGTCAAAGAACGTATCAGCTTTACTGACCATATAACACAAACGGGCTTATGATCTTTTGTCATGGAGATTCGGTAACATGTTTTTTCTCACACGATTTTAATTGACTTTCTTAAGAAAGAGAAGTCATAAAACGTAATTTGTGCTGTTTTCCGAAAATTCATTTGTTGGGTTCGTTAGATCGTGGTTACGCGAACAGAGAGACTTATCGAAATCAACCGAACAAGTTGAAACAACAATTTTATTTAAATAACCGGCAAAGACGTAATTTCCTTCCTGCATATACATGAACGCAAAACTTTCTAAAAAATTATTAAAATCTGTACATTGAACAAAGCGATTTTTTAGAAAATCATGTTGATTTATGTAAGGAAATTTTGACATTAAACATGTCAGTTAATAATAACGACATTAAATGAAAAACAAGTTATATCATACAAGTTTTTATAGATATAGTTTATATAAATAATTGATCATACGCATCATTCGTATTAAACAATGTTGAATTTGTTTGAACTTAAACTTCTAAACTTCTTGATTTGTGCTGGGTGAATAAAAACACATATGAATTTCAAACTATAACACCACTTCTGTAGCCACATTTTACTTACCATCATATATTGAAGAACATATAGTAGACACTACTTGTAATGATTCAGGTATAAAATAGCCTTAATGCGACGACACGACACGACGACAGTTAAACCACAAATTAAGAGTAAGCGTTATTTAATAATAATTACTTCTCTATTTAAACGTATATTTTTCTGTTCGTGAATGAAGATAGCTGCGTGTTTTTTAAAGGCTTGAAACTCCAATTTTGGAGAGTTTTTTTTACTTTCAACTTGAATTAATCACTGGTGGAAAAGTCACAAACAACATGAAAACCGATTTTGACACAATGATAATTGGAGATATAAATTAGATCCATTTCGATATGAATGATATGTTCAATATTTATTAAAAAAGGCACACCATTTTGAATTGGTATTCTTCATTAATAACTGCAAATATTACTTTTTTTTTAAAAGGCTGATGCTACGTAGTAACCAACTTCTTAAACCCGTGATTTGCAGCGCGGAAATTCTGATTGATAGAGATTATTTTGTTTCGTAGGCTAAATGTACACTACAGTTATTTCTGTCTGAGTACCAATCAGCACTCTGATCTCATTATACAATCAATACACGTGTTATTAAATTCGTTCAGCGATTAACGATGGATCGATGCGCGTCTTTAATTTTAATTTAATGTTTTGTAAACAACTGCTTAAACTTCATCCATTAAAGCAGTATTCATAGATTAAACTATTGCTGTAAGATTGAATTTGTTTGAACTTAAACTTCTATTGGAAGTCAATTTTCCAGCTCAATTAAATATTCGCAAAAATGCAAGTCAAAGCCACTCTTAATAACGCCGAACCAATGTCCATGTCGTACAGTAGACACATTTGAAAGCAAAGGCCTGAAACATTTTCACTTGCAAAGGCATATTCAGAAATGTGATTTTAACATTTTAGAAAACCCCTGAAGTCAAATTATTTTTTGATTCCGGAGGGTTCTTGTGTAAACCTGAACGGAATTAAATTTGTGCTTAAATCAGTCATAAAAGAAACATTTATTTGTTTTAGTCGAAAGAAAATATAACAAAAATGAAAGAATTTGTTTCAGAAACTCCCAGAGTGCAGAATCAATGGGTTTTCAGTGGTTTACACACTTGCTGAACATAATGAAATCACACCGTTAAGAACTTATGTTTTGCAAATATCTCAAGTTATTGAAATACATTTGCAAAAATCGTTAGTGCACAAAAACAGTGTTACTTGCAGTTTTTGCCGACGTCTTAAGGTATAAAATTAAATAATTGAATACGTTTGAAATCGTTGACAAGATTTCACGTTTCGTGAAACATAACCGTGTAGTACAAATCGAATTTTGAGTAAGAACACAGGCTTATTAAATACCGTTATTCTGACGTATTTCACATTGCCATAAGCAGCATACAAATCTATCTGTTATGCATTAGTTAAAATTCTTAAGAAATAATTGTTTAAAAAAGATATTTGAAATAAAGCACCACTAACCGTCGTGCTTTAATTCATTTAAGTTTAAAGGGGGCACCCGACAAAGTCACATGATCCTGCATCCTGACCCTGTTTGTCTATGCATCAACACTGCGCAAATGTCCAGTAAAATTAGTTGTTGATTCATGCTTAATAAATATTTGATTAGTTTGGTGTTTTATTTCTTCGTTATACTCGAATGAACAATAAATTATTAAGGACAAGTTATCGAAACTTTAACAACTGTTAATTAATATTTTCAAAGCCACGTTGAATCACCTTTTCCCAATTTAATACGATGTCCCCGATTTATGATTTTCGGAACCTATTTATAAAAATTTATGCTACTTTTAATCACTAATATTAGGGTAAAAAATCTGATACTGTTATAATTTTACTAGGCGTGACATTGTCGGTGATAACGAGACACAATTAGTTTTTTTTCCACATATACGTTATAAGGGTGTTCTGCTGATAGGCATAACCCTGATGTTGACAACTGACATGAACCAAATATTCTCAGTCTACACGCAAATGTCGTGAAAGCAAGTTATTTGTTGTACACGAACCATACATAGTTAAATTTAATAGTTGAATCAATTTCAAAGATGCTTGAATACGAAGAATTGAATACAAATATACAACTTAAGATAAATAATTAAGTTTATGGCATGAGTGTAACGCCGTTGATAATGTAACGGGAAGTTCTACAGTCATAGAAGGGTAGCGATAGGTTAGTGAATATGGTGTCCGTCGAGCGATCAAATATGTTAATATCGATGAATTGTAGTACTGTACTTGGTCTGTGGACCCGTCCGCAAAATTTACTTACAAGGGTTTCTCAGTGGGTTAACGTTTGTGTACTGTAAGACATGCGCAATAAAAGAGATGCGAGACTGGCATCATGCCACGTTGTTTCTTTCTATGACCAATTTAAAGATGGCTACCGTTGATAATTGAAATTTATGTACTGTTACAACTTTATACCCTAATAATACAGCTATATTGACTGAACATATTGTATAGAATACATTTATTGTATCAAATTATCTCTTCAAAGTCAGAATGTACTCAAAACGATATGTACAACGTCTGTTGTTTTTTTAATTTTGACAGCCTTAGTCCTTTGATGCTTTGAGTTATTTAATTCTTGAATTTGCAGAAGTAAAAGCATCTCAAATAATAAGCAATAGAAACATTCTTCTTCATAGACGATCATGGAATCTCACAGGTTATAGTATAAGGGAATTATAAATAGTGATCCGATAATTGCGACACTCGTTTTACTTAAAAAGGCGGGAAAGTCACGATAACTATATAATTATATTTGATCTTTCGGGAGCAATAAGTATGTACAGAGCTGGATCATGAATACAATCAAGTTGAAAAGCTTATTTCAATCAATATGCTTGTGACGTAGTTAGTGACGTCAGTCTTTTGAAAGCTGTTGTAGTTTAATACATTATTCAATATGTTTTTGAAATACATGTATCTCATTACACAGGTGTTTGCAAGTACTCCGACGCAACATGTAGTGTTATGGTATAGAAATTATTAATTAATCAAGAGTCATTACATGATCAATCTGTAATGTAGCATATGTATACATTCACATAATAAACATCAATTTAAGGCAATTTGAATACTTGAAATAAATTGCAAAATTACAAAAGAAGGGGTTCTTCGGACTACCAATTGGCATCTATGGACAGACGGAAAGATAGACGGAATTCTTACTTACAAACACTTTGATTGTTAGCTAACATATGGCTTCATGTATCTTTATGTTCTGGTTGTTTATCTGCTGTATTGTTAGGTGTACGTTTATATCAAACTGCAACTACTGCAAACTGCATGAGACCCAAGAAGTGCCTTTGAAATACGGATTGTACTAAAATAATTTATTCATGTACATGATCAATATAAAGCAATACAGAGATTGTTTGTGTAGACTGAAAATCTTTAATTTCCATGTGTCCACAATACCCCACCTTTAAAGCTCCATTGACCAATCATATGCCTTTTTTGGTTTATGATCAGATAATGGGCAACCCACTCGTCCGCGTATGCGATTAGGGATCAGCTGGAAGCACGTGTAAATCTCTCCTCCCCACCTCTAAAGATTGTCTAGGCGTTGGGATTGAACTAACAATACTGATCAGACTATGGGCACCGCATATGTGTGGTTAATATATACTAAAAATAAAGTTTCAATTGAACAGCATATACGTATATTCAGGATATAAGTTATGGGGTCAGTTTGGGGGCGAGGGCTAATTCCCCCATCCGTTTATCCGCGTGAGTGTACTAATGAGTCCAATTTTTAATACTGCATGGGAATTTCGTTTTTGTCAAGAAGACATTTACTTCACGGATATGTTTGCAATTTAGTGTTCTATATAATTAATATCGAAAACCTGGAAGGACATGGATGTGGATGTTCAATAATCCGTTAGGAAACGAGCCAAAGACAGCGAGGTATATAGCGATGGTAAATTCGGGGCGAACTAAGTGTCATAACTGCAGCCTGCGACACAACGGGGCTAAGCGGTTGCTATTCAAGGCATAAAGTAAGATACTTTTTAATTGTATAATATACATAATAACTTATGCAACATAAAACAACGAGATATCTTGACACAAAATATATATTCTCATTTATGCAATATTCCCAATTGTCACAACGAAAAAATGGTACAGTGCTTACAATTTCATATCTGCGGAGTTTATTCAAGATTAGTAGTAAATGTAAAATCAAGAGTTCTTTATTGTCGCCATTTCATTGTTGACGCCGCCTCTAGGAATAACACAACTCCATAGTCTTCTGGAAAGTTTTGTAGGTTCAAACATAGCTGGTTAATAAAGCCATTCACCTATTTATAAATCCCTGTTGTTTGTGACCTTTGACATGAAACTCAGTTATTTTAAATTATGGTTGCTTTAATCTTTTCTACTTTTCTGAGGTATGGGATATACACATGTAAAAAATCATCAGTCCCAACTGAAGATTTAAATGAATAAAGGAATAATAAAACCAAGTACATTTATGAATAGTGCCAGTTATATTGTAGCTGGTTAATTAGGGATTTATGCTAGTGTCGTTACAATTTGACAATGGGTTTTTGTTTCACTGATATTTGTGTAAACACGATAAAACAAAAGAAAAAGGAACATTAGTGTGTTATTAGTCGCGTGTAAATGTTGAAATTAATTTTATGCTTTGGACTTTGGACACTACTAAATCATTAAACAACATTTGTTTCCGATTCAACTTATTTTGGGATTTTACTTCTAAATTATATTAACTTTCAAAACATAACAGTTACCCTTGCTTTTAAATGTTCACACGTTTTCGAACTATACAGTACTAGACTTGTCAAGTGTAGCATTTCTTTAAAGCGTTAACAAGAGTTTCAATTAAGAATATTTGTAGTTTGTATGCTTAACTTGAACATAATTCTTCAGTACAAACAATATAATCATATAAGTCAAACATATAATAAGCGTTGATTCAAATATTCTTCTCTAAATTTTGTAAAAGTTGAATTATGTACAGAAATGAATACACTATCAAGTTTAAAAGACATGAAAGTTTTAAAATGCGAAAGTCTTGCGAATATATATGAACTATTTCTTATTTGTGTTAAATGCATTTGAATGTATGAAGTTAATGATTTTAAAGACATGTTACGCGCAGACATTTATTTCAGTTTTCTCGTTGAGTGATTTACCAATTTGGGCTGGGGTAGCTGTTGGTACTTGGTTTATTTTCTGCGCGCGACTGAATTTTCAAAATGTAAACAGTAATTTGATGATTGTACTTAAAAACAGTGGACATTAGCGATGAAACAATCACGATTTTGCCAATGATTGTTCACAATTGAAAAAATAATGATGAATGTTGTAAAGCGAACAGGCATCGATGTGAGCTTCTTGAAGACTGTTCGATGACCTGTATGGACCAGAAGCGCGTTGACACTTTACATCAGCTGCATTCGAGGTTTCAAGGCTATGATACCAGGTTTATTTAGTTTGTGTTTAAGCTGCATGTTTTTGTTCTGTATCTACTGCTTTTTTCTAGAGTCACTCGTTTAAAAGTAAACACATGGTGCTAGAATAAGACATCTCTCTTCTGCTGATGAAGCTGTGGATTTGCTTTGTTACTATGTAAATATGTTCAAAACAATGTCCACTTACCGCAACGCTGCAGCTATTTCACCAGTGCTATTTGTTAAGTTCTTAAAAATTTGGACTTTGAAGATTCTTAGCAGTGGTCAAGTTAGTTTTTTCACACAAAAAAATAAATCGATAATTGATCGCAGCTACGCAATTTTCGGTAAGTAAACTCGACCGACTTAAATGTTTCACAACGTGTTCTATTACAAACATTCACAATAAAATTATTAACGTCTTGGAAAGCTTTAGCGAATTATGTTTGACTTTATGACTATAGAGTTATAATTTGGAACAACTTTGTACATGACCACTCTGATATCACTAACATAACATTAAATAAAATATGCAAAATAAGTCCATATAGGTAACCGCAGGGATGGGGGACAATTTTGACCAAAGTCATAATTAGAACAAGCTTGGTTGAGGACCATTTTGTGATTTTTGTTAAATTTGAAAACGCCACTGGCCACTGACATAGTCAGTCAACCAACCGGAACCATTTGAAAAGCTTTCATACAGGAACAACGTAGTTTTAATAAAGGGCCATACAAGAAACATGACTTTGAAGTTTGGTCAATATCTTCCCACCTTTCAATAGGAGATGCCGTGTAAAGTAAAAATGACGGACGCACCTACGACAAAAACACACGCACACATTAGACATACGACGAACATCTCGTTATCCCAGCGAGCTCAGGTCAGATTTAGTAGATCTACACATCGGAAGTGAAAATGAAGGTTTCTTCCTTAACTGTTTCGTCACAATGTTGCTAATTGCAGACATTCGATTTGATTCACCCAGCATGTTGATGATAAAGTAAGTGCTCGATGATAAAATTGATTCATTTCTTGTACGCAAAATGTAGCTAACTACATATTTGTTTTTATCCCAAACTTAGTTCGTTGAGGGCATTAAAAACTATGTCTTATAAGGTTTTCCAAATGATTGCGAGTATCTAATTGAATTGCTATTGAGAATTTAACTTGATTTTATATTTCAATTCCTATCCCAAAATCACGTTCATTACAGAAACACAAACAAGAAATATAAATATATCAATTGGGTAATTTTAAGAACATAACGATTGTATAAACAGGAAACAGTAATCGGCAAGCAGCAAATGTAAAAAGTTCATGTCCAAGAAAGCGTTTAAGGAATTATGTTTCACTTTACTATGGAAATAACTCATGTCTAGTAGGCCAATAATTCTTCGGTATTAACAACTTCAGTTCAATCCATGTTTAATAAATGTCTATTATATGTTGAATGCATCTAAATAAAATGTAAGTACAATTCAAGTCATTATTTTGCATTACCTTTAAAATCTTTGTCTGAGCCAACTGCAAAAAAGTTAAAAATACTTTAGAGCGCAAAAACAGATAATGATACACTTTTTTCTTGAATTGTAGGTATTTACTTTGGACAATTGCACGAATTTATATGTTGTCAGCAGATAAACGCGAATGGCACTAACATAATTTATTTTAATTTTGAGATTTAATCAATTAGCAATAATTAGTTAATTAAAAATGAAGATGGTTAAACATCGAGGCATGTATGCAGGAATAGAATGCCTTGCATTAACAAATAGTATTTTCTAAAGTATAAAACATTTTTATATATAACTTTTCTTGTCCAAAAAGAGAGGATGGTATTCAAAAACTTGTACTAGTAAGCCAGTGTATCAATTACCGTCCCGATAGATTTTTAATAGTTACATTCTGAAACAATCAATTAAATTAATGCCAATGTAATTCGCAATCAAGCTGCGTTCGCAAGACTTTCTTAAATGTTCTGCGAGATTTTTGCCGAATATATTAACTTGTATGTCTACTCGGCATTGTATTCGTGCATATATTTTTGCCGCGTCATCGATCTATTTGTCTGCTCCTTGTCTGTTCTACTTAAACATTGGCGATATAATGAGTTTACGTCCACAGTAACACGTAACAACCGTGTAATAATCAGAAAATATTTATCTTCAAAATTTAGATCCACTTGACTGATGTGTTCGCAGTATGAAGAAATTAATTAAATGTAGGTGCATACGTAGGTAAGTTAGCAACACGAATTCACGAAATACCCCTTTTCACGCCTTTGTTTTGAGGATGGTCACAGTTTAGGTCTTTATCAATGAATGGATGACTGCATTAATGAATGAATGAACGAATGAATGAGTTAAAGAGTTCATGCATGCATTAATAAATTAATGAGTGAGTGGGTTAAGGAAGGAATACACAAAAATAGATTGAACATTGAAATGCGATCGCAGTTTTAAAGAAAATACAATTACCACTCTGCTATTGTTTGCTTTCTCCAGATTTTGAATCAAAGAACGAAGTCAGATTTACTGACCATATCACACAAACGGGCTAATGATCTTTTGTCATGGAGATTCGATAACATGTTTCATCTCACGCGATTTTAATTGACTTTCTTAAGAAAAAGAAGTCATAAAACGTAATTTGTACTGTTTTCCGACAATTCATTTGTTAGGTTCGTTAGATCGTAAGTGGCTACGCGAACAGAGAGACTTATCGAAATCAACAGAACTAATTGGAACAAAAATGTTATTCAAATAACCGTCAGTGACATAATTTCCATCCTACATATACAGCAGCTGAACACAAAATTTTATAAACATCACTAAAATGTGTAAATGAACAAAGCGATTTTACACAAAATCATGTTGACTTATGTATTGTCAGGCAATTTTGACATTAAACATGGCAGTAAATAATAACGACTGTAAATGAAAAACAAATTAAATCAGATAAGTTTATGTAAATATATTAAGTTTAAATAATTAATTATAAGCATCATTCGTATTTACCAATGTTGATTTGTGCTGGGTGAATAAAAAACACATATGTATTTCAAACTAAAACACCCTTCTGTAACATCATTTTTTCTTAAATAAAGGTATTTACCATCATATATTGAATAAAATATAATTGACACTACTTATGATTCAATTATAAATTAGTCATAAATTAATATTAATTACTTCTATATTAAAACGTATGTTTTTTCTGTTTGTTAATGAAGACAGCTGCGTGCTGTTTTATAAGATTGAAACTCTAACTTTGGAGTGTATTTTTTTCAACTAGAATTAATCACTGGTTGAAAAGTCAAACACAACATGCAACACGATTTTTGCACGATGATAATAATCATGAAGTATAAATTAAATCCAATTTGATATGAATGATCGGTTCCATACACATTAGAAAATAGGCCAACAAGTTTAAATTTGTATTGTTCATCAAAAGCTGCAAACATTTTATATTGTAAAAGGCAAATGCTACGTAGTAACCAACTTCACAAACCCGTGATTTGCAGCGCGGAAATTCTGATTGATAGAGAATATTATTTTTTGTGGCTAACTGAACAGTTATTTCTGTACTTGTACCAATCAGCACTCTGATTACAACATACGATCAATACACGTGTTAATAAATTCGTTCAGCGCTTAAATATAGGTCGATGCATGTCTTTAATTTAATTAAATCTGTTGTAATCAACTGCTTCAACTTCATTTATAAAAGCATTTTTCATACATTAAACTATTGCTGTGAGTTTGAATTTGTTTTACCTTGAACTTGTTTTGGCAGTCAATGTTCCCGCTGCATATAATAAGCGCAAAAAATCCATGACAAACCATATCTTAGTAGATCAAATATAATGTCCATGTTTTAACATTTTAGAAAACGTCCGAACTTGGCGTATTTTTAAATTCACCTCTGATGCGTGTGTCAACCTGAACGGAATTGAAATTAGTGCTTCAATCAGTCATAAAAGATAAATTTATGTGTTTAAGTCGAAAGAAAAATAACACACAGAAATGAAAAAAAATCCTTTTGTGCAGGCATCAACACAGCGCAACATGTCCAGTACAATTAGTTGTTGATTCATGCTTTATAAGTATTTGATTAGTTTGGTGCTTTATTTCTTCGTTAAACTCGAAAGAACAATAAATTAATAAGGTCAAGTTATCGAAACTTTAACAACTGTTAATTAATATTTTCAAAGCCACGTTGAATCACCTTTTCCTAATTCAGAACGAAGTCCCCGATTTATGATTTTCGGAACCTATTTATAAACATTAATGTTATTTTTAATCAATAATATTAGGATAAAAAATCTTATACTGTTATAAATTTACTAGACATGACATTGTCGGTGATAACGAGACACAATCAGTTTTTTTACCCATACGTAATTATGGTGTTCTGCTGATAGGCATAACCCTGATTTTGACAACTGACATGAACTAAATATTCTAAGTCTACACGCAAATGTCGTGAGTGCAAGTTATTTGTTGTACATGAACCATATATACGTACATTAAATAGTTGAGTCAATTTCAAAGATGCTTAAATACGAAAAATTGAATACAAATATACAATTTAAGATGAATATTTAAGTTTATGGCATAAGTGTAACGCTGTTTATGCTGTAACGGGAAGTTGTACATTCATAGAAGGGTAGGGATAATTAAGTTGATATGGTGTCCGTCGAGCGATAAAATATGTCAATATGTGGACCCGTTCGCACAATTTAGTTACGAGGGTTTCTCAGTGGGATTACATTTGCGTACTGCAAGACATGCACAATAAAAGAGGTGCGAGACTAGCATCAAGCAACGATGTTTCTTTATATGACCGATTCAAAGATGGCTGTCGTTGATCATTGAAATTTATGTACTGTTACAACTATATACACTTATAATACATCTATAATGACTTAATATATCGTATAGAATTATTTTATTGTATCAAATTATCTCTTCAAAGTCAGAATGTACTCAAAACGATATATACAATGTTCGTTTTTTTTATTTTGACAGCTGCAGTGATTTGATGCTTTGAGTTTTTTTATTCGTAAATTTGCAGAAGTAAACATATGTATAATATGTATATGAAAATCTCAAATAATAAGCAATATAAACATTCTTCTTCAGAGGCGATCATTGAATCTCACACTCTATAGTATACAGGATTTATAAATAGTTATCCGATAATGGCGACACTGGTTTTACTTAAAAAGGCGAGAAAGTCACGATAATTATATAAATATATTTGATCTTTCGGGAGCAATAAGTTTGTACAGAGCTGGATCATAAATACAATCAAGTTGAAAAGCTGATTTCAATCAATTTGCTGGTGACGTTGGTGGTGACGTCAGTCTATTGAAAGTTGTAAAAGCTGTTGTAGTTTAATAAATTATTCAATATATTTTTGTAATACATGTATGTCATAACACAAGTGTTTGCAAGTACTCCGACGCAACATGCAGTGTTATGGTATAGAAATTATTAATTAATCAAGAGTTATTACATAATTTATCTTTAATATAGCATATGTATACATTCACATAATGAACATCAATATAAGGCAATTTGAATACTTAAATAAATTGCAAAATTACAAAAGAAGGGGTTCGTCGTATTACCAATTTGCATCTATAGACAGATGGAAAGATAGACGGAATTCTTACTTACAAAAACTTTAAGGAGTCATATTTTGCATTGATTGTTAGCTAACCCATGGCTTCATGTATCTTTATGTTCTGATGTGTATCGGCTGTAGGGTTAGATGTACATTTGTATCAAACTGCAACTACTACATGAGACCCGAGAAGTGCTTTTGAAATACGAATTGTACTAAAATAATTTATTCATGTACATGATCAATATAAAGCAATTAAGAGATTGTTTGTGTCGACTTAAAATCTTTAATCTCCATGTGTCCCCAATACCCCGCCGCCTAGTGCTTTAAAGCTCCATTGACCGTTCATATGCCTTTTTTGGTTTATGATCAGATAATGGGCAACCCACTCGTCCGCGTATGCGATTAGGGATCAGCTGGAAGCACGTGTAAATCTCTCCTCCCCACCTCTAAAGATTGTCTAGGCGTTGGAATTGAACTAGCAATACTGATCAGACTATGGGCACCGCATATGTGTGGTTAATATATACTAAAAATAAAGTTTCAATTGAACAGCATATACGTATATTCAGGATATAAGTTATGGGGTCAGTTTGGGGGCGGGGGCTAATTCCCCCATCCGTTTATCCGCGTGAGTGTACTAATGAGTCCAATTTTTAATACTGCATGGGAATTTCGTTTTTGTCAAGAAGACATTTACTTCACGGATATGTTTGCAATTTAGTGTTCTATATAATTAATATCGAAAACCTGGAAGGACATGGATGTGGATGTTCAATAATCCGTTAGGAAACGAGCCAAAGACAGCGAGGTATATAGCGATGGTAAATTCGGGGCGAACTAAGTGTCATAACTGCAGCCTGCGACACAACGGGGCTAAGCGGTTGCTATTCAAGGCATAAAGTAAGATACTTTTAAATTGTATAATATACAAAATAACTTTTTCCCCCATCCGTTTATCTGCGTGTGTGTGCTAATTTGTCCAATTTTTAATACTACTTGGGAATTTCGTTTTTGTCAAGAAGACATTTACTTAACGTATATGTTTGCAATTTAGTGTTTTATAAAATTAATTACGAAAACCTGGTAGGACATTGATGTGGAAGTTCCATAATCCGTTAGGAAACGAGGCAAAGACGGCGAGCGATTTAGGGATTGTAAAATCGTTGCAAAATAAGTGTCATAACTCCAGCCTGCGACACCACGGGGCTAATCTGTTGCCATTTTAGAAAGTTGGAATTCTATTGTTCGTTTTTAATCAGAAATAGCTGGATATCTGAACACGTAATGTATATTTGCATCCCATATGGAAACCATATAGGACCCATATGACTGCTCCATATGTGCTTTGCTCGGTGACCGGTCAAAATCCCGATTTGGGCCTAAAATAAGCTAACAGGGCACCGAAAGGCAAAGATGGCTTAAACGAACCTCATAGGTTTTCTGTACATCGAAGGTTCTATTAAGTATAAGCCTTCTTATAATCGTGGTTTAAGTTATTTGGCTTCTTTTTATTTTACTTATTGTTTATAAAGCGTATTATTTTATACATTTTGTCTTGTTGTATAATGTACAATATAAAGAAGTGAAACTCCAGCTGCTGGAGCAGTATTGAATTTTCATTAAAAACAATTAGTTGGCCCTTTATTTAAGGCAAGTGACCGATTGCCCAAACAGTACAAAACAGCACAATACAGCACAATACAAGTATATTTCCTATAATTAATCTATAAAGTAAAATATTTGTAAATTGTATAATATACAAAATAAATTATGCGACATAATACAACTAGATATCTTCAAACTAAATATATGTCCTCTTTTATGCGAAGGCAACTTGTCACAATGAAAATAGGGAACTGTGATTACAATATTATACACGGTGTAGATGCATATCGGTGGCCTTTCTGTCAAAATGCTGCCTCTCTGTTCATTATTCGCTGCCTCTCTGTCACAAACAAGACAAATGGATGATCGTAATTCACAAAACAGGTTAGAAAATCTAAAATTAAAACCCGTATACACATTTGTGCATAAAAAAGGTGGCTCATGAGTTGAAGCATATATCCAGCTACAGATTCACAGTATTCCGTAGATTCAAACACTTATCACAAACTCTATCGAAGATGGAATGATGACGAGGGTGGTGAACTACTTTGATGACTTCTTAACATAGCTTTTCCGTAATATGTCAAATGTCTAATGTCACTGATATCATCTTTATGATAAAATCTTTATGTCCATTGTTTGCTATATAGTAACTTTCATCAATTTTACTTAAAAAAATGCCTACTTTCGCTTTCGTTGTGGCACGGAAAGCCTATAGATCGGCTCACTTTTCTGGCACGGGAAGCCTAGTCGTCGTTTTAATATTTATTAACTGTTTCTTATTTGCACATAATGCATTTTCATGTAAGATGTAAATGACAAAAATCCCATGTTACGCGCAGACAACGATTTCAGTTCTGTCATTGAGTTAGTCACCGAATTATGCTAGGGTAGCAGTTGGTACGTGGTTCATTTTCTCCGCACGACTGCATCTTCCAAAATTTAAACCGTAAGTTTATGATTGTGCTATAAAACTATGGACATTGGCGATAATAAGGTAACGATTTAGTCAACGATTGTTCACCATTGAAACAATCTTGATGACGCGTTTTAAAGCGAGGACCCAATCGAAAAGGCATAGATGTGTACTCCTTGAAGACTGTTCGATGACCCGTATCGACCATGAAGGGTTTTGACACTTTACATCAGCTGCATTTTAAGGTTTTAAGGCCACGACACTAGGATCATTTCGTTTGTGTTTTAACTGCGTGTTATTGATCTGTGTCTGCTGCTTTTTCAATTGTTTAAAAGTAAGCACAACGATATAGAATAAGACATCAGTCTTCTTCTGATGAAGCAGTAGATTTGCTTTGTTACGATGTGAATATGTTCAAAACAAAGTCCACTTACCGTATCACAGCAGCTCTTTCACTAGTGCTATTTGTTAAATACTTAACAATTTGGACTCTGAAGCTTTTAAACAGAGGTCGAGTTAGTTTTATAACAAGAAAATTAAATCGATATTTGACTGCATCTCCGGAATTTTAAGTAAATAATCTGTAAGTAAACATGACCGACTTAAATCTCTCATAACATATTTCATTACAAACATTCACAATAAAAATAATCACGTCTTGGAGAGCTTTTAGCGAACTATGTTCGACTTTATGACCTAAATAACGAGTGTCTGGCGATACGAAATTTTTTACGCTATTTACGACTTTCTTACAATCGACATTATTTCAGTGCCTGTCAAAACAAAGTGCCGGTAAATACACGTAACTATAACGCTGAGAGTTATTCTGATTGTCTCTAATAACTGTTTCTGCGCACGTTAAAGCATAGTAATAAATGAGCGCAAAACTTCGTAGGTCTACAGAAGAAATAATACCTTACAGATAGACAATATTTCGGCAACATATACACTTATATTTTCTAAGATTAAACGACAGGTTAAATTAACAGCATGAAATAAGAATTTTTTGACTTCAATAAAAACACAAGTGGGCGACTAGAGAACCGCGAGAATCCTTGAATTATCAGCCGTGAATCTGTTGCTAAATGATATAATTTTCAAGATATCTGGCTTGGGTCTACTTTTGACGACTGGGGGGCATAATTTGTACATATTGTGCTATGTTCATTTATATTAAATAGTTTACAAAAACCGCAGGGGTTTGTTCAATTTTGACTATAGAGTTATAATTTGAAACAACTTTGTAGAAGACCACTATCAGATATCACTTACAAAATATTACGCAAAATATGCAAAATAATTCGAGATGGGGCCAATTTTTACCAAATTCATGATTTGAACAAGCTTGGTTGAGGACCATTTTGCGATTTGTGTTCAAGTTTAAAACCCCACTGGCCACTGACATAGTCAATCAACCAACCGGAACCATTTAAAAAGCTTTCATACAGGAACAACCGAGTTTCATTAAGGACCATACAATAAACATGACTATGAAGTTTGGTCGATATCTTCCCAGCCTTTCAGCAGGAGATGCCATGCGAAGGTAAAATAACGGACGCACCTACGAAAAAACACACGCAAACACAGACAGACGACGAACATATCGTTATCCCAGCGAGCTCAGGTCAGATATAATGAATCTACAAATCGGATGTGAAAATTAAGGTTTCTTCCTTAAGCGTTTCTTTACAATGAAGCATTATTGCAGACATTCGATTTGATTCATCCAGCATGTCGATGATAAAGTCAGTGCTCGATGATAAAATTGCTTCATTTTTTGTACGCAAAATGTAGCTAACTACATATTTGTTTTTATCCCATACTTAGTTTGTTGAGGGCATTTAATACTATGTCTTAGAAGGTTTCACAAATGATTGCGAGTATCTAATTGAATTGCTATTGGGAATTTAACTTGATATCATATTTCAATTCCTATCCTAAAAGCACGTTCATTACAGAAACACAAACAAGAAATATAAATATATCACTCGGGTAATTTTAAGAACATAACGATTGTATAAACAGGAAACAGTAATCGGTAAGCAGCAAATGTAAAAAGTTCATGTCGAAAAAAGCTTTTAAGGAATTATGTTTCACTTTACTATGGAAATAACTCATGTCTAGTAGGCCGATAATTCTTCGGTATTAACAACTTCAGTTCAATCCATGTTTTATAAATGTCTATTATATGTTGAATGCATCTAAATAAAATGTAAGTACAATTCAAGGCATTATTATGCCTTACCTTAAAAATCTTTGTCTAAGCAAACTGTAAGAAAAGTTGGAAATACTTCGGAGCGCAAAAACAGATCATGATACACTTTGTTCTTGAATTGTAGGTACTTACTTTGGACGATGGAACGAATTTATATGTTGCCAACAGATACACTCAGATGGAATTAACATACTCTAGTGTGATTTTGAGTTTTTATCAATTATTAAAAATAGTTTAATGGAAAATAAAGATGGTCAAACATCGATGTATGCATGCAGGAATATATTGCCTTGCATTTACAAATAATACTTTCTAAAGTATAAAACGTTTGTATATTTAACTTTTCTTGGCCGAAAAGAGGGGATAGTTTCCAAACACATGTACAAGTAAACCAGTGTTTAAATGACGGCCCCAATAGATTTTTAATACATTCAGAAGCAATCATGCAAAGTAGCGCTTCTGTAATTCGCAATCAAGCTGCGTTAGCAAGACTTTCATAAATGTTTTGCAAGATTTGTGCCGAATATATTAACTTGTATGTCCACTCGGCATTGTTTTCATGCATATATTTTTTTTTGCCGCGTTATCGATTTGTTTGTCTGCTAGTTGTATGTTCTATTTTCGATTCCGTAAACATTTTCGTTATAGTGAGCTTACGTTCTCTGTAACATATTGTTTTAAATTCGACCGTGTAATAATCAGAAAATATTTATCTTCAAAATCTAGAACCATTCGAATGATGTGGTCTCAGCATGAAGAAATTCATACAAATGTAGGTGCATACGCAGGTACCGTAAGTTAGCCACACGAATTCACATAAATAACCCTGTAAATGCCTTTGTTTTGATGATGGTCGCCGTTTAGGTCTTTATCAATGAAGAAATGAATGCATTAATGAATGAACGAATGAATGAGTTAAAGAGTTCATACATGCATTAACAAATTAATGAACGAGTGAGTGAATGAATGAATGCATAAAAATAGATTGAAAATTGAAATGCGATCGCAGTTTTAAAAAAATACAATAATACCACTCTGCTATCGTTTGCTTTATACATATTTTGAGTCAAAGAACGTATCAGATTTACTGACCATATCACAAAAACGGGCTAATGATCATTTGTCATTGAGATTCGGTAACATGTTTCTTCTCACGCGATTTTAATTGACTTTCATAAGAAAGAGAAGTCATAAAACGTCATTTGTACTGTTTTCCGACAATTCATTTGTAGTGTTCGTTAGATCGTTATTGGCTACGCGTACAGAGACTTTTCGCATATCAACCGAACTAGTTGAAACAAGAATTGTATTTAATTAAAGAACCGGTAGTGACGTAATTTCCTTCATACGTATACAGGAGCTAACATACAACCTTGTAAGTCTTATTTAAGTCTTTACATTGAACAAAGCGATTTTATACAAAATCATGTTGACTAATATATTGTCAGGAAATTTTGACATTAAACATGTCAGTAATAATAATAACGACAGTAAATGAAATTTAAGTTAAATCAGACAAGTTTATGCAAATATTGTTAATTTAAATAATTAATGATAATAGGAAGTATAAATTAAATCCAATTTGATATGAATGATCGGTTCCATACACATAAGAAGATACGCACACAAGTTTAAATTTGTATTGTTCATCAAAAGCTGCAAACATTTTATATTGTAAAAGGCAGATGCTACGTAGTAACCAACTTCTCAAAACCGTGATTTGCAGCGCGGAAATTCTGATTGATAGAGATTATCATGTTTTGTGGCTAACTGAACAGTTATTTCTGTACTTGTACCAATCAGCACTCTGATTACAACATACGATCAATACACGTGTTAATAAATTCGTTCAGCGTTTAAATATAGGTCGATGCATGTCTTAAATTTAATTAAATAGTTTGTAATCAACTGCTTAAACTTCATCTATAAAAGCATTTTTCATACATTACACTATTGCTGTGAGTTTTAATTTGTTTGACCTTGAACTTGTTTTGTGCAGTCAATGTTCCCGCTGCATATAACAAGCGCAAAAAATTATTACAAACCTTATGATCTAAGTAGATCATATATAATGTCCATGTCGTACAGTAGACAATTTGAAAGCAAAGGCCCAGAACATTTTTACTTGAAAAGGCATTTTTAGAAATGTTATTTTAACATTTTAGAAAACGTCTGAACTGGGCGTATTTTTAAATTCACCTCTGGTGTGTGTGTAAACCTGAACGGAATTGAAATTGGTTCTTTAATCAGTCATAAAAGATACATTTATGTGTTTAAGTCGAAAGAAAAATAACACACAGAAATGAAAATTTTTGAAAAAATCCCTTTGTGCAGGCATCAACACTGCGCAACATGTCCAGTACAATTAGTTGTTGATTCATGCTTAATAAGTATTTGATTAGTTTAGTGCTTCATGTCTTCGATATACTTGAATGAAAAATGAATTTTAAGGTCAAGTTATCAAAACTTTAACAACTGCCGATTTATATTTTCACAGTCACGTTCAATTGCCGTTTCCCAATTTAGTACGTTGTCCCCGATTTATGATTTTATGAACCTATTTTAAACATTTATGTAACTTTTAATCAATAATTTTAAATCAATAGATCTTATACTGTTTTATAAGTTTACTAGACATTCACTGTGACTTGGTCGATGATAACGAGACTCATTAAGTGTTGTTTTCACCTATACGTTATTATGGTGTTTTTTCTGATAGGCATAACCTGACCTTGACAACTGACATAAACCAAATGTTCTCAGTCTAACCAAAAATGTCGTGAATGCAAGTTATTTGTTGTACACCAACCATACATACGTACATTAAACAGTTGAATTAAAAAGATGCTTGCATACGAAGCATTGGATACGAATATCTAAACTTCAGACGAACAATAAAGTTTATGGTATGAATGGTACGCTGTTGAAAATGTAAAGGAGCTTTCAACAATCCTAGAAGGGTAGCGATAGTTTAGCGGATATGGTGTCCGTCAAGCGATACAATATGTTAATTTCGATGCATTCTAGTCTCGTACATAGTCTGTGGACCCATTCGCAAAATTTAGTTTTGGTGGGGGGGGGGGGGGGGAGTTCTCCGTGGGATTACGCGTGTGCACTGCCAGACATGCAAATAACCGAGGTGCTTGACTGGCATCATGGCTTGTTGTTTTTCTATAATCGATTTAAAGATCGCTGCCCTTGATCATGTAACAAAATTGAAACGTATGAACTTTTGCAACTATATGCTCTTATAATACATATATACTGACTAAATATAGTGTGTATAATACATTTATTGTATCAAATTATCTCTTTAAAGTCAGAACGTTATTGAAACGATGTACACTGTACAATTCATTTTTAAAATTTTGACAACCTCAGTCCTTTTATACTTTGCGTTCATTGATTCGTGGATTTGCAAAAACAAACAAGTGAATAATATGTATATAAAATCTCAAATAATATGCAATAGAAACGTTCGACTTTATAGACAATTATTTAATCTCACACGATATAGTACATGGGCATTATAAGTAGCAATCCAATCATTGAGGCTCTCATTTTACTTTTAAAAAAAAAGCGTGAAAGTCACGTTATATATATATGTTTGATCTCTTGGAAGCAACACGTTTGTTCAGAGCTGGATCATGAATAGCATCAAGTTGAAAAGCTTATTTCAATCGATCTGCTGGTGACGTTGGTAGAGTCATCTAAGTCAATTAAAAGATGTAAAGGCCGGTGTAGTTTAATGTATTATTCACTATGTTTTTTTAAACATGTTATAACACAGTTTTTAGCAAGTACACCGATGCAACATATAGTGTTATGGTATAAAAATTATAAATTAATCAAGAGTCATAACGTTCGCAATCTTTAACGTAATATATGTATACATGCACATAATAAGCATCAATTCATGGCACTGTTAATATTTGACTTAATTGCGAGTTGACAAAAGTAGGAGTTTTCGTAGTACCAATTTGCATCTATGGACAGACGGACATAGTAGGCATTCTTATTTAAAAAACTTGAGGAGTCATAATTATTCTGCACACATTGTTAGCCAAAACAAGGCCTCTTGTATCTATATATTTTGACTGTTTTTCTTCTGTAGGGTTAGATGTGCGTTTGTGTAAAACTGCAATTACTACATTAGACTCGAGAAGTGCCTTTGAAAAACGGATTGTAGTAAAATAATTTATTTATGTACATGCTCAATATATAGCACCAGTTAACAAATACTATAACAAATGCATACATATGCGACAAATTGTTTGTAAAATTGATTTAAAAAACAACACTACAACTA
The DNA here is from genome assembly GCF_020536995.1 of Dreissena polymorpha. Classification (NCBI taxonomy): domain Eukaryota; kingdom Metazoa; phylum Mollusca; class Bivalvia; order Myida; family Dreissenidae; genus Dreissena; species Dreissena polymorpha. The sequence continues at coordinate 90,485,135 of NC_068358.1, forward strand.
TTACACTGACATAAGTTTTAGATGTATGGACTGGATTCTTTTTTTTGTCCTTACATCGGGGTCCATATTTCAAAACACCGATATATCATATCAGTCACACATGTTTGAGTACTTCAAATCGGTCTTACAACATTTATTGCAACGAAATAATTAAAGAAACTTTACTAAATCCAGATCATTAACAATGTGTTGTCCAATTCAGGCAGCTTAGATTGTATTTGCCTCACAATAAAATCGTACACCAGGAATTGTGCATGTCATAGGCTGTGCTGAAAACCATGTATACATTTCAGCAGCAATCAGTAAATTACAACATATTCACTTGTTTTTCGTTGAAAACAAACACATCTTGCAAGGCTTGTAGTCACATTCTTCGTGAAGTTAAACCGTGTCTTCAGCTAGAGTTCCTCACTCATCATTTTTTGACTCTAAGTCGTCTGTTGACTAAGACCAATATATATTGTGAGTGAATGAAAGACTGCTGTGCTAACTAGCTTGATTTTACATAGTTTAAAAAAACAAGTTGACAATAAAATATTTAATCTAAGGTCACTGCTTACATTTAAAACTAATATGTCCCTTACGAAATACATTTTAATAAAATACACAGAAAGACGTGACTGTAAGTTGTAACACAACTTCACCAAAGAATTGAAGTTTAATATTTTACCAAATATAACATACTTGACCTCTAAATATCAACTTACGCTGATAGTGCATATCTTGCTTCATGGTGCAATCTCGTTTCTAAAAAAATAATATAAAAAACATATAGGAAGATGGCATCAGTGTTTATGAGACATGTTGTTTTGGGATCCCTTATTTCTGCAATTAAGAACCAGATAATAATACATACTATATATATGTATTCATATGTATATCTACGATTGCGTCGGGAGACTGGCATTATCACATTTGTTTTCGCCCAACCATGCAGTATTTCATGTAGACATTTGAATACCCGATTATATGTTGTAAAAAATCAAATGTGTAAGCAATTTAGTGGTTTTTATTACTGTATATTGAGCATTAGGCATGTACACCTGGTAATGTGTGCAACAATTGTGAGAAGCCTCTTTTCTTTCAAGACCGAAATCAAAACTAAAGCGTTTGAAACTCGCGCGGCTTACGTTTATATTATAGATGATAAGAATCCACGCATATTACGCGCCGCGTATATACTTAAATATTAATTGTGGCAAAATTATTTTTCTTTTTACTTCCTTTAAGACAATATTTACCAAATTTGTAGTTATTTAAGCAAAGTTGTCTCGAGGAATGGTGTATATCAAGTGCTTCAATGGCGTTGCGAAGAATATAGCTGACATTGCGTGTGTTATTAAATGAACTATTTCAACTACTTTATACGACACGCGACATGCGTTAATGGGTCTTTCTCTGCCCTTCCTCGATGGTCAGATTAGTTTCAGACAAGCATGCACATCAGCGCGATCTGGTCTGGCGTTACCCTGTCCGTTATTAACCCATTTATTCCTAGTGGACTCTCCCATCCTTCTTAATTTGATCAATTTATTTCAAAAATTAGGGATGTCTAGTATATTTATTTCTATATTTAGACTATTTCTTACAGAAATTCATTTAAGCAAACAGCGCAGACTCTGATGAGACGCCGCATGATGCGGCGTCTCATCTTGGTCTAGGCTGTTTGCAAAGGCCTTTTTTCTAGACGCTAGGCATAAATGGGTTAATAAGACTGCAAAACCATGCATGCCGTTTGTGACATCTGCTTACCCGATAGTAAGTCAAATATCGCTGATTGTTGCAATATGCCAGATGGATTACTTTTAATTATATTTTGCATGTGTTTTTTTCGTTTTTAACGCAATAGAATTACGCAGTAGCAAAACGGAGTTGTTGCGCAATTACGATGTGGTAATTCGAAGTTAAAAAGCAGTGCATCAGAACATGAGAATAATTCGTAGTTTTGGTTTAGAGCATTTGGTGATGCAGGCTACACAACCGTACTTGGATTTCTTATGTAGTAAAACAAATTCAAGAAATTGACCATAACATCACAAAAAATAAATATTACACATAACCGTAATAAATTCATCCTTTATCATCCCCTTAATACGAGCTATTCATTCATAATAATAAACATGCAGTCATATTAACATGGCAGCAATTATTTTCTATCTGAAGTGCTAGAATGAAGAATGAAGCATATTATACTTACAAAATTGATATTTGTTCTAATAGGTCGTCTGTTGGAAGGCATTACCGGTCTATTATTGTCGGCCATGAAGGCCTGTGGATATGTTATATCCCTCTGTCTAAGGTTGCGTAATGCTTCAATCTAAAATGATAAAAACATCTTAATAGCTATTCACCATGTGTTGTTAATAAACATTCGTTAAAGATAACTTTAATATCAGTGACAATAACAATATGCACGCGCTTGCTTAATTTGTATTACTGACTAATTATTGTATTACTGAAAATAAATATATAACTTAAACATAATTTAGCGAGTATGGGAACTTATTTTGTTGATAACAACTATATAATGCAACCAACTAACAACGAAACCTTTTTTCTGGCATGATAATAATAGTTGATTGTTTGCCTAATTACTGAAACCAACAAGTACATGTATATACACCAATAATTTTTACCCCCACAGTACAATGAAATTTTTTTCTAAAGTGTAACCATAATACATAACAAATAACGTTCCTCTAGGCATAAATGTTTTACAACAATAATAATAATAATAATAAACTAAAGTTAGTTAAATAGTACAGTTTTTTATTTGATATTAACATTAAAAAAACAAAATTCACAAACTTTTTACCACATTTTAAAAACTGTCGGCTCATGGCGTGTCAATATACAGTGATTCACGTTATTTTCATTTACTTTAACATAGTTTATATGCAACGTGGCACACAGCGAATGGATTTGTTGTACAACAGATGAATAATATAAAGTGCTGTCTGTCGAGGCGCATCGAACGATGGATGGCTTGGCAAAAGACCAGAGACCAGAAAGGCTCACCAGAAACATTTTGCGGGAAAATGTATGGTAGCGAAATAAATAGCCAAGCGGTTCCAATAGTTAAACGATGAACTATCTCACAAATTGTATTGTATTTGTTTGCAGAATATGCAATCACATTGTACAAGTAATATACATTCTTACTTGGTTTTGATGAACGTTAATCGGTCTATTAAATACTATCCAAGTAACTGATTCATAGCAACCCGGTTGAGTAAACGATCCTTCATACGTCATAAAATATTCGATGTTCGGAAGCAACGAGGCGAGATTCAACTCTTTCAATCGCGCCCTTTGTCCTAAAAAACATAAAACATAAACTCAAATGATCTTCAATTTTTACAAATCATGTCTAACTGACATCAAAACACGACGTTGCAATAATTGATAATATGTGAACTCACGTGTTGTTCCTAATAAAGTCGCATAAAATGTACATATTGTACTTTCCACCACTTCTTTAAAAGGGCCTTTTCACAGATTTTGGCATGTTTTGAAGTTTGTCATTAAATGCTTTATATTGATAAATGTAAACATTGGACATAAAAAGCTCCAGTAAAAAAAATCAAGAATACAATTTTTTTTCCAAAGGTATCCCTCAGCAGGGCTCGAACCACTAACCCCTGGATTCTGAAGTAAAACGTCTACCACTTAGACCAATCGGCCATCCTTCCGGACACAATGCCAGATTTATTTTTTACTATATATAAGCAATCCTCGTAGTTTCACAAAATACAACGACAACAACAGGACTCTCAAAATTATTAATTCGTTTCGCGTTGCAACGCTTTATAATTTTCGGGTTTTTAAATCGTCAAAAGATGCATATAATGGCTATTTTAGAGCATGGTAAATGTTGAGTATTACGGTTTCCTTACAAATATCATAACTAAAACGAATATTTGCGAATCTGAAACAACTTTTTTCAATTTTGTCAATTTACCCAAAAGTGAAAAGGCCCCTCTAAACGTACTCAGTACAATTTTTCGGTAAAAAACAGCAATTTCACTTCAAGCAACCTTCTTGGCATACGTGTCAGGATAGTTTTGTGGCGAAATAGTATACTTACAAACACTTATTTATTTAGTTTTTGACTTCTTTAAACGTTGAAATGTCAAAGGTTATCCTGATGGTAACAGTCAGTGTATTTTTTTTATGATAAAAGTTGTTTAATTTAAAAATGACTCAATCACTGATGTCAATTAAGCCGACGAACATGTTTCTGTTATGAATCTAAAAAGCTTTTTTGAAGTAAAGACAAAAATGAAATAGCTCTATTGTTATATGAAGCTAACTAATGATGCATTGATCTAAAATTGTATCCCATTTGGATATAGTATTGTAACGTTCTGCGTTACTGATTGAAAAAGTAGGTGAATATAGTATTGCCCATATAATCAAGTAGTGTGACCTACATAACTAAAGGAGGAGGTTACTGTTTACTGCGGGCTAAATATAAAATCAATCATATTTTTCAGTTTTAAATATTTCTATCGATATGTTTTTACTTGATTAGTGATTAGGGTTGTATCCGTGTATGATAAGATATATTGCATATATTTGGTTGTAAATTGTTGACGTTTATTATATGTAATTTAGACAAACCATTCAGTAAATACTGATATTGAAATACGTGTATGCTTTGAAAATATGTTCTAGGGACTACAGAAAACAGTATATCATTATCCTATTAAAAATAGGATATATATTAACGTTTTCAAATCATCATCTTTTATCGCGCTTTTGTCTTCGGTAAAACACCTACATGTTAAGAAGTTCAGAATATTGGTATTGTTAGTAAAGCAGAAAATAACACATGATTTATTACTTATATACTGTAAAAGGGTCATGCTATTTTGACACGTGTCCTTATCGTCTTATAGCATGACCATTATTGATGTCGGAACCGTTTGACCACGACTTAAATAGATCGACTCATTTATATTTATTGTAATTGTATATACTGTGTTCCTTACTAAATACATTTCGCTAACAAATAACAATTTTGTTCTCACGTGGACTATGTATTATGCAAGGCATAGAAGCTGTAAGTATTTAATATAAATATCCAAGGCCATAGCCCTTTTTTCGTATGTACGTGTTTGTTGTGTACAACATTTGATGTGTTCCTTACTATTGATTCATTTTGTTTGCAATATGGGATAAGGGCAGGAATAATTCTGCACTTCTTCAAGCATTGGATGTCTTGCGTTTTTATCATCGGACTATAAAATGTCCGAAAGCTATTTTGCCGATTAATTAAAAAGCCTCACTGGTTTCTCAAGTGTACGTAAAGTCCATCCAAATAAATAATTGTAATTATTTGCATTTAAACGAGAAAACCTTCGAGTTTAATGGTTATTAACAATTACACATTCACACAAAGTCACGTGGAATACGCCTAAATACAGTTTTGCACTACGACATACGTTTTTGAAATATTATACGCAGTATAGTAACCGGAAATACACATTACGAAAACATGCTCTCCATACTTTAAGAACAATCATTTTGCCAATAGCAACTTAATTTCTTAACGTAAATTTTAAACACATCGTTGTAGAAATTTAACAAAAAAGGCCTTTTTAAAATGTTCATTTTTGATAATTATAATGTCAAACGATGTCGAAACAAGTGGTCTTTTAGACATATTTAAAACTCAAATGCTAAGAATGCTTCGCTTGGGGAAATGGCCTTTTTGCACAGTAAAATCGTGAAATGTCCGGAGTACTTCTGCCCTCAGTGTTTACGTGTAAAATTATAATCCAATCATAAACGAAGGATGAAGTACATTTAGATAAAAGCCAGACTGCGTGTGTTTTTTCCAGGACATTTTCAGTTTGAAATTCTACGCATGAAACTATTCGAGACACATTTCATTATTGCGATTTTAAGAGACTATGCAATCACCAAAACTATATTCGATTAATGTAAACATACATATGAAAGCTGTTGGCTTCCAAAATAAAATAAAAGCTTTCAAAATAACCATGCATATGTTTATAATTATGATCACTGACCGTACAAGCCAAACTTATGTAATGTAATAAAGACCAAACAGATATCACCGATATGTCATCAAGCATTAAGTGGTATTATGGACACGATTGTCATTATGATTCTCACGAAGGTAACTTTGACATTTTAAAGTTGTACATGTATAAGAAATGCGAGATGACAAAAATACTGCTCTTACCTTGATACAATACTAACTGACTTAAATTTGTCAAAATTTCAAATTCTGGATGCTTTATTCGACCAGTCTGAAACAAAACAATTCACATGTACATATTCATAGTGTGAAAGTAAAACGATAGTAGTCGGGTTTAACCGAGAACTAGATATCGATGTAGTTAACACTGTAAGAACAAGCGGCGGTAAATTTTCATTCTGTTGAATTTTCATTGTTGAATCGCTTTTTATTCCGTTACATAAAATCCACCGTTTATTGACAGAAAAAAAAGCCAAATTAAAAAAGGAATCGATGGAAGAGTGTGTCGACATAAGAGTTCAAATGAACGTTCAATAAAAAGGTCATGTTGTGTATAAATCTATTCTTTACCAGGAACGGTGTCTGTAAATTGAGCTTATTTATGTGTATTGTACTTTTCGAACACAACACATGATTGTTCATATTGTTTTTTACACGAATCTCCGATTTTATTTTTAATTATTGTGTACTGACGATTTCAGTTAAATGTAATGCACCTGCAAGTGAACTCAATCCTTGTTTCAGGGACGCTCTTTTTCAATGTATTTGTTGTAATGGTAGTCTGATGATGCACACTTTGTTGTTTTTGTACCTTATATATGTATATCAAACTTACATTTTGTATGTTTGTATGTTTGATCAATGCATCGTAGACGTTCACCCCTTTTACAGTCGACCTTTCGTAAGATAAACGTTGTGACTTATGAACGTGACACTTTAAGGCAGCATAAAGTAAAATAGAAACTGTATTTACCTGCAGAAACGCTGCTAATATGACGACACCCCTTGGGGCATTTTGAGCATGTGTCAGATTGTTGTAAACGTCAGAGTTGTAGGCTATAAGATGCATCTGAAACAGTTTTATGCCAACAATTCAACTTGTATATAATTACAGAAACCTTTTTATCATTCATGTAAACATTCTTTTCAAAACACAAACACAGGAAAGAACAAGTATTTAATGAATTATGTAATATTTGTGTAATGAACACATACTTAAGTTTCTTTTAATACCGTTTTATTGGTAAACTATACTTAGTTTGCAAATGACATCAAACTTATTAAAACATACGCATTCAAATAATACAAAAGCCTACCTCCCCGTCGAAGAACTCTCCTGCTACAGTATGCTCTGAACCAGAGCCATCCAAGCTACCGAAATGCAATTTTATTTGAGCCAAAGTGTATGTGTAAGACACTGGTCCCATCGTTATATTCAGCGGTGGAAATGCATCCGTGTTGTTGACCTCGACTGTCAGATCCACGCCCGTGTTGACGACCACCCCCGTAATCTGTGGAAAATAGGAGGACGACTATTTAAAAAATAATTTCTCGATTCAATTAAATATATCCAATGTTAATAAAAAAATTCAAAGCAGATGAATGTTTGACAACATAAACTCATTTGCAATAAACGTTCACAATAAGTTACTGAATTGTAGTTGTTAAGATTGCACATTGCTAGGAATTGAATATCGTTAAACAAACACAATTTCTAAATTGTTACATGTTCAGAGAAATGTGTTTAATTTGGTTCTACTAAACTTTGGCTTAAGATTTTATAGCAAAAAAGGTAGAACGCCATGTGATTTCTGCATACGTTTCTATGCTATTGTTTAATTTGACAATTGTTAAAAGTGAATTCGATAAAGCTACGATATATTATGTGTCTGTTACGATGTTTCACACCTACCGTTTTTCCTTCAATCGCAATATGTTTCAACGTTGGATCGAACAGAAGGTCATTTGGATCGATGTCAATCGGTGATTGGTTCTTGCCTTTGCTGCACATATACCACTCGTGGTTGATTTTACCCCACATGCTAGGTCCCGAAATCCCATTGTAGGTCCACCATAGCGACCATAGTGTGCTATCAGCTGCAAAATGCAATAACATATTTGTGATAATTTATTAGGAATCAATATATGTAATAAGATATCAGTGAAAGTGATATTCCCTTCGAAATAGTCAACGCTGTTGCACAGAGCCGCTCTTAATAAGATAAGTACCTTTGCCACTTAAAAAATGAACTGCAAAATAAACTTCTATTCGTTTCTTAATACATAGTAACACAAGTAAATGACGTGGTTAGGTCGTCAGAAACCTAATACTTCAATCTAGCAACCAATGAAGACGCTATCAAAAGATTTATTTACTCATTTATTTAATCCACTATTTTCATAACAGAACACCAACTACAAACATACACGTATTGCATCTGGGATCACCGCCTTGGAAAGTTCAATGAAAAGATTGGTGGTATCAAAAAGTATCAAACTGTAAATATAGTATACATTTATACATGGTGAATCAATTTAGCCCAAAAGTAAATTGTTTAATATAATGCCGTGTTCTTGTAAGACACTGTTACACAATTTAAACGACACTAGAAAGCGTTAGTTTTTAATATACTTTAATGCGTTTCTATTTGTGTACATTGTTTTTGTTCAATTTCCACCTTTGTGTAATAACCTTATTGAACACAACGACTTTCCCATAGCTTACAAACATAGACAAAGGCCGTGTCCCAACAGAGTTACTAATCTGAAAATAGAATTCAAAGAATTTGTCTTAACAAAACTCTAATTCACGCCCTGCAATAATATCAAGATGAGTTTGTTGATTCTACTCTCAGCATATGAGCCGTGCCATGTCAAAAGGGGGTTTAATGCATGTACGTAAAGTGTCGTCCAAGATTAGCCTTTGCAGTCCACGTAGGCTAATCAGAGATGTCACTTTCCGCCTAAACTAGATTTGTGCTCAGAAGAGACTTTCTGTTAACGAAAAGATCATAAAAGCGGAAAGTGTCGTTCCTGATATGTCTGTGAAGACTGTACAGGCTAATCTGGCACGATACTCTACGGACATGAATTCAACCCCCCTTTCACAGAGCACGGCTTATATGTATAATTGTATGCCTTAACGACGGCACGCATTCGTAGGAAGAAAACATTAATATTTTGATTTTCATCTTTTAAATGTTCCGGATACAAAATAAATAGTTTCCTTTGTTTAGAGCCATATTAAATTTTCTCTTGATAAGCAGATAATATGAAATTTGAACCTATTAATCCTTAATTCCATTATGCCTGCTTTATGCCTTATAAGTACATGATATTCTTTGTTGGTTGAAACCGTAAACACATGAATGAATATTTGTTAAGCTTTGTGTGTGTGTTTTCATTTTATATATTAAAACTTAAAGACGTTTAGAGTAACTAGTAAATCGCATACAATGTCAAAAAAGATATAAGCGGGAGCATGTGCTGGGTTTTAGACCAACAGTTATTTAATTGCACAGAATGTTGTGTTCTTCTCTTCCGGTAGCCGTTTTATGGGAGTAATTAACAAGCCCTGCTTCTCTGCTAGACAATAGTTTGGATGAAAATGAAACTTTAAAACCATTTTAAACATGGGCCATGAGAAAATATCAAGGAAAAAAAGAAAAGGTAAAACTGAATATAATAGTTTCAAAACATCTTTTAATTTATTCTTGTTTTACGATTTGAAGTGTATAAATGTATGCAATTTTTGTATGACGGGTTTTGATAGCGCTAAACGCCAACACGAAAACACAAAGACAGTTTTGTCGACAAATATAACCAGTGTCGTATCGGTGCGTTTATATATTGTTACCGTGTGTTGCCATTGGGGAGTAAATTAAGCCTGCCAATATAAAATCACGACAAATGATATAAATGTCGTTCTGGCGTGGAGTCATGTTGGCTCCTCGCAAGCCAACCAACATGAAAATGAACGACACATGGCTTAATTTTTGTTCACGTCTGTTGTAGTTTTGGCGCCTTTCAAAGACGCCAACACGAAAAAAAACATATCTCATAATTATTGTATCGGTGATTATATTTAACTCTCCGGCTCGTGGTTGTGTTGGCGCTTTTCAAACGAAACAACACACAAGAACGATGTGGAAGATAGCATCCCCCGTAGAAAATAGAAAATGTCAGACCAATTTGTCATACATCAAAGCATGTCTAATTGTTTCACACGCATTCATCACAAAGACAAATTGTAATCAAGAACTACCATCGAATTGTTTAATACGAATGTCAGTGAATGAATCGCGCATTTCTTAATTTCCCAATTGTATGATATGAAACACTCTAAATCGCATTTCCCGGGAATTCTAGACGCACAACTGCAATACGTCGCACAATTAAGCTCCAGTCGGGACCTTTGTATGTCGACAAATGGCATTTCTATATGACTAATGACAACCGCTGTCATTGCTAATATTCGGGAGCACTGGTTCGAATAAATGCGTTTAATACATGGGGTGAATCTCAGAATACTTATTGAAAACGTTTCGCTAGCATACATACTTGAAGTGAAGGAGTTAAGCGACCGCTGAAAAGAAGTGTATTCGAAGTTTCTGTTTTAAAACGTAAACCAAAACATTAATATGAACGAAGAATGTTAAATAAAATTAATGCACTATATTAACATGAACCATAAATAAAATGTTGTAAGTTTACGGTACTGAGATGTTTACTCGTATATGTTGCACACACGGCAATCGAAGCTGTGTGACGTTTTAACAAATCTGCGCAAAGTATCGGATTCCTCTTTTTTAAATCAGTGTTTTATCGTTTTTTGGAAAACAAATAACAAAAATACTCTCTAATATAATATTGTGTCGTAAAGCACACATACATATGGCTAAAACACTTCATGCAACAAATATTGAGGATAATAAATAAATACCTGACAAAGAACATTTCTATTTTATAATTTATAAGTTATATTATTGTGACTTTTAAAACATTTTTTAAATCTTGACGTTAAAATATTATTTCTGCGATGTTGAACAGCGCTAGGTTTTATGCAAACAATCTTCACAATCATTCAACACTTGAATTGCACTTGCTTTTAACTAAATTAATGAAGATAAAGTAATTGTGTTGCGAAAACTCCAAATTTTACCAAAAAAACGGACCATGATTGACTTTATCAATACGAATGGAATTATAGAAAAAATTTCCAACATTTTAAGTACAAGGTTTATACTTTTCAACTTTTATAATTGTGTGTTCTTTATATGAAATACATATGCTATTATGTGTTTACAAGTTGAATTTCAATTACAGTGTATATGTATGGTGAATACCATACGTTAATATTTTCGTGAGGCTTAAGTCACATTTGATATGGCGTATACCTCAAAACCTGAAACTATCATTTTAATATACAGTTGATTGCATATCCAATAGACTTGTAAATGCATACTTTTGAACAAACTCGAGTACTTTACACAAGTACTACATACATATTGTAAAATTAACTAACTTTGCAAACAATAAAATATTTCATCACGCAAAATCACATTATATTTGAACCGTTTTAAAGCGTTTAAGAACTTAGTTACATAAATGAATCATCGGCATTCAATTACAAGAGAGATCTATACAAAGAATCGTCACCACACACCGATAAAGTAATTACTTTTAACACTCGATCCGCCTTAAGTACGACATTTACACAATATTTTTACAGAAAAAAAAAGTTTTAACTATTTGTTATGTTCGTTTATTTTATGAATCAATTGTATATTTGTGACTAAAATCCAAATTTTTATGGGCACACATGTGACAGTAAACTCAAAATTCGAGTTTTAATTAAACCAGTAAAAGAAATAGTATGTAATTTACATTTTTCTTATTATTGCTATAAATACGTCAATTTGCAACATGATAATTGAAAAATTGTATTGTATTATCATAAAATATCCCTTGCATGTACATGTAAACATGAAAAAATCTGTTGTAAACGTTCAATATACAGTATAATTGCATCAAAACTTAAGAAGTTACGGGACAAAGTTACCATTTACGGGACACAAGATATAATAAGCAATTATTTAATAAACATTATTAAATCTTTCATGTTTCTTTATCTTTTTTTTCATATAATGTGTTTAAATACAAAAAATATCAAATATAACCCAGATATAAATATGAAAATCACATTAAAACATAATTAAAAAAACTGCGTTATTTTTCTATTTTGGAAACTACGTTCAAGACAATGGTCGATCTTATGTTCTGACGTCATATATTACTCAAATATAAACTTGGATGCGCGTTTTCTGAACTTGTTAAATATATCAGTTGTTTTTTGCATTTTTCTTTAAACATTTATTTTTATTTTATAGTACTCTTATAAGATTTAAACATAAACATAAGGGCCATAAGTTATATATGATTGTATAAAATACACAACTGGGTCATTACTTTCTGTAACTGATGTGAGATAAAAAAAAAACAAGACAATATTCAATTTTTGCAATATGAGATGTCTGTATGATTAACCCATTTATGCCTAGTGGAATCTCCCATCCTTCTAAATTGGATCAATTTATTTCCAAAATTAGGTGTGTCTAGTATATTTATTTCTATATTTAGAATATTTCTTACAGAAATTTCTTTAAGCAAACAGCGCAGGCCCTGATGAGACGCCGCATCATGCGGAGTCTCATCTGTGTCTACGCTGTTTGCCATGTCCTTTTTTCTAGACGCTAGGCATAAATGGGTTAATAAAGTGGTTCAATCCGAATATGTCTTATTTTTTACAATTGTGTTCATACTCATTATGTGTTCTCTTTATTCGGCTCTTATTTTAATATCTTATTCAGATAATTGTTGAAACTGTGTGTATGCCACAACATAACCTCGTAAATATAAATGCATTTATTAGAATTATTATACAATTGGAAACATGAGAAAGGTTTATGTTCAATTAAACCAAAATTCGTTTGTTTTGTTAAAATGTATTGAAAAAATCTTATTTTCTGGAACAGTTTCGAATTAAATCCTAATTGTGTGTACATTTGGTCATTCCCAAAGCGAAAGGTCATCAGTTTCTGTGTGAGACTCGCAAAAGTGTAATGCATGTTTGTAAAGTGTCGTCCCAGATTAGCATGTGCAGTCCGCGCAGGCTAATCAAGGACAACTCTTTCAGCCTAATTGGATTTTTGCTAAGAAGATACTTGCTTTAAACAGGAAATATTATAAAAAAGATAAGTGTCGTTCCTGATAAACCTGTTGGAATGCACAGACTAGTCTGGGACGAGACTTTACGCACATGCATTAAACCCCCTTTTCACAGAGCGCGCCTTATATTAATTTGAAATATTGATGTAGCTGTTGGAATAATGTTCATTAATTTGTATTCGAAACTGCTCATCGATGTATCAATAGTGGAATGATATATATTTACAAACTGTTTCACCTATTCAATGACTTTTGCTTTTGTTTGAGTACAATGATTTCGTTGAGTAGTTGTATGCTTAATTCTTATATGTTTCCTTCTATATTATATTTTGACGGAATAGATGTTATCGATTAGCCACATTTCATAACGTTTCGGTTATCAATAGTGTAAATGTGTATTATAATGTATTAAACATGTGCAAGGTTGGTGTCTAAAATCATATAGATGGTAAACAAATACATTCCTTTATAGAACCACTCTTTTTTAACTTTCGTTTTTATTTCTTAAATGTTCCAAATTATGTCAGTTGTCTGCTTGTTTTTTGGCGCGTTGAGTGATGCTTTTTAAAATATTACGAATCGAGTATTGCGTCTATTGTGCGATTGTTTAATATATTTTTGAAAACAAAACTCCTGTTTGTTAACGCATAATATTCTTCAATATCGAAAGTTTTCAGTACTCATATTATATTTTACGCAACTGTGTTTTATTGCTATTTTAATCCTCTATTTGCACAGCCCTGACAAAATAATTTTCTTTTAATTTCGTAATTTATTTTTAGTTTCTTTCTCATTATGGGTAGTGTTGTGTATTTAATCATTTCGAACAGTAGTTTTGATCAATTTCCATTATGTGCTTTTGCATTCAAATACAGACTGATGATTATGTTTACTCTTATTAAACAACTCGTTTAAGCAAACAAAAATTAAATCCAACCTACCGAAATTATTATGATGTTGATAACATAGCAAATCTTGCAAATAATTGTAATACAATATTCGTAAAATGTATAATCTTAATTTCTTAATATTTTGTAGTGTATTTTATGTCACAAATCATATATGTGTTGAAATGACAACTAAAAACAGGGTGCTTTCACTTAAATGTACTGGTTTCAATGTTTTGATAATGCATTGGATATGTCCAGAACTTATAAATTATATTAGTGTACCAGGCAATAAGCATTTTAACATGTTCATCAAATATAAATTCGTGTGTTCGCTGGGAATGCTTACTTTTTTAATTTCCCAAGTAAGCATCTGATATGTGTTTGTTCAATTATTATTTCCAGATGATACGAAAGGGGCAAATATGTTTTTATGACAAAAGATCACTTTATTGATTCTTCCTCAGAATTAAAAACAGCGTAGCGAAAAAGTTGACATTTTGTCTCTAACGAGAAAGATTGTTTTGTTATACATATAAGCAAGTTTAGTTATTAAGAATATATTATTATAATTCAGGTCAACAAAACGAATATTAATTATTATAATTTGTACTAAATAAGATCCGTATTTATGACCAGAAAGCATAGTTTACCGCTAGCTATATTGCCATTAAAATACTTAATTCATGTACTGGTACTAAAATATTCACGAAACTAGATATGTTGAATACGATTGTACTTTTTTACTAACAGAAGCGGTGTTTGCGGCAAACACTATACGTGGAGTACTTTGTCGTCAAAAGGCACAAGAATCACTGTGTTTTCTAAATATGCCGCATATACAAAATAACGTCAAAATGCTATGGGTACCTATAATATAACTTCAAATTGAACCACAATTGAAATGAGTCAATATATGTTCAACGCCTTTAAATCGTTCAAAAAGATGGATTTAATGGGCATTCCAATTTATGGTGTGTCTCTCAAATCGAAGTTCAAACATGCCATTGAATATATTTTCAGCTTTCCTTAGAACTATAACCTTGTATTTTAAACACATCAATATAACGTTATAGACGATCTTAAAGTCTTAAACTTAACCAAAGGAAATAACGTCTCTTATAGTGATGCCCCAGAGTGGTTTCCAAATACAAAGCCCGAACAAATGTCGATGATATATAGCCGTGAACCTTTCAGCTTTGATTCTTCAATTGTTTGTTTTTCAATTTAATCCTAACGAACTTAACAATTTTTAGACTAGTTAACTCAATTATTAATTAAATACGCTTATTGAAACAAATTCACACTTTTATACTGGTGTGTAATACTTTTTGTATTTTATGGTGCGTTGTGTGCTTTGAAGTTCCTGTATATGAAATTCGCCACATGCCTTGAGGAGACAACTTGCGGATTAAAACAATAATTTCTCATCTGATAGAGTTTTAAGAGTTGCATTATTTCCATTTTTTTGCTGCTTGATCAAACTGAAATACAATGCAATTCGGTTTTGCATGTTCAATTAAAGATTGATCTATAACAAAGAACTATAAGTGCGTTAAATTTGATAATAATAAAGTCAATTTACCGTAGGGTGAAACACGGAATTGTAAATACGAATAAGTGCTATGCCGTATGTTCTTTGACAAAATAACTAATCGCAATACTTGAAGCACCGTTTTGTTGGATACAATTTTTTATGTGTGCCTACCCAGAATATCATTTCGGATCGCTAGTACTTGTTTATATTTGGAGGTTGGTGGAAAATGTATTTAATAAAATACGTTTTAAATATATTCAACGCACTATCAATGACATGACTTTTACTGTGGCTGTTGACGAAAAACAAAACAATGTCCCAGATGGGTAGATTATCTGAATAATGTGCTGATGAAATTTGTTAAAACAAACTCAAGTACTTCCTAATTAGGTGCATTAAGGTTTTCTTTGCTTCACACATCTCTTAGCACCAGATCATCGATAATTTGTTTTTAAAAACTTCAGGACGAAACATATGCTGATCGTTTAAAAAAAAAATATTTGAAAAGAGGTTTTATGGATGAGTTAGATCAGAATGTACAGATTCTTCCTACCATGTATTATACAATAATGGAAAATAATAGCAAACGAACAATTATAAATATGTTGATAAAAAACAATTCACGCATAGTGTTTATCGAACGTATCGGATAAGACACAATAATATCGCGTCTGTGACTAATAACCATCTTGAAGCTATTTTTGATACACATTTCATAAATTGTTAAGCTTGTTTAAATGGACTTCCATCGTCATGTTATTTTTCCAGAACATGAAAATAATCCGGTCTCTATGAAACTGTCATGTTTGTTGTTACTTAATGATTTTTAAGGAATTAATCCACACATTGAACATACTTTAATGCGAATACAATTAAATAGATAGTAAACGCGCTTTTATTTTTTGTTCAATTTGTGCTCCCGAAACTAATTGTCCTGTTTTAACAGGCATTTCTCACTCTTCTTCCTTAAAATAGAACACAATTTGATAAGTATTGGATACTTATAGTTTGTTCTACGATGCAGACGAACAGTTTCAAATACTAGTGAATTGTGTTCTAATTAATATAATTAGCTTTTGGTAACAATAACTACATTTGAATTAAAACAATTACATTTCAAATATAAATGGTATCATATTGTAAACATTGTGAATACAGCAACTCAGTTTGTGTCCACATTCTGTGTATGCCAACTAAACAAATCCAATTTTGAACTGTGGCCATAAAGAGTTGCAACGCGCATGAAAACAAGCGCACGATCATCATATCATGTATCTTCGGAGGCACAGTACATTATGTTAAATGGAATTGTAGACAATATTGATTAAGTGAAACCTATTTTATGATACACTTTCATGGACCGATTTATTTGAGACGAAACAATCTTTGCCATTCCAAGTATTTCTTATGCGCTAGACAACCTACTAAACCGGTTGAAAGGTTCAAGCAAGTAATTTGAAATGGACATTTGCAAATCCATTAGTTAAACTTTTATTAGTTTTAAAACATTTATTTGTGTTCACTGATCGCGAAGTGTTTTAAGTTGTGTATACATTCACGACACGTCACGTTATTTTCAGATGTTTAGTGTATAATCATTTGCCAACAATATATTATGAATATGTCATTTGCGTACGAAGAAAGTTAAATTTTTGAATGTGTAAGATATTTAACAAAAATCCGTCATAAATGCAAGACCGTATTGTATTATAATTTTAAAAATATCCAATTAACGTTCAAAGAGGTGTACTTGCAACTAACTTGAAATTAACTCAGTTATGCCAGAAACAACAAGAGCACCGCATAACGGGTACCAACGCTCGGATGCGGGTGCAATTTTTAATAAATGAAAGCTTGTCAGAACTTTTTATTATATTTTTTAGAGGTCACAGTGACCTTGACCTTTGACCTAGTGACCCAAGCATGGGTGAGGCGTGTAGAACTCATCAAGGTGAAGCTACATATGAAGTTTCAAAGTTGTAGGTGGAAG
Source organism: Dreissena polymorpha (assembly GCF_020536995.1). NCBI lineage: Eukaryota > Metazoa > Mollusca > Bivalvia > Myida > Dreissenidae > Dreissena > Dreissena polymorpha. Next base: position 90,502,786 of record NC_068358.1, read on the forward strand.
CACTTTGATTTTATAGCCAATGTTGAAAACCTTGACAAAATGTCAAGGTTTTAGCACGACTCGGACGGCGGACGACGAGATGGCTATGACAATACCTCGGGTTTTCTCCGAAAGCAGCTGAGCTAAAAATGCTTTTAAATTTAATAACGAAATAAACAGGTGTGCTTTAATACGCATCAAAGCACGTATATAGAATGCATTTACCTGAAACTTACCTGCATTTCATATTGCAGTAACACGTTCGGATTATTCAATACCAATGTAAATGAATGAACGACCCATATACTTATTTCCCAGATGTATGATTTGAAACACTAGATATAGCATATTCCGGGAATAGTATATTCACAAATGCGTGAAAATTAACCACTTTACTCTTAGCGGGACAACATAAATAATTTCCGTATGACTGATGACAACTGCTGTCATTGTCAATAAGGGGATTTGAGGGAGAAAAGCGTGGTCAATAAATGAGGCGAATCTCTGCGTTATAAACATACATTTTATTTCGTTTATACGTTTTTTTCAGTTCCTATTGGTAAAGCAAAAAAGTTTACGCTGACCCAAAATGAATACATGTGCATCGTGTAATATAGACACAACATTTATGTTACATTTCTCTTCAAAAGACCTATGTAAAACATTGTATTACCATATAAAAAATCCTGTTGCATATAAACTCAAACGAATGCTTAATTTTAATGCGAATCTCCATACGATGTGAAACATACAGACTTCTCCATAGAATTATAACACCGTCTGTTCGAACCATATATTACATAATGCATTATGTCCCATGCTAGCTATCGAGAATTTTATACTCCGATAAGTCGAGACAAACCGCTATTGTAATTAATTAAAAGTTGTCTAGAGAACCTATCATATTGATTGCGTTCCGACGAAGAACAAACGGCTGTCTGTAATGTAATCAAAGAGTTCGGATTTGATAACGCTAGAGATATATCTTTCAAGGCAACCATTTAATCAAATTGGGAAACATTCACTTGATAAACAAGAAATGCGAACTCAAAACACAAGCGTAAAGCGACACTTTTCATTGCAGATGTATTTATGATAAAAGGTCACGAGTGATCTTACACAAGACACACTTAGTTTTACTCACGTGGTCTGTGTTAAGTTATTTTAAATTGTTTATGGTGCTGTATTCCATGTTTATTCCCAACAAGACACGGGCATAAACGCGGTCAGTTAACTTAAAAAAACAGTAATATGTAAAATATTTTCGTAAAGAACACCACAACGACAACATTATTCGTCGCGCTACTGCGATATCAACAGAGACAATAATATTGCACAAGAATATTGCACATAATATGAAGAATTCCCGAATGAATGCTATGTGTGTGGTGTATATGGATGACCTAAATATCTGAATACGAAAAGTTGTATCATATACTATAATACTGTAACCTCGAGGATTTGTAGATATCAGTTCTTATTAACTAAATTCACATGTGTTATTTATCAAGCAAATATTCTTTGTTTTTGGAAATTTGCATTTCATCGCACATATCTGTTCTGATGTTGTCAACTTTTTTAATGCAGACCACTTTTTATTGAGAGTTCGTAAATCACACCGCACATGATCACATTAAAACTCATTTGAAGTATATGCGGTAATAATAGTGCATCTACTGATGTAAAAACCCTTACGCAATGTGATTCAACTATAGAGACAATATATGTTATTTTGTATTCCTGGATGAAAATGATGTTTTTTTCTAATATTATTAAATGATGTTCACACATTTGTCTTTCACGTTAAAGAGCTTGATATATTCTAACATGCACTTGCAGTGGACATGAACTACTGAGATATGTTCATGTAAACTAGAAATCTCATTAATGTTCTCATACAACACTATACATTTAGAATTATGGAAAATCATGCGTTAGCATAATAGATAAAAATATAGCATAATATTCCCGAAATGTCTACTGACAAAACAGAAATAAACTTTGATTGTTACTGTGTGTTCGCCACGAACAATACGTAATTACGTGACACAGTACATTTTATGGTTGCCGTGAGTTCAGGACGAACATTAAAAAACATTGGAAAACGGAGTACACACATCACTATACGGAATCACAGGCCAACGGAATAAAGAAAACCAACGCGACATGGAAAACGGTCAGTGTTTACATAAATTATGGCAAACAGGGGTTTATTTCAAATTTTTTAAAGTAAGAAATAAAAAGTAAAAGGCGTCATGACAACGAAATTTTAAGAATTGTTTTAAAGAAGTTTACGTAGTTAGGTGTTAAAGAAATAATTAATCATGTACATAAAAATTATGCAAGTATGAAAATCAATACAGTTTTTCATTGATCAGTATTTTTTATTAAATATCGGTAAATTGAGAATAAAATAAATGAATAAGAAAGTATTTGAAATTTACATAATTTTATGAGTTATAGAAATGCTGAAATTAGAGGCACACAAATAATTGAGCGTATTTAAAGACTTTTCTATAAGTTTGTATTATTAGAATATATAATTATATACGGACACATTTTTGCATAATATAAAAACATTTTTAGTTGATGGTTTCTTCTGTAAATTTTTGTTAAATTAGAATGTACGCGGAAATAAAAATATTTAAAATATTTTTATTTATTATTTTAATAAAGATAATTTGGCGATGGTTTTATTTATAAATATATAATAGGAAAAAACTCGGAGGAGATACAAATATTCGAAGAATTTACCTAGAATTTTACATTAGCGGAATTAACAAATTAGGAAGATAGATTATTTAAGACAGTTTTGTTCATTAGTTTAATAAAATAAGGCGGGTTTTGTTTATTAGAATGATAAAGAAAATGAAAGAGGATGAATAAATAAAAAGTTAAAAATAGTTTTCCGAGTTGTAAAAGAAAGAAAATAGGAAATAAGAACAGTAATGTTAATTGAGAATATGAATAGGGCAGACACTTAAAAAAATATTATGTAAATATGTATATATGTCATTGTGTTAATTGCAAATATATGTAAAATATCGGTTATATTGAAGGTCTTGAGTAATTTTAAGTAGGAATTTAATGTGTTCTGTCATGAATACTGTGCAGTTAAAATATTCTAATATATGCGCATTAAATTTCTGTTATAGAATAAACTCTATAAGGTACATAGAGGTTTATGAGAGCCTACCATTTGCGAAATGATGGAAGCCTACCATTGACGCATGGTGGAAGAATACTTATTGTATTAGATTTATGGGATTAGTGCATTTGGAGAACAAGACTTGAAATTTGAAGTATACCGATACATTTTCTAGTATTATGAATGCATATTTATAAAAAAAGTCTGCCCTTTTCTATCAAGATTTTCAAAATTGTTTAGAGCGACGCGCGTATTTAAGAGCGCTCAGGTACATATGTCGATAGAAAAGGTCATTAAGTACATAATGATACACAGGAGATTTGTGATTTTAAGATACGACCGCGATACGTCTGTTTAAAGTGCAATTACCTGTCACAAATTTACTGATAGCACGTACGTAAAATATCGAGTTATGTAATGTTTAAAGGAGTGTTTTGATAGTAACTGGTGTAATAAAGGTTGTATTCACTAAGACTTTCTATTAAGTTGTCATGACGGTATTTAAGAGGAACTTAAGGGGATATTTATAAATGTTTGCCATGATTTTGATCAACTGATACTTGTACCACCACAACGCAGATGAAAGATCGAGATTTGAAGACCACGCCGAAGAAGAGCGACTTCGCGAGACAATGCCTTTCACATGAATTGAAGAAACAAACAACGTGATTAGCTTGGAACATCACTGCGTTTACTCTCAAAGTTAATGCATGGTTCTATCGCTAAAAGAAGACCCAACGCCAGAAGTTTTCGAAGGACAAAAAGTGACGCAACACTGGACACAATACTTGTGACGTTAAACACTATAGATTAGATGCAACCGTTCAACTGTTTGGCGTGCGTAGATAATGCAGTTGAAATGATACTTCCGAGGCCTAAGACATCAATAGAAACACTGCTATAGTTAATACCTCGTGAGCATTATGGCCAATAGAACATCTTAATGTCCCGATTGAAATGAAGACGCTGGAACCAACAGCAAAAGTACAAACAACAACGAAAACAACAACATCAACAACGATGAATACAACAGAAACGACAATCGACGACGCAAGTTAAACACCGGAAAGCAGAGCTGAATCAACAAACGCATTCCAATCGCCACGGACGAATCTATATCTAAATAAACACCGTATTCGCCGCGAGCGACGACTTCAATACTACGTAGACACCAGATGTACTGAAGGCCGATGATCCACAGATGATGTGCTCCACTACATCTCGATTGACATTTACATTGAATAATAATAACTAATGTTATCTATTTCAGCAAAGACGCTTATCAAAAACAATCTTGTTGTTATCCGCATATTTTCATCATATATGTGTTTATATGAATGATGTTTTCAAGTACTTCGTATTTCGATAATTAAATCTTAGAGATTTTTTTATATCATAAAATACTGAAAATCAAATTAAGAGGGAGGGTTGTGTGTCATAACAATAAGTACAGATAGATTTAATAATAGGGAAATATTTTAATAATATGTTTGAGTAATTGATTAGTAACTATTGTAATAACTAATATGTAAGGAAATGTTAAAAGATTATTTACATCAATATTTCTATCTTATACATAAGCAGAAGTTAAAAGTTAAAGTGGTCAAACTATTTGAGAGTTCATCTCGTGCATGTAAAGACTAGTTAAAATATTGGAAGGTTTGTCAATAAGCAAGTAAACATGATATAGTGTGGGGTAAATAAGTTGAAAAGTTTATTACCATATGTTAAGATTAGGAAATTCAGGGATTATATAACTGACAGACATGTGATTAACGGAACAGGTCAACCTATTGACATATAGGATTGTTATTACCTCATTTATCCTTGTAACGGTTCACATGAAAGGGGTTTACAGAAAATCTTATTTGTACAGGCCATATAAGTTAACTCACAGGCATTCATAGGCAAACATAGCATAAAGTTTTATGTCACACCGAGTATTGAGGTTTTAGAATATTCTATAAGCTAGTAAAAACTCGAACAGTTCGGATTATCAATTCCCAAGGTGCAATGTAACCAATCCGTAATAAGCCCGGACCTTGGTGACCAATGATAATTACAAGTAAATTTTATCTTAATTAACCTGGGGATAAAATGCAGTGTTTTAGTTAGAAGTGGGCAGTCTGCGGGTAGATCTGAGAAGAACTTTGAGATTTGTCACGTCTTCTTGACGTGGTGGCCATGTTAGCCGCCGCGCTGTAAAATTGTATTTCATGAACATTAGCAAGCGTTGTGTTAGAGAATATTCAACAGAAATAAATCTCGATGAAAACAGAAATGAACTTTGATTGTTACTGTGTGTTCGCCACGAACAATACGTAATTACGTGACACAGTACATTTTATTGGCCGCCGCGCTGTAAAATTGTATTTCATGAACATTAGCAAGCGTTGTGTTAGAGAATATTCAACAGAAATAAATCTCGATGAAAACAGAAATGAACTTTGATTGTTACTGTGTGTTCGCCACGAACAATACGTAATTACGTGACACACAGTTTTGAGAAGCATTCTAAAAACTAACTCATAAACGTTGTATTCAAAAATAAATAATGGATAATCTGTCTATCTTAGGCGTTGCATTGGTTTTTAATTGTTTATATTTGATCCACCATGTGTGTAGCACAAATACATACTCCGCTGTCATTTGCATTATAGCAAATTACAAGTTACAGTTTTCGGAATGATATACAAGACACCCGAAAACTTCAGATGCTTAATTAAGTACTGGTAAGTATAGAGACGCAGAGCATATTATCGTTTTATGTCGTTGCAATGTAAATGGTAAATTAAAAAATTCTCAAAGATTGCCAAACATCTAACGGTAGCCATAAACATGCATTGCAACTTGTAAACGTCTTTTTCATACATCAGTTGAAACATTCTTCACTGGTGTTCAGGGAATACGTTTTAATACAGTTATTGATTTATTCATTTCGTATATATTCAAATCAATAACTCGAAACAGCTAACTTCACGTGCGAATTTATTGCCCATTTACATTACAATACACCCCATCTCATTTTCAGAGAATATCAAACGTATTTCATTTTATACTCACATAACAAAGCTCAAATGATTTTGTTAAGGAATGTTAAAGGTAACTAACAAGTAAGTTTTCGTACATATTTGTTTAAAATGTGTCAATACTGGCTTACATGTGAAATATACAAACGGTCACTTTTAGAAAGCTTTACTACACATAACATATGCAAATGAACATATTATGTTGTTTCTATGCTTATTTACATGTCATTTTTACTTTATCGAAAAAACAAAAAATACATAATAACAAAAATGTATTTAGGTACCAACAATATATCGGCAACAAGGTTAACGTATTATTTATTAACATAAAGCGAGACTTTACATTTACCTTTATTTCATTTAAACATGCAAGTTTCGCAATCTTAGACCAACACATGCCTGAAGGCAAGGTATTTCAATTTTATTAATCAGTTTCGTTTTAATTGCTACTATACATCGAATGATGTTGACATCAATAAAGTCAATACATGCACATGCAGTCTTATACGATACGGACGTCTTTTCGTTTCGTTTCTTTTAACCGACAAATTTGTCTATCGGTCACGCACAGGTTTGCAGGGACTTTCAAAGTGAAATTTCTACTTGAACGAGTGCTCGACTGTACACACGAAAATCACGTGGAATTGTATTAAAGTGTTGTTTCGTTGTTATCCAGGAACTACTTCTTCTAACATTTTATAAAAGTTATATTATTCATCAGTATTCTATCTGTTTGTTTGCTAACAAAGATCATATATAGCCTTGCATTCAACTATAATTAAATGCATAACAGTTGTTAGCATGCAGATGCTTACATGTATGTGGTTTATGCAATATAATAGCATATAAAATTGCGATCGTTTACAATTACGGACTACGCTTAAAACATACCAAACACAAAACGTTGCATCTAATCACGTTGTAGCCCATACATATTATCATCATTGGTATTTCACGACAAAAACCCATAATGGTGGAACCTCGAATTTCCCCTAGGCATCATAATAGTCTTACAAAGACATAGATTGTTTTAGATAGATAGCAATTCAGTTTGGGAAAGTTAACTGATATGAACGTTTTCTTACATTTCAAAAACTGCACCTTAATAATATTACCAGTCATATAACTCCAGCGACTTAAGAATAAACTGTGTGTTGCAAACATGCTATGTTTTAAGCGATAAAGACATGAAAGATAACGTTGAGTATGGATAATATCAAAAGTAGATAATCAAACTGATACAATAGACATTATGAGAACTACATTTCTAGAAATGATCAACAAGGAAAAATCCGCTTTTCAGCAGTTACATGCATTCAAGCATGACAGACAAAATCATACTGATTATGATCTTGAAGATATTAACATTATATATTTTGTAAGTATGCTTAAATCCGCGCACGGTTGTATGTGTTTCAAATTGTACAGAGCAACTACGAAACGGACGCTGCAGTTAAGTACTCTCACATGCTATTGATGTTTTCCAAGGGATCATAAATTACTGATTAGTAAATGACACAGCTGGTTCCTTGTTTTCAATCGGTCCCAACGTGAATCAAACAACCGTACACAGACTAGAAATAATATTGATCTAGGTTACTCCCTTATTTTTTTTATTTAATGTTTTTTAACGTCAAATCTAGCGATAGAACTCATCAGCAAAGTTTCATTATGCGCAGACAAAATAATCGAGTAAAGTTTGTATTTTTTCATGTAAGGCAAAAATATCAACAGATTATCAGTTAACGACACCAGTCGCTAGGAATTGTGCAAATACAATGTGAACCACAGTGTGTGCAAGCAATAAACACACTTCTACAACTACGGTACTTAGGTCGACCATACAGCCGTCGGGCAGATATAGTGCTTAATACGAGGTGGAACACAAATGATTCAAATGGAATCATCGTGATGTTTTATCTTATTATTTCGACAAATCCCCATAACTAAAACACACGTCATAACTTTTGTTGAAAGTATTACAATGGCATTCACTGATCTAACAATTACATAATTTATCGCGTATATACATAAAACACCATGACAATCCTTTAAAATGTTTTGTTTTAGGGAGATATTTAGCGATGGGGAATAAATGAGAGGCAAACGTTTCTAATTAAAACAATTTGTGACGCTTAAGGCAAGTGTGATATATTTGCATGGTAGTTTATAATCGTTGAATGTCAAACATGTTGTGTTTACTATAACGCTACTTCAAAACAGTATTGAAGAACGAGACCATAACACTGTTAGCCGTTTACGTATTATTATATAAGATCAGTTTGTTGTTTCTTAAATCAGGCAGTTAAATGGTTTTATTAAGAGGTTCATGTGCTAGTCGAATTCCTTCAGGAGAAGACACATCAGTTTAAAAACACAATTCAATTTAAGAAAAAAGCTCAGACAAACGCGTTTCAAAACTACAAGCACTTGTATATAAATTATACATGTCAAAATGTTTGCTATTGTCGTCTTAATCATAGAGTGGTTGACAAGTAAACTTACTTGAAGCTTAAATTAAATGAGTTCCTTGATTATGATCTTACTGCTAAAAGTGTCTCCCAAAGTGCAGGCAGGGCCTTCGGGTTACTCATTGCCAAATGAAAATCTATAGGCGGAGTGCCATACAATGTTATTAAGAAACTATATGATAGCACTGTTTGGCCAATCATATCTTATGGGACCTCAGTGTGGGGTATAAGATCATTCTCTTGCAAAAATGCAGTCCAGAGTCGAGCGATGCGTTTTTTCTTGGGTTTGGGCAAATATACACCAAACAGTGTTCTCTATGGTGAATTATCATGGCAACCACCACATGTGAAACAATGGAGATCTGTTGTTCAGCAATGGCATAGATTGAAACGTATGGATGACACTAGAATAAAAAGTAAAGTGTTCTCAATATGTTGTCATAGAAGTAATAATAACTGCTGCGGAAAACTGGCAATTTTATGTTAAGTCTTATTTCAGAAGTATTGATTTGTTGAACTATCGTGATGAATGTGCAACAATTACCTTCAAGCAATTATGTAATCTTGTAGAATCTGTAACCATGAATAAATACATAGAACAGTGGAAAGATTCAATACAGAGTGAACAAGGTCCATCCCGTACTGGTAGGAAAAAACTTAGAACTTATCGTATTTTTAAGCATGATTTTGATACAGAAAGTTATGTGAAATCTAAAATGCCCATAAAATATAGATCTGCTTTTGATAAATTCCGGTATGGGGTGGCACATATTCGACTAGAAACAGGAAGATACGAAAATTTACCTGAACATTTACGGTTATGTCCAATTTGCAATTTATCAATCGAAAATGAGATTCATGTAATACTTAAATGTTCTGCTTATGTTAACGATAGAAATGTCTTATTACGTAAGGCCACAGAAATAGACAACAACTTTATTAATATGTCAGACCTGGATAAATTAGATAGGGTAGTTTGGCAGTAGAGGTGGTCTGTTGTATGTACACTGGCAGTGTCTTGATCTTAGTCAATTGGTCTGTGTTTCAACTCTCTGTGATGACCACCAGTGTACATGTCATAGATTACCATATTTCTTGATTATACCATCAGATGTTTAGATTATTCATTCTTTTAGTCTTACCTGATCTTACTGTTTTACATAGTGTAAAAGGAAACATTATACTTTCCTAAGAATAGGATATAGTACATATCAGTGTTGCTAATCAGTTCACTTCAGGCCTGGCCTGTGGTGATATGTGTTTTATCTACATTTTACAATGTTGGCAAAAGTCACGATATTTCATTTTAGTATTTTAAAATTCTTGTTTTTAAGGCAGTTTTTATCTTATCAATTAAATGTAAGATTAGCACTACTGATATGGCTCTTAGTTAACTGTACATTTGTTGCATTTTTGAATGCATTATGTATATACTCTCTCCAGTAATTCAGTAATCATGTTGTGTAAATATCAGATACATTTACATCTATCAAGATGAAAACATTGATATTGCATACATAATATTCACACAATCACATTCACTAACTCACTTACGGAATACATGTACTATCTTTTACCATAAATGTGTTCTCTGTATTATACAGACGATATTTGTTTATAGTCTCTTATACATGTAATTCAAATTTGAATGGCCATTTACAGATGTTGTTATACATGTGTTTTTATATCTTGTATATACTATGTTGTACATGTAAATGGATGAGACTGAAATAAATAAAATATATATAGGTTATCTTTTGCCATTATACTATTACCTTTTAAAACAAGCCTACAGTGAAAAGTTGAATGTGTTTTTGTTCCCTACCGGTTTCACCGGAGGGGACTTATGTTTTGCACTCTGTGTGTCTGTCAGTCTGTCTGTCAGTCCGTCAGTCTGTCACACTTTTCTGGATCCTGCGATACGTTTAACAGTTCGTCATATTTTTTCATGAAACTTGAAACATGGATAGACGGCAATATGGACATTATGCACGTAATTTCATTTTGTTCCTACGTCAAAAATTCTCTTCGCTATTGCAAGACATATATTTATAAAAAACAATTAAAAAAATCTGACAATGGCGGAGCCGTTTAGGGGACATATATTGCTTGGCAATAGTCTTGTTTCAGTTATTCCTTTATAAAAAAATCAAATGCGGCTTATGCTTTTTAAACATAAGAACCGTTATTGTTTTTTAGTCTGAATATTTGGTAATATACAGAAACACATTTATTTGTAGACCCTGTTTAGCCATCTTTTTTCTAAAGAATATGCACATGGGTTGATGACTGAATGTATAAAAACAGTAAATATATCCCGCCTGAATATTTTTTAATATGTTATATGAATCTGTGCAAATTTTGTGTGTTTCATCGGATAATATTTGGCATGTGTGTTTGTGTGGCAGATGGTGGTTTATCTAATTTCTTGGTTATGTTGCAACAAACAAACGTGTGTATATTGACTTTATTTAATGTACTGCCAACTGCTGCAATACATGTGATAGAGCATAATGAATTTAACAATGCATTTTATGATAATTTCAAAACAAATCCATCATCCGTTATTTTCATAACTACTTACATTACTAACATTCAGAAATAAACCGCTTATGTCCCTCTGACGACATTTATAACGAGTGATATTAAATAATCAATACGTTATTTCCATGTTGGTCTCGCAGTTTTAGGTCCCACGAATCTCAGAGTTTTATTGAAATTAATGAAGCGCGAGAATTGGTTGAACGTTTTACAGTTTGTTTCCCAATTGGGACATTCTGTGACTCTGCTCCGACACAGAGACATTAGTTGGAAAGCCATTCATGACATTGTATAGCGGTGACTTTACAGTGTACAGCGACAGAATAACGTTGTCGTGTGGGCAACATTAGCGAGGTTGCGTTATTTCTGCACACAAAGTGACATGAGGAAAACTGATAAACTTTTTTTAGATATTTACAAATGGAATAAGTCAACAATGAAAATTGCTTATGTTAAATGCATACGTGTTGCCGTTTGTATGATAGTATTGCATAATGGTATCATATTAATAAAACTGTTATTCAATATTGTTTTTTTTATGATTTAATTGTGTATTTTAAATGACGTGCGATTTTGCGCGTTAAACACCACCAAACATACTTGAGCTAGCATATACCGCAGATTACAATCGCGCTTTATACTTTAAATGCAAAGAAAATATATCTTGTTATGATAAATGTTTTGGGTTGATTGTAAGTTTATTCAGACGAGAACAGCTGGTGCATTCAAATATGTTAAACAGAGTGTACATAAATTTTGAATGTAATAAGAAACGCATACCAGACATGACATGTTTTTGCACAAGTATTCATAATATTTAAATATACAGTACAATTGTTCTGTCTTACGTTCGCACATATTTTAAACAAACAAATTAAAAACAAATATCATTTTTAGATGCGAATATTAAAATGAGGTGTATCAAATTGAAACCAGTGCGAATACAACACATAGAAACAAACTGGTATATTACATAAATGCGATTATTCTTTACTAAACACGCATTATTTAAAACAAATAATGTTGCAGATTGCGTAGTTGTTTCCAGTTCTTTTTATAATATGCTATAATGCCAGCTATTTCAACAATCGGAAGACAGACTAATAGGATGCGTGTGTGGAAGAATCTATGCGATGTTTTTTTACAATATTGCTTGTTTAAAACTTAGTTGGAAAGATTTTGTAAGTCCAATTATGCGATTCCTTTAGACAGTCGGAACAGTATTGTACAGTTCAGAAAATAGCTTTAACGAAACAAGAAGAAATGCGTGCAAACACGCTACTTGTGTTTCTAATTGTAGACGATATATATTTCATTTACAAGGAATGTTTGATTACATGTATACGTGTTACACCCCCAAACTAAGCAATCCAAACCATTCCACAATAAGTAAGCTAAAAAATACATCCTTCTTGAGTTCCTGCAGAATTGCAACCAATTAAAAGTTCATCAAATGCAACACAAAAAGACATTGTGATAAAGATTGAAGTTCTTTGGAGTGTAAACACCTTCATGTCATCCTGCTATTTTGTCATTTGTTATGGTTATTAATATAAGTTCAATTACCCATCAATCCTTTTCTTGTAATATCAGAGCAATGCTATGATACTGTACTCACAGACAGGAATCTACTGAAGTATTGCAATAAAAGACATAGACATAATTAGTGCCTGAAACTAAAACCAAATACACATGCATATATGCAATAAATAAGATACATCGTACGTGCAAACATGGTATGAATAACAATTGAAAAGTCGGCAGTTCAATAATGGCAACTAGAATCCTGCCTAATGGATGCCTTTCTTTGAGTACAACAATTCACGCGAGTATGCGCTTGATAAATATTATGTTAGATGCTGGATTGTCTTGCTTTTGGCAATTTCGGAAGGCGAAGGCTAAGCATAAATATCAGCTACCGACAATATACAGAGTCCCGTCTATTTGTCATATTTCCGATTCGAGCTAGTCGATTTATTGTTATTAATGAAGATCTATAATCGATTTTCTTATATTTGAGACAAGTATAGTTTGTATATAGTTTTCTATAGAGCTCAAAAGCGTGTATAGTATAAAAATGCGGTATGAGTGTACGCAAATAAATTGTATGATTTTTAAAGATATACCATGTCTGAAAAAGTTGACAGTCTTTCAAAAAGTAAATTGCTGATATATGGGTGTTTTCTTCATAAGGTAAACCAATATAAATGTTAACCATTTATTTCATTTCCGTATGTGTGAATTGTTAGTTTGTATAGATAAGAACATGGGCAGCAAACGACTTCACACTGAACGAATGATGGACTAAAGTAATTCCCATCAGGCCATTTTTGCGCTGGAATAATAATTTCCGTACATACGGTGAATATATGACGGAGGCAGTTTTTTGTCCGTTACTCTGGTATGCATCCATATAATAAGTTTTTACATTAATAACAAAAACTTCCGTGTTTTGTAAATATTTACTTACCAATGGTTAGGTAATGAGCTTCAAGAAATTGGCTTAAACCCTAAATGTACATAAGTTGGTAACATGCAATAAATAAAATAGAAATACCTGAGGTTTACAAAAATAATAAATATTGTTCTTCGCGGATTTCAAGTTTCGTTGTAGACGCTATTTGAATGGTTAAAACTTAAAATATCCGATTGTTGGACAACGTTTAAATAAAAGAACTCCTGCCTTGGGAAAAACTCTCAAGTGATAGTGTTTACATTTTTAATTGCATGATGTAATTGAAAGATAATTAGTAAATAGGGAGATGTGTTTTTTGTTGGGGGAATATATTAAGCTTAGTAATACTTAAGCGCATCCTGTCAGTTTATGGTTGCGTTTATTTGCAGCCGTTGTAACTGATTAAGTACAATTGATCTCACAGCTTTCCGTTATTGCGATGTTTTATTCCTGATGTTGTTGAATCTACACACCAAAAGCCATTCGTATAAATCACAGAAATGTCGATTGCATAGGTATGCTTATGTTCATGTCTAGTCTGCATGGGCCATTTCCATTCATATTTGTGTATGGTGTTAGCCGCGTTCTCCCCAATATAAATTCTATACAAACAAAGACTTATCACAAACAATTTATTTTAACAGGCCTGCTTGATAAATATATGTCGAATGCAAAATTGTTATAAATTCTCGCACAAAACAGGAAGACGAATCATTACTATTAAATTGTTATTAAATATATCGGAGAGGAATAAATTAAACTTCAAAGGCATGATAAGGAGGGATATTTGTGTTACCATCCAGAAGCCTTTTATTCATGACAAGCATCTAATGGCCTATACAATACAGTTTAATACACACAGCACACATATTCAGTAAAAAAATACCACTGGAGTCATCTACCCTTAGAACAGGTAATACATAGCATTGTGGGTTTAAATATAGCTTAAAGCTAGCCGAACATCAAATTTAGTCCTTCCACAAGCAAGAAAAAATTATTTGTGTATTAAGAGGATATAATTGAACCCGGTTACAATTTAAACTAACGAATGCCATACATATGCATTTAAGTTCGTGACAGGCGGAAGATAAATGCTAAAAAGTTAAGTGATCATATCTTCAATACAATTAAGACGACACAATCCTTTCAAGCTATTGCGTCAGATGCATCTATAAACAAAAAACTGTAAGGAACTTAATGAAAGTTTGGAAAATCTATACTATCGAGGCATTCTGCAGACCGTAAAGTAATAAAGTGAGATGTTGCGAAAACGGAAACCACGCTTTATTGTGTTGCTATCCCGACAAAATGAGTTCGATTAATGCAAATACATACGTTGAGACCGACTTTGACAATAGTAAATTAATAATAGCGAACTAGTTTGTGTTGGCGTATTCAATGTAATGTGTGATGTTCATTTGACCTCATTGTCAATATAAGAGAACACAGGCATAACTGAATTTTTTAATTTCATCGTGAAAGCATATGTTTAATTGTTGACCGTAATTTGTGTTAGCACGCATGACATTTTAAATGACATTTTAAATCGCAGACATTATTATATACGTTATACAGCAAACCCCTCCGCGATTTTATGCTCAGTTTAGCGTTAAATCAAAGCTGAATTTTAATTGCAAAATTACTTGGCAAAATAAGTAAGATTCTATTGAAGATTTGTGCATATTGTTGTTGATGGATACACACAATGCTTGATGTAATTCGATACCTAAACCGTCATTGCTTCAATTAAACTTCCTCATAACTGCGTTTTGTCGATTGTATAACTAACAAAAATACAAACATGCTTGAGGCATTCGTTAAAATTGCTTAAGATAGAATCGACTTGTTTGTTATTGCATTTTACGGGCTAAGAACCTATGTTATTATGTTAGAAAGTTCATAGATAAGAGAATAGAGAGCTACATCAATAAATGACGACCGAACATATAAAATAATGTTCGATATGACACCAAATTAAGGAAATAAACAGAAAAAATTAGGTTACGATACAATGTTTTATTTTCAAATATAAATGATATTTTAAAAGGAACTTGTACAGCAATATATCTTTACACAATTGCATATTTGTAGGTAGTCTTAATTATCCTATGCACAGTGTAAACATAATAAAAATTGAAAAGTTTTCAAAAAGTATGCAGTGCTTAAAACGTATTGTATATGTGCTCATCCAAGTCATATGATTCCTTGCACAACGAATGTAATAATTTACATTGATATTTGGTTTTGGAGTCCAAATTAGAATAGTATAACCTTACATTTATGTTTATTATGAGGGATTTTAATTTGGAAAATTATACAACCCGTCTTTTAAACTTTATGAACGACGACCTAATGCTCTCTTATTGAGTTTATGGTAATACTCCTCACACAAAAACGTTTCGTATACATCATTTGTGCAATGAATATTGTGTCTCCATATTAAACAAATGTTAATCAATTTATCAAATTAGTCATGATTAATCTGAAATACAAATACAAATAATACAGGCAATACAACTAGATCTTAACGACGCACATTTTAGAAACCCCATTTGACCGCTTGTTCACGAAATTCAACAAGGAAATTCGTCATAAAAATGTATTATGATAACAAAACAATAAGACGTCCGTCATACAGTGAGAACTAATGAGTTTCTTCTAAGAGAACCCAAACGAAAAATAATATAACTATGCTTCTTAATTTCCCAAAAGGCCACGCTAATTCGCCTGATAATAAGATTATGACGGAAGTCATGCACATTTTGTTTTCTTAATGCTGCGAAAACGCGTGTATTTTTGCAGAATTATAACGCAAAACATGATTTAAAATAAAAGAAAGAATTGCAATTCCTTTTTACTAAAAAATTCGAAACAACCACGTCTCAAAAACATTCCGCAATAGTAAAGCATCGAGTACACATTTATTGTAATATATTGAATTGTTTTGTTTAACTTGAAGATAGATGCAAGGAAAGCAACGTTATTTGATCTTTTGTAAGCGTTATCTCGGATTCACTATTAACTTTAATTCAAATATATTGTTGTCGAGTATTGTACGATATATTGCAAAACAGTGATATATTTAACATTGCTGAAGTTACCAAGATGTAATTTTGTTTCGTTTTTACATGTATGACCACAGCAAGACATGCTAAGAAGATTACGTATGGAAGTTGGAAGTAAGAAGGTCTATATGACATGGTTATGATTCTAGACAGTATGCAGTCAATAACATTGTACTCTTTTAAGGACCATGTAGAACGGATATCAACCTTTTACTGTGTTTTGTTGTCCACTACAGTGTTTACGCAGTATTCAATTGGTTTGCATCTATTGTCACACTAGCTTTATGGGGTAAGGTCATTTATTGAAGTGAACTGGATTTGACGATAAACAATTGAGACCTGAATCACTTGATCGTTTACTTCAGTTTTTGATAATTGAGCATAACTGACATGTAACTGTACTGTGTTTGTAACATTGTGAGAATCAATTCAAAACGAGAAGGTCATACTGAAGAAACATAATCATATTGCTCCAATAAAAACGTAATCAATTATATGGCAACGATGGAGAAACCTCGCTGTTTGATGACTCTTAATGCAATACAGAAACACGTGAAAATTTAGCGGTATTCGTGAAGATGCGTTTAACTTAGCTGTTATAAGCCTTGATCACAGCACCAGAAGTTACTGTTAACGAACGAATTACTCGTGGAGAATGTGTTGTTTCTTAACACAGTATTCAATAAAGTGGGGGAATACAAGGATAAAATACTGAACTTTGAGGAGAATTCCACGCGGGTAGGCATATCTTTTTTTATTTTAATGACAAAATTATTTTAATTCTTATTATAATTCTAAATGTTAACATGTAAAAACAACTTTCGTTCGAAGCCGTTTTTTGTTTTGGAATGTAGCATGCTGACGGTTATCGTATATATGTTTTAATGACGTGCTCAACGTTAATATTATTTTAAAGCCACATAAATACTCAAAATAAACGAATATTTCGTAAAATATTTCTTAAAATAAAGTTGACCTCTAAAAATGTCAGTGTTTTCAAAATGTCAACGCTAGATGTGGTCTGGAAACATCAATTTAGTGAGATATAAAAGCTCGTCTTTGTTTTATGTGTGTCAAAATATATTCCATGGAATTTTTCGCGACGATGTCCGAATATTTAAAGCCTCCTCACACATAGACGAATCCATATGACGAAGCCTGGCGAAAAGGGTAAATTTATGAATTCTAGCGAATTCTTGCCGAAATTGTTTGAAAATTTGTTGCATTGTGTAATATTATAACGAAAGGTGAACGAAGGGGAATCATTTGGTGCGAATGATTTACGAAGTGTGACGAACAGATACTGCAATTCGCTAGAAAGCGTTAGGTCACGCAAATAATATTCGTACTTTCGGTTAGCGATTAGGAGCTATTAAGAGCTTAAAGATACGAATGTACGCGCATACCGCCGAATATTTCCGAAACGGTGTTTCTGCATCCGGGCGTTTTGAAATAGACTAACTTTGTTCCAATATATTTGTATCGTTTGTCATGATTATATTTTAGGTGTATGTTCAACTCTTCCGTAGTCTTTATTTGACATGGTTATAATATTATGTCAGTACTGAATTGCAGGTGTTCTGTTCACTGTATTTGTTTCTTTAATATTATTGTATATACACGCATGTCGATTACGCCTGAAGATGTTCTCATAATGTACTCAGGGAAGTTCTTTAGACACTTTGTCAGTCACATTATGTCACTAGATATTCACTGTATTTGTTTCTTTAATATCATTGTAAATGCACGCATGTCGATTACGCCTGAGATGGGTTCATTATGTACTCAGTAAAGTAAATACTTTGTCAGTGAGATTATGTAGATATTCACTGTATTTGCTATTTTTTATCGTATGTATGCATGTTGAGTATGCGTGAAGTCTTTTTCATTAAAGATTTTGCTTAAATTTCGTGTCTTCCTATTACTATTACTTCCCTTTATAAGGCCAGTACAAAAACAACAATACTCTTTATTAATTTATTCCACTGATATGTTACACTTTATTTCAATCTCTAATGTGGCACCATCCTGTCTTGCCAAGGCACACATCCCGCTGGAGAGCTGACCCAGTGCATCAGAGTGTTTCTCACCATATTGCCTTTTTGGTTGCTGTGTTGTGGCCCATTGATATTGAGATTCCTGATATCCTCCAAGTTACGACCATTTCTCCATTTCCCAGTAAACAGATCGCCTCTTTTATTATCATGGTCAACCAGTGCATTCTGCATGGTTGGGTACTTGATCCTCATCAAGTTGTGGAGAATGCAGCATGTCTTTACCTTCGGCCTTACTGTGGATGGGCTGTGGTTCATCTATGTGAGAAGTATCTGAAATTACAGATGACCAGTATTGTTATGTGTTGAAAGTTAAGGTGAACATTTCTTTTATAAATGAAATTGTGTTTTGAAAAAGGTTATTGCACTAAAGTTCCGCTATTAAGACCACTTCGAAGATAAAAACAATTATGCGGTTTTTGACAATATTCAAGTCCCAAATGGTTAATTTATGAAGTGAAATGGTCCGATATAATGACCACTTCGCAATTCAGACCACTATTTTGCCTGGTCTTAATAGCGGAAATTTACTGTACCTGGAATCGGTTGGCCAAAATCCCAAATGCATTTTCTGATACTCTCCTAGCTCTGGATAACCGGTAGTTTAGGATTCTTTCGTCTCTGGTCAGGACTCTATGTCCATAGGGTTTCTGCATGTTCTCGCTAAGGCTGAAAGCGTCATCTCCAACCAAGAAAAAGGGCATTTCTACGGTGTCATTTGGAAAGAGCTGTGGGTCTGGAAATCCTATGGAACCATCCTGCACCATCTCCAGAAATTCTGATTCATTATAAATCTTGGCATCTTTACTTGAACCGTATCCTGAAAATACAAAAGGATAAGAAATTGTCAGTATATATATTTGTAAATTGAAAACAGCACTAAATGTATATAATTTATGTAATTACAAAATAAAGTAGTTAAATTTATGTTGACTTATACTCACCACCCAGATCACACCATACGAACTTGTAGTCCGAGTCGACACTGGCTAGTAAGATGATGCTGAAGAATCCCTTATAATTATAATATGAGAAACCAGAGCTGGCAGGATTTCTGATAGCTATAGGCTTGCCATCAATAGCAGCAACGCAATTTGGAAAGTTCCAATTCTTGAGGAAACCATCAGCCAGTTGTCTCCATCCTTCAGGCGCGGAGGGAGCTGTCATAACCTCATCAACATATTCTTCACATATAGCATGCATCACGTCTCTGACCACTACAGAGAGGGTATTATCAGCGACCCGCCAGGAATACTGCATTTCTGAGTACTTGACACCAGAAACCAGGTGACGTAGTGAGGCAGCTAACTTTAGCCCTGGATCAAAGGGCTCCCTGTACCGAGTGTGTTGTTTCACGAGGCGATGACGAACCCTACCCAAAATGTCATCGTACATTTCAGTAGACATGCGGAGGAATTTCTTAAATGTTCCAGGATCTTCTCTTCTGAGTTCTACCATGAGCTGATCATAGATGCCAAATTGACGCCGTCTCCTGGGATGCAGCCATGGTCTTCTCCAGATATTACATGCTCTGGCGCCTCTTCTCTACCTTAGTCGGTCTCTGAGAAACCGGTGTATGTTTAGTTGTTGCTGGACTACTTCTTGACTGACCATAGCAGCAACATACTGCAGTTTTAGGCGTTGTATATCTTCCATTTTGACGAAGAAATAATGATACCTTCAGCATTATATATATGAAATATAGGCATATGACTGCACAAACTACTAAAACAATTAGGAGCGCTATTATTCGGATGGATTCACATAGATTCGCTTATCGTTGTTACCTTTCGGATTGATTCGTATACGAGCGTGTACCGTTCGTTTTCTGAACGTTAACTTACCGTTATAAATCGCTTAAATGCGTCGGATTCAATTCGCTACAAACGCAAATCCTCGCTATAGTTCGCAAAAGTTCGCAAGCTTTCGCAAAAATTCGTTTTCGGATCGTCCTCTTTCGCTTGATATGCAAATTTAGTAATCACGATATGCAAATTAACTGAGAGCTGCGACCTCTAACGCCAGTTGACAAACGCTATGCGAAGACTTTCCGATCGTCTAACGTATTGAAACGAATTTTAACGGACGATAGACGAAACTTTTATTCGCCAACAATTTTTCAACATGTTTAAAATTTTCCGACGACCAGAACTAATCGCAACGGACGCAAAAGCTTATTAACGCATCCAAACGAACACCACCAACGATGTGCAACGTACATACACTAATGAGAACGAATTTTGCTGAAATCTCATTCGCCAGTTCACGCAAGTTGACGTCGGGAGACTTTCGTGTGAGGAGGCCTTTATGAGCAAACGTCGTAAACATGATGTGGTTCTCATGAGCTGCTCGAGGCCTATCTAGTGTTTGCTCGTAAATGTTTGGATCTCGAGTCGTCGAGAAAAATTCGCATGGACTAAACTCGTTGATTTTGAGTATGATTGTGGTTTTAAAATATGATATAATGTTGTATAATGTATTCCATTGTAGTTGTATCTTTGAGCAAACTGTAGAACGGCAAAACATAATTCAGCATTTGAATCTTATTAACTTAACATCATTGGAAAGGAATTACAGAATCACTTCTGAACATCACAACATAAAAGAATAATGAATGTATTAACTAATACATACCGTCCATATATGTATATAAATTATGTATTGAAATTTTAATAAACAAATTATGAAATTCAATACTTATCACATGTCATACCTTTATATGTTACTATGTTTTGATCAATTATACTCATGGACTGTATGTGTATTGAATATATTGAATAAACCAATAAACAATTATATATATAATTTTTGTTGTTTGAATTCTAAACATTATTGCACAATTACGTGAATTCAATTTACACCATTATATACAACCTAAGAACTTGTTGGTTTCATCGACAAAAGTGCAACGCACAATATAAAATAAAGATATTAATGCGTAAAACACTGAAGTCATACTATATTGTGAAAACGTCAACAAATTAAATCCTTTTTTCTTTGTGTACAAAAGGGTAACGAAGGTCATACAATTATATATATAAATAAACAAATAAATACATGTATCTGTTTATAAATGTATACATCAATCATTTTAAAAAATCATACCTGTTACGCAGCAATAGAGAACGAGTTGTATAAAAAACCATTGCCATTTCGTCTTTAGAAGAAGATTCCACATATTGAATTGGGTTTCAGGTAAACAACAGCATTTAAAAAGAATATTTTCCAGTTGCAAACTACGAAGCAGTTATAGAGTAATCACCGCTAACACGCTTCTAAGTTTTTGATAACAATCTCCAGCGATCAGTAAGCATAAATAATCCGCTTACATTCCTTAGGCAATGCGAATTGTGAAGAGTTCTTTAGAATCAATACGTGCCACAACACTCGTTTCACGAGCAATTGTTTTCATTTGAACGTTACTAAAGCGTCAACAGTTTACGCATTGGTAAAGCTGTTTTGTTATATGGTTTTAAATGTCACAATAATTATCATTGATCGTAAATGATGAAACATTATATCTGTAAATATCGGATATCTTGCTGATCAGTATATGGCATTAAGAGTAATGAGCAGGCAAGCGGTTTTGAGTTGTAGTGATGATTACAGTCATGTATGTACTTATTAAATATATTGATACCTATCAAGCAAACACCAACTCGGTCAGAACCATCGTATACATAAGCTTTGTTAGTATTAAACAACATACTATATCATTCCAACTAGTGAATGAAACCCATAAAATAAACATACTATTGGTTTATATTAGATGAACAAGCAATGGAAAAACTATACAAGGGACTTATATAAATGATCATTTGAGTGTTCCACTGGGATTCTTAAAAAGCTAAATTTGTCTGTACAACTATAAACTGATAAAAAGTGTAAACTCAAAATTCGAACATTTCAAAAGCAGAAATCTTCATGAAACAATTTGGAGCACAACAATTTATAAAATGATGAAATCATTAATTTTGCAGCAAAACACAAAAAAACCGTCATCACATAAAAATCAAGATCCGCATATAATTGCTTTTCAACAAATATAGTTTCTTCCTATCTTCATGTTTTTTTTATTACAAAGTAACATTTATAACAACATAGTATCTTAATACCACCCGTAGGTGTCATTGTTTACCAATATAATGACAAAACGAACAAAAAATTGTACTTAAAGACAATAGTTATATGCGTACGTCCATATTTAACATGTGCTATCCATGTTGACCATACAGACTCAAAGGACAAACTCGTTCGACGACCACAATGTGATGTTACATTCTTTATATCAAAGCTCTGTGCCATGTTATTACATTTTTTTTTTAAGTTTGATTGCTATATTTTTATATAAAAAATTTGACCCCTGAGAATGTTAGCAGTTTCGCCCCACGAGGCATGATTTGAAACCAAACTGAAAGCCATTGGCTTTGTGGTTTCTTATAATTAATTTGTTTCACAAATAGGTAAATGTGAAACTGGTAAACCCTATGGTAAGGCCCTGTATGACCAAAAAGTCATAACTTCAACAACTTATTACGACATATTGTGGTTTCAGGCAAGTATATTGTTGTTAATTGCTACAAATATGTCTTAGCACCTATAAATTTGATGATTATTAATTACTTGTAACCTATGTCTTACACAAATATTGTTACCTATGTCTTACACAAATGTTGCGAAATTATTGTAAAACGAAAACCAATTTATTGAAAACAGGGTAGTATTGTTTACGTAATGGAATTGTATTACACGCGGTGTTTTTAATATTTTATTCGAATAAGATTCCTTATCAATAATCGACAAACATTTTATTACTTTTAAATGATTAAACCCACTAAAATCTGATACCTTGAAATTGGGTATTAATGTAATTGGTTTCAAATTGTATTTGCGAAAGCTTCGTTCTGTATGCTTGATTATTTTGATTATTTTGCAAATCATGTGATAACTTGTTAAGTGATACTGCTACAAACTTAATTAAACATTTGAAATATTAAATATCAATTCGTGATGAAGGCGGTTTTAATCGGTCAATACAAAAATGGAAAAAAATCCGTTTGCAAAATGGTATGACGACATGTTTATCACTAAGGTCAAACATTTAAATATATACATCATGTGTGATTTTTCACGCAGCATATGTAATCTTAAATGAACGCGTAATGCTTTTAAATATTTTCTGCAATCTAAGCTATAGCTTTAACATGTTAAATCGTTGTTTATATGCGGTCGAATTTGATTCAAGGATTCATGCTCGGCTATTGTTATGAATGTCTGAGGGTATGATTTACACATGTCTTTTTGAAGCATCCAAAATACAACTTTTCTTATTTAAAGTATTATTTAAAACTCGCTTATAAACAGAAATGTTAACATATTACAAAAAAGCAAAATGAAATTATAAAAGAGTGCATATTAAATCAGAACAAGTATCTAAAAAGTATACTGTAAGTAGGTATGTAATTGTAACACGGTATATGATTTCATTTTTGTTGTGTGGTTTTTGTAAATATCGTTCTATTCTTCAACATTTTAACATGTAGAGCGAATGAAGAATAACACCTTTCTGGTAAGAATATAAACCATTTTAAGTGTAACAAATGAATATATATTGATCTTAATTTAATACAAACGGAGCATAATATTCGATACTCGATATGCATGGCTTTGCATGACCATTTATTTTATGAAAACAATCTTTGCTTCACAATTTTTAATAGACATGAATATAATACATTTAAAATATGTAAGCTTATATTGCGAGGTTTGAACAAAATCAATCTGCTTCATTAAACAAATACCGCATGCTGAAAACGAACCTGCAATATTCAATCTAAATCCTTATTGAATTATCGCAAACAGAATAATACCTGTCGGCAAGGGATGACCAATCAAAAGATATTAAAACAGCAGAACCGTTCTGTAAAATTCACTGCACCTGCGTTTCTTTCAACTCTCGCGGTTGATTACACTCAGCGTTACGATTTCTGATTAGTGTCCTAGGTGCTCTGTGCGGTACAAGAATACATTTGAGCGCCTAAATGCAATATTGATTACTCTTCTTTATAGCATCATGTGTTTTGTATTCAACATGTTCTACAGACAAAACGATACGTGCGAAAACCTATGTTTAATCATGGGACTCTAGAAATTAACGAGTATGCTGATATACACTACATATTTGTTTCATATTCATATATACGTAATAAGTGTGAATACGAAATTAAGGCAATCGTAATGGGACACAATATTAAAAACAAAATCATTCGGGCAGTACATTTGTTACAATTTCTCAATCCTAAAAATATTGATACATGGCTATATAAATAACTTGAAAATATGTATGTGAATCAGGTCAGATTTTTCAATTTCAAATTGTTTTGTTTTTTATATTGTTACAGATCACTTTTACACATGCTTATGCATACAATTGAATAGTGTTATATTGTGTGATATTGGCCTTTATTTACAGTAAATTTATTTTTCGTTCTGTTCGGTTGAATTGTTTTATAGCGGGTATATACGATTTTGTCAAATATTAATGAATTTATATAAACTGTGTAAAAAACTTATTATATATATATTTCAATATAAATTAAAATAAAAGTTAAAAAGAACATGTGTCGAAAAATGCGAAATAAGCCAGATATTTAATTCTGAAATTGAAAACGGCTGTACAGCCGAATTCGCCAGCATGTATACCATACATGTACGATGTGCATCTAAACTTAGTTTAACGGTTTATTTGAATTCCTGCAACGATATCTATTCATACAACACACGAACACTATCTCCGATCCTAATACAAAGACGAATGCTTCGGTTATTGTAGGAAAATATGTACGTCATTATCGGCTCGGGGCGCTAATTTGTCTTTGCTGCATTTTATGAAATTCGGCTTTAATGTATAATTTTTCTTGCCTATTTTGTGTAATTGGAACATATTTTATCAATATATTACAATTAAACACATATAAAAAATCGTATATACCCGCTTTAATGTCGTGTAAAGGACAACAATAGAACAATTTTCCTTCGGGATAACGCAATTGCGACCACAGGCTGGATTTCACAACATCTACGCAACAAATTGATAATATCTGAGATTTGACGTTGTACATACTGAACTGTACAAAATCAGGGATAAATAAACAAAATGGTTAAAATTGAAGCCTCATGTCTTGTTCGGCTGTTTTTCCAAAACATGTCTATGCCTTGTAAAGTGGGTTATCGTTTTAAATCATCTTCATATAAATGTTTATATTAAAAATGTGATCATGCGGCACTTCCTATGGGATCCACAGTGGCATGGTGTAAACACTCTTCTATATGACGACTTACTTAGTATACCCACCACATATATAAGCGTTACGTCTATTTAAATAATGTTGACCATGGCGTAGCTTCATCCCACGGACACAATGTTACTAAATTCAAAACAGGTTCACATAATGTTGCTGAATACGATTCATCTTGGTCCTCAGATATATAGTTCGGAAAAGACCTTTAAAAAAACAATACACGCTCAAAAACGTTTGACCCAGGGATGGTACAATTTGATCATTAGGGTTTTGATTGAATAAATATAGTAGATGATCAAGGTATGGATTTTAAAATCAAATAATATATCTTTAAATTCCAGAGACGATTATTCAAGTGGTTTTGCTATTGAAGTCTATATTAATAATGGAACACCCTTAGCGTCACCATGTTTGATTTCACGGGAATTATTTGAACAAACATTTTACCGGATCACATTCACCAAGCGCTGGTTAAATTTGACAAAAGGGGGCATGATTTTTACATAAATTTGAGAATCCTGAAATTTTCTATGAGAAAATATATTATCCATATTTCCATAAAAGTGTATGCGAGCCTTGTGGGCCCTCGGGTGTTGCCAGTTTTGATCAAAGCGGAATAATTTGAACAAATATTTTATAGGACCAATGTATTTTGCTTAAAACAAAAACATGTAAGCTCTGCGATTAATAATTTGAAACAATAAATTTAAAAAAAAAGAAACACCACTTTGTATTGCTAAATAATCAATATCAATGCACTAGAACTTGCGGTTGTTAAGATAATGTTAAAAAGTTACTTAAAATTTAACGTTTATACCTTTTACGCGACTCTGGGGCATAAGCAGTTTTGCCCCGAGGAAAATGATTTAAAAAAAACAACTGTGTAGATGATGTTACATGCCACATATTCAATGACTGATCCCTGCGGAATCAGAGGAGATTGTTTTATTTGTAAAATGTTGGTGATTTGTATAATCAACAGACCGGCACCTTGAACACAATATTGTTGTCCATAAAATGGACAAGAAAACATATTTTCGCCATTAAACCATATACCGAGTTAGAAATAAAAGTTTGTTCAAAGAGATTATAGCCTGCAATTCTTACCAGGAAAACAATTGATGATACCGGTTGCTTATACCTTTATATTCACTTGTATGGTGAAGTTGCGCACGTTTGAAAAAATGTTTTTAACGCATTTTTTAATGGAACGTTATCAAACGAGAAAACACCAACGATAAAGTTCACAGCCGTACTTTTAACCGCAAATATCAGAATGTACTTTAGCCCAGGTTGAACGTAAAATGCAAATTTGTAATTAGCGACAAACATAGCAGGGAAATGTTATCTAGTGAAAGAGTGAAACGAGACTAACGAGGGAGATAACGCACAATATCAACGCAAAATTAAATTTTTACACAGCAATACAAATGGAAACATGTTCTCAATCAATCAATGACAGAGATTGATATGATTGTGTTTTATAATGAAAAGAATATAATCCATTAAAAATTTAAAATATAAATATACAGAACTTTTAATAATTTTCCTCTCTTTTAACACACCTGAATGAGCTCATGGAACCTTGATATCGCGCTGAATGGGTGTATAGACACATAACAGCATCATGTTTTTGCTGATGAAATTGCACTGATAGTATTTGTATATAGCAATGAATCCCGTTTTCTGAGAGTGAGATTCTATTCTAAAGTTGATTTGTTATATGCCAACTTTCATTAGCTAATGCAATTGGTCAACGGGTATATTACATGCAAACTATCTTAACAACGATCAACAACATAACATTTATAAAGTAGTATTTTCAAACCGAGGTATACTTTATAGGTCTATATTTCATGCAGCCGAATCATTCAATTTTATTCCCGATAATTGTGTTTGTTTAGATACAAACTCTGCATTAATATAAATATATATGTTTGTCAGTTTGAAGAGCATATGAATAACTTGCATATCGACTAAATTGCATTTTATAATATTTTTGAAACAAAAACAAAACAACATCAACATTATCAACACAAAAGAAATTCATTTTTATCGCAAATTATCAGATTTTCATATAGGAGTTCTTAAAAATAAAACACCGATACAAGGTTATTGATAAGAGACATTATAGCCGTGAAACGCTTTGGTTGTTTCTAAAGTTACGTTAAGCTCCGCATTTGAAATTGACATTAAGGTGGCTAAAGGAGCTTTTTCAGACAAAAATGTAAGATATTGAAAAGTGTTTTTTTATAAATTTATGTTCTAAATCAGGAATTCCTAAATTGATTGCAAAATTATCTTTAGGTTGAATAATATTTTTATTTCAATTTAAATGATTGCTTCATTTAAAATATTTATACAGCTTTTTATTTCTTTTTCATATCACTTTTCTTTAAAACAAACTAGACAAAATGTAAAATTTTTTTTTAAGCATTTCTATTTGTCAAGCCATATTCTATTGTATAAGCATACCATTTGCAACATTTCCTCGGCAATGATCGCCTGTTGTTGTCATGGTAGTTTGGTTTGTTTTTACTAACATTGTTTGGAACTTCATTTTTTAACTACATGCATTTTGTGTTATTAGTTTCAGGTGTAACTACTCCTGTTTTTTTGGTTATTTGCTCCACATTCCGGACAATAAGAGAATAATTATTGAATGTATTATACTGTGAACATCTCCGCAGTTCGTAGCTTAAAGCAGCGCAATTTTTGAAATAAACAAGTAGGATTTTACAGAAAACGACGAACAAAAAGCAAAAAGCCTGCTTATCACCAGTTATTTAACACATATTAAAAGCTGATAAATTACATACATACAGATTATATTACACTAACTAGAGAATAGTAGATTAAATATAATATACTTATAAAAGCATCGAAGATGACGACAAAGGGATTGTTCTTTGTTTTTTGCAAAAAGACAAGTGACGAAGACGCTGCAGTTGTAATTCGCACATATGCTCACTTTGTTTTCCGCAAGGGGTCATAAATGGCAGATTGGTGTTAGTAACAGCTGGTTTATTTATTTCAATTGGTCTCAAAGTGCATCATACAACATATAGTTTTAAAGATATTTTGTGCAACTGTCAGATATCTTAAATAGATCCAATATTTCCCGATAAACAACTATGAATTAGAATTTCGACCAATGTGTGCTTGTTGGTGAACAAAGTACACACCAGTTAATCGTGTTACTTAACTCTCTTGATATATAGGCAGGCGAGGGAATATCTTGTTTCTTATAATGCGGAACAAACACGATTATATACTACGTTTTCTTTAGGATTTATTTTTATTGTCCCAACACGATCACATAACTTACAAAATATGGAATGACGCTGAATGCAAGTATATGCAAAAGGCATAACAATCTAAATACATTATCGGTAAAGATATAACACTACCATAGGAATGGTTTGCAAAGGTTCTGTTTTCGATGCATATTTCTTGGTAAATTTAAACCCAAAGTGATATATATGACACGTTACTTAGTAAACGTCGTTTATCCAGCATGTGCTTCCTATTGCACTTTGTTTTTAATTTCCATATGCAACGACAACAATTGGACGCGTTCTAATACAGCATACAATCAATTCGTATGATGTTCATGAATGCAAGATAACTGTTGTCAATCAAACTGTTTTGAAACAAGTCCATTTAACTCCATTTCGCTAAATTTTCACGCAACGTAAACTATCAAAGCTATGTTAATCGTATAATGCGGTAAGGGTTGATACAATCATGTGTATGTGTTTTGTTATTATGTATTATTATTTATTAGTATAAGTAGTGCTTCTATTATGTTGAAGTCATCGGAGTGTAACATGTGTACATGTATATCTATATGTACATTCTCAGTGTTATTTGATGGTTTTGGAGTTGTAATGTATGATTGATTTATTGTATGACATAATGTTTACACATAAGATCGAAATAGGTAATTGACGACACGATCAGTCGAAAAAGCTATTTCCGTATTCACTCGATGCGTTAAAGCAATAGCAGCAGCGCTTTTTGTTTGACTCAACACAATAACATGACTGATAGAACAGTACGCACTCGAATGAGTAACATCGGAAGGAGCTATGTATTTTTGCAATGCTTCTGCACGCAAAGTGATAAAATATTCACGAAGAACAGTGATGTACCTAGTCCAAATTAATCACTTCAACAATCAAGTTTAACTGCATTTGTTCCATGTGTATATGCTGCAGTGCTACTGATGTAATTGTAAGACGTTATCAGGCAAAGTACAGTTTTAATCCCTATGTGTTCTTTAAATTTTGCCAACTTTCAGCGTTAAACAAAACAATGCTTTCCGTTTATTGAGGGTGTTTTATGCGAAATTATGCGATCTTGTCTACAAAATGATACATCAGGTTAAAGAGAGCTGGAAACAAAGTAGAATAACAGTTATGAAAAACGTGGTATCAGAAAATCAAAGGCATTATAGTTGTAAACAATAACAAATAATGGTAGTGTGTACAATACAAACTCATTCATGCATACAAAAAACATGTACATTTGAAAAACACCAGGTGGCTCTGTTTAATCTGTTTATATTACTCATATTGCAATGTTTGGTTCTACAACACATGAAAGTAAATATATTTGTATCGGCTTAAACTGAATTTTTTTTAATCCATAGCGAAAGGGAGAATTCTAATAATGGAAGATTTATACATTCATCTTTTGTATCTTTTAAAGGAGATAATACAATAATGACTTAAAATTGGCTATACTCGGTGTAAATCAACAAAGTTCGTGTCGTTGTAAGTAGGATATATGATAAGTTGTATTGAAGATCATCTAGCGTAAAAAATTAGATTAAAGACGTTTAAACATTAGATTAAAAAAAAATAACGTTTGATAAAAAACCTAAGACGCAAATCTTTTCCTTTATTTGCAATCAGGCTCTCCTTGAAATTTCCTATCATGGAGCATTACATATTTTAATTTGCATGTATATTAAGTTTTTCTTTTAAAACTTCTATGAGGAACATATTTTACTAGAAGTATGGATTAAGCATAGATGCAAAGATGAATTTTAATCATAGAAATATGACATATCCCTTACTTACCGAAACAATAACAAATCTGAAAAGATTACATGTAATATAAGGACAAAATTAAAGTGAATTGTACAATCTATTTGGAATAACAATTAATTGCAATTAATTGTAACAGCTTATAAAACAAAAATCAATTTCTCATTCGACATTAATTATGTAAGGCTGAATATTATGTCCAGAGATTTTTTTCAATAGTGGGAAAAGTACCGGCACCATGCAAAATAGGAAAAATCAGCGCGAAATAGGGAACATTTGCGTCGTGAAATCTTCAGATTGTGGATTATGGGCGTTTTAATGGCTTGTTACAGCATATCAAAAACCCATCTTAATATTATGTACATGCCTTTTTGCTTTATTGTTCATTTTCAGTTTTCATTTTATGTGTTCACTTGCAGCTTTTGGAAAGAAATTGATTCAACTTTCCTATCTTGTAGAATTGTTTTGAAATGCCATAAGGAATTTTGTAACTTTTCATAAATCGAGAAAATGACTCTGATGGGAAGTTTATAAAGAAGGAATGCAATTGCAGGTCATGTAACAAGGCATTGTCCCCAGCTTTAAAGTTTTAGTTAAATGTCTTTTTACATTATTTCATGAATAATGTGTTTGTTTATACCTGATTGTTCGGCGTAGATCGTCGTCGTGAATAGTATTCCCATATCCTTCACACAAGTTTCATCCGATTGCCGAGTAATAATATGTTTATGTACAAACAGATAACGATTAAAGTCAACGATAGAATAGAATGCTCAAATAAGAACAACAAAACGAATGCTTTTATGCAATAAATCACTAGCAAATTTGGTTCGTGTAAGCGTAAACATGAAGGGAATATCAAATTAACATTAAGAAAGCGCGATACTGCTCCAATTTATGCCCTGCTTTGAGCTACATTCTATGTATGTTGACTATGCGCTTAATAAATAAAATGTAAGTTGCTGAAACGTCTTGCTGGTGGCAAATTGCTTAGGACGATAGCTTAGCATAAAGATTGGCTACTTATTTACGCCTGAACACATACATATACATTTATATATATATATATATATATATATATATATATATATATATATATATATATATATATATATATATATATATATATATATATATATATATATATATATCTATATATATATATATATATATATATATATATATTTATAAGGTATAGAACATTATGGGCCACTTGGGGCCACATGTATTGTTGGTGATTTCAATGCTAGGACTGGAAATTTATCAGATTATCTGGTTATTAGCAATGATATATACTTAAATGTGACGGGAGACCACGTGCAGGAAAACAAAAATAATGACAATTTACACGTTCGCCTTAAAGCTGATCGCGTTACAGATAATAACGGGCAAAAATTAATTTCACTATGTAAATCTACAGGTCACATAATAGCGAACAGACGATTTAAAAACGATAAAACCGGACAATATACTTTCTTATCAACACGAGGTCTCAGCGTCACAGACTACTTACTTATTAATATAGAACATACTCATATTATCAATGACTTTAAAGTACTTTATTGAAATATCTTTTCAGATCATGCTGCATTATATATGTCATTAAAATTAAAAAATCACATATTAGATTATGTTCAAAATAATAATGCGAACAATGTAACGGAAACGAAATTAATTTTTAACCAAGATTTAATTCACGTCTTTCGAGAATCATTAAATGCAAATTTACATAAACTACGTGATTTAAGTAGCATGGGTACAGTCGATCAGGTAAATCTGCTCACGAACTTCATGCATAAGCAAGCAACGCGAGCTTTTAGTAAATCGTTTAAAGGGGATAAACTGAGTTCACATAATCGCAGTACACAGCAAAAACCACCGTGGTTCAACAAAGAGTGTCACGAATCGACACGCGAATTCACAAATGCACGAAATGTATTCAACCGTTGTAAATCAGACGAAAACAGAATTCATTTTTCACAACGGAGAACTATGTATAATAAAATTAGAAATAGAGCCAAAACTCATTATAAAATCGCCCAAGGCAAAAAACTCGAAAATATTGCTAAATCCCAGCCTAGAAAATTCTGGAAAACAGTTAAACAAAGCTACACAAATAAAAAGAAAAAGGAAAACAATCTACAGATAACGGACCTATTTGAACATCTCAATAATCTATTAGGGGAAACGCAACCCACAAATGGCAATTTTAAAAACGAAAATGCAGAAAATACGTGAATTAACGATGCAGATTTAGACTGCAAAATAACCTTAAATGAAAAACATCAAGCAGTGTTTAAAAAACAAAACAACAATGCTTGTGGACCAGATGGAATATCAGCAGAACTTATAAAAAACGCATTTGATATCATATCCCCGTACCTCTACACACTTTATAACAAACTGTTCAACAACGCCGAGTATCCAGAAAGCTGGGGACCAAGTTACATTGTACCTATATTTAAAGGGGGTGACCCGAATTCAGCTAAAAACTATAGAGGTATAACATTTAACAACATTCTTGCAAAGATATATTCGCAAATTACTTTCAATCGTCTTACAAAATGGACAGAAAAAACGAAACTATAATTAAAAATCAGTTTGGTTACCAAAAAGGAAAAAGCACCACTGACTGCATCTTCCTATTACAAGCTAGAATAGCAAAACTCATTCATATTGGACATAAATTATATAGTGCCTTTATCGATTATGTAAAATGCTACAAGAAAATCAATCTTCTATTTTTATGGCAATAACTCACTTCACAAAATATAAGCACGAAAATTATTAATGCTATTAAAAGGATGTATTCCACGGTCAGATCTGTAGTGACAAACAATAATGAGCTATCGGATATCCTATACTCACACCAAGGGGTAAAACAAGGCGGCTGCGGCTCATCGCTACTGTTTATGATGTTCGTGAACAATATTTTAAACAATATCAATTCGAAAATCGACGATGTATTTTCCATCAATGAAATAAAGTTATTTCTAATACTCTATGCAGACGATCAAGTTTTATTTGCAAATTCACCCGCCGCGTTACAATATATGATAAAGGACATTGAGATATACTGCAATACATGGAAATTAAAGATAAACACCTTAAAAACAAAAATCATGAAATCTGAAAGAAACACCAGATATACGAATATAATTTTTTTCTTAAACAACGAAAAGCTCGAAGTTGTCAATTCCTTTAAATACTTAGGGGTTAATTTCTTTAAAAACGGAAACGGAACAGAACTCAAAAGAACATCTCAGAACACGCATCAAAAGCTATGCATACATTATTTTCCGTGTTTAATCAATATGTTTTAAAATTAAAAGAGAAACTCAAATTATTTGATGTTTTAATATCCCCAATGCTCAATTATTCTGCTGAAGTTTGGGGTAATCATATTGCAACAGACATGGAACCAGTACATTCAAAAATTTTACGCACATTATTGTGTGTAAAAACATCAACCATTCTTGTAGGATTATACGGAGCATTAGGTAGAATCCCGATGCATGAACACAGAAAAATTATTATGTTACGATATTGTTTAAAAAAATCAATGAAAACAGTATTCTAAAACAAGTATATTTCCTATTGAAACACTACGCCGACAACGGAATCAATGATAACAAAAACAATTTTGCGTCACAAATAAAAGAAATGTTAGAACAATTAGGGTTAGCAAATTTATGGATTAATGAAGAACGTATTACTATATCATTAGAGAACATAAAAATTAGAATATTAGATCAATTTAAACAATTGGTTAAGTAAAATTAATCAATCTGGCAGACTAAGCACATATTGAATGTTTAACACCAAATTTGAATTTGAACCGTATTTGCAAATAATCAAACAAAATAAATATAGAATAGCACTAAGTAAATTCAGGCTATCTTCGCATAATCTAGAAATTGAACAAGGACGTTACTATAATATTGAGCGTGCAGAACGAAAATGCAAAATATGTTGTACAAATTTAATAGAAAACTAATATCATTTCATGTTAACATGCCCACTTTACTCACTGAAAATACTTCAAATCATATTACTGCAGATGGCCAACATTAACCAAATTTAAAGCGCTTATGTCAACTACAAATGAATATGACCTACTTCAAATTGCAAAATATATTTACGATGCAAGTAGACTAAGAGAAGAACTCGTAAGCATTTAACTTTCGGACAAAAATAATTATCATTGCTTCAAACGTCAAGGAAAATTGAATTACTAATTGAATTAACTAATTGTCTGTATATATGTACATTATTCAACTTTTCTCATCGATAACATACATCATTTTATTTGTTTAGTGCGTATGTGAAATACTAGTTTTACTATGTAAATATATATATATATGTGTACATTATTCAACCTCTTTCATCGATAACATGTACTATTGTATACTATGGTGTATACGTGAAATATTCGTTTTACATTGTTGATAGTAAAAATACTTTTCTCATTATGCCAAAAGCATACACTATTGTAATATTGCAATATTTATATATTCTGAATAGTTTTCTCATTATATTTAAGAGCGATTTAGGTATATTATGTTTACGAAAACAATTACATATTCAATGACCATCAAGCACTAACATTCACGATCTTTGACCCTTTAATACTAATATCTTTCTTCCTCTGTATTAAACAAACAATCACAAAAATCTTTTCCTTAAGAATTACCATTTGCTTTATCAAATTGTAGGATAGCAGCTTATTTGTAGCTTAATTGACGAAATAAATGTTGTTGTTGTTGTTGTTGTATAAAGCTGTTTTTTAAATGTAGAGTTGAATGTTTGGTCCTATTTGATATAAATTATAAAAAATTCTATAAGACCAATTACTCTCTTCTTATAAGTGTATGCATTGTATTTTGTTAAGCGCTGGAGCTCTAACAGTACGTTTTAAAATTTAAATGTTTCATTTACCTTTCCAACGACATAAAACCAAGATATAGAAGTTTTTGTTTTGGAATGCATCTATGCTGTGTCAAGCGATTTTAGCCGTGTTCGATATTTTGGTCAACTTGAATAAATAAACAAACCCATCGTATAGGAAGAATGATCTTGCTTTGTTGGAGAAAACTTCCACTGTATTTTATTTGTCTCTTAATGTACTTACTGATATCAGAGAACTACAATGCTTCACAGGACATGGTTGCGCTAGAGGAATATAATCATGATATATGAAGATATCTATGATTAACACTTCAATGTTGCGATTAATGCAAATACTATGCGTTGTTTGGACGATTTTCCTCACATTTTCACATTTAAGAAATATAACCCGGAAATTGAAAGCACTCTGTAAAAATCACTATATGTTCAAACTAAGTAATGACCATACTCTTGAGACAAACTACATTGTGCATGTAATAAATAGTAAATAGTAATGTTATCAAATGAAATAGAATGCAAAAGCAAGTCAAATTCATCTGTTATAGATAATATCTGACGACAAGTCTACAATATTTCGTCCCATTGGTGCAAAAACGAGCCACGTGACTTTAAATTTCAATGTCATATGGTACCTTTTTGCACCAATGTGTTCGTGAATGTGGCATGCGTGTTGTTGTTTTAGCAACCGCTATAATTATGCAAACACACATACTAATTCAATGTTTGATTTGTGTGACACGTCGTCCCTAGCATACGTACAGATCAGTAGAATAAGAGCCTTTGTTTGACACCATGTTCATTCCATAGAAACAAAATTATGTGTGTTAATTTATTGACGACATTTTCACGCCACTTGAACCATCAATATACCAGATGGACGACTTATTTATTTATATTATTATATAAAACAGTTAACCATAAGCCTGTCGACGGAAAAAAAACATGAACAAAATTCAAGCAAATATAATTATGAAATCCAGTGTATATGCACTTCGATAGTTCTTATACATTTAGGACACGGAGTTCAAGCCAGGTTTTTACTGAAAACTTTTCTACACATGATGTATAGATGATTATACCATAATCATAAAGCAAAGCTATGTGTCGAATGCATCTATGAACACTTCAAGATTGAGAAAAAGAACTTAAGAACATTTATACTATCGTGATATTCTTCAGACCGTAAAGAAATTAAGTGAGATGTCGCAATCTCGCATTGTTTTCGTTCTTTTCCAAATAAAATGCCGATGATTAATGGCACCTCATACGTTCGGGCCTTAGAACAACACAATGTTCATTTAACATACATAAATTGTGTAAGATAGTTAATCAACATTTACGTTAATCATCAACCCTTATCCAGATTAAATAGAAGCGGACATCTACTAAATTGAATTATTTATAGGAATCATGAACGCAAAAGTAGAGTCCAGCTGGTGTACTAATATACGCAGTGTTTTAAGCGATAAAGTATTCATTGACATTGCCATAATTCCTAAGTATTTTATCATGAGCGAAAATATTATAGGATGATATTCGCTAGTTGATTTTCGATACACAAGGTCAGCATTGCATTACGAACAATTCAAACATTGCGTCTTGCATACATGTAGTTTATTCGCAGTGATAATATGATTGATATATGCACAATGCTGCTTAACGCTGTTTAACATAAACGCATTGTTGTGTACATCTTTAATGATTTATTTTGAAATGCATTGTTACTGGTACTGAGTTATTGCCGTTGTTGTTGTTGCTACCGCTGGTGTTTGTGTTTCACCACGACAGTTTTTATTACCAAAACAACGTACAAACATACAAAACTCTTTAAAAAGGATTGACGAACTCATTCAAATACGAGTCGGACCAGGTGTATACAAATTGTAGATTATTGATTTGACTCTCAGATTTACTTGATTTGTAAGTAATCGCATTTTATATGACACTGAACCGACGTTACAATGTTCGCAAGAAATTGTTACGAACACTTATCATCGATTGTTCTATAGATATATAGCTATTGTAGATATGAAAATTTGTTGACACAAAAACCATCTCACTGAAAATCAAATACAATTTGTCACTTAATTGCTATAGTGCTCTATGTCCATTTTTTCACAAATGAGTTTTTTTATCGCTGTGTTCGTGAGCATGAAATCTTTAATATGACGTAATCGGGTGAATGCTGTACTGCACCATCTCCGTGACTGAGAGCAAAGTTGAATTGACGCTCAGATTAGCCTATCAATTGCCAGAACTTACACCACGTGACTGAGTTTTATTTCAGAACTGTAATGATCCATCTCCATGACGTTCAGTGAATAAATGTCTAGATCCGTAACTAATAGAATGCTCGAAAGAGCAGTTCAGCATTAACGATTTTTTTTTCTAGAATATTCCAACTCCATACGTAAAATTGCAAATAACATTTACATTATTTTCTAAAAATAACATTAAATTTTATTCACATTCTCCGTTTGCTGATAAACACTCCGGTATATTTCTTTCCACATACTTGCATAAATGAGAACATAAGGGTTAAAACTTTACATGCGTTTTTCTCCAAAAAAATGAAAATGGCAGTTAGAGCACTTTAGCAATCAAGCGACGAATTAACAGATTTAATCACCATATTGTGCGTTAATGTAAAGTAAATATACCAATAAAAAATAAATCAAGTTTTATCCTCACAATAAAAGTATTCTTTACTTCACCCGGATTCTAAGTACAATATACATTTTTAAAAACAACGCATATGTTTTAAAACCAGCCGCATTTACTACAAAAATTATATCGTCATATACATCGCAATACAAAACTACTTTTATAATTCAAGAAACATTTCTTCCGTGATGTTAAATTTGTGGAGTGGGATTATTTATTGTTCGCACTTTTACTCTTTTTTTATAAAGAAAGTTTATGCCAGAAACCATTTCGCCTGAAATGTTCATATAAATCATTACTACGCTGTATAATCCGTTGTAAACACCGCCGATTCGTAAAAAATGAGGATTTTGTGTCCTTGTTTGAAGAATATTAAACATGTATAGCAAATTGGTCATGATCAAAGAGCATTTACACGCATACTTACTATACGCATTTAAATACATATTATAGCATACAATGCGTACCGCATGAAAATGACATTAATGTACCAATCAGTAAAAAAACGTGCAAAGTACAACAGAAACGCTGAGATTAACCAAACGGAAAATAACGGAACTTGCGTCTTAATTTCCCATAAGGCAATAAGTATTTGCTTGTGAAACAATGTCTATTATTGGGAGAAATCCTTGATATTCATCTTTCCCAATGCAGCCGAGACTCTTGTTTATGTATGCATTATAAGGCGCAACATCACAAACTTAAATACAAAGAAAAACACTGCCACTTCTGTGTTGTTTGTACAATTATACCTTTCAAAACAAATAAGTTTAGCATTGAGTGTAAGCGATTAATATACACCATGAAGCTTTTGTTATGTTTACGTTCAATTTAGAAAAGCATTATTCATCTTGGGACCGCTAGTTTCGAGTACAAACATAACGCTGATATTAACGAACAGTTAAGATTATCGTATGGGACATTGAACTTATACTTCAATATGCAGCATTAAATATTTAATTATCATCGTTTAAACATTTGATTTCTCTGTCAAAGAAAGTTATGAACGGAAGTGAGTTCATCTATAGTACATTATTCTTGCCATTGTGCAGACCGACACGTCCCATGCTTTAAACACAACGCCGAACGGATCGAAACCTTTTTTGATTTTGTTCTATTCCTCTTTATTCGGTGTCTGAACAATGCTTTTTTATGAAACATTTGTTATTGATCACACTGGCAAATAAAAAGATGGATCTCTACCTGTTTCAATATTATTAAGTGTACAAAGAAGATTAAACAATCTTCATAGACGCCCGTTAACAAGTTGTACCTGTTAAAGGATGTGTGTAAAATTGGAATATATCAAGAGTCGTATGTCGATATCACGTGTTACAACGCAAAAGGTAATTGCCACAAAATGATAGTTGTTATGTAGTTTTTGCTGAAGGTTTTTAATGAGAATGATTGACTTAGAAAAGCAATAAAAATACTTAGATCGTTCTCTCGTGTTATATTGTGCGTGCTTTGCAGCTCGCTAGTACTGTTCGAGTTCACGACATATGCGTACACGCGTTAAGTCACTCAACGTAAATTTACGGTTTATTGAAATAAACAAATACCAGGTGCCATGAAATGTATGAAGTGTTATTGTCGGTTAAATGACGATCAGTTACTGATAAAACAAGAATCGTTGGTATAATTTTAATTCAGCTAACAGTTTGCAGGACAATGCTTAAACAATGGGATAACTCGACCGAGTCTCCCGAATTAAGAGGACCCAATGTTTCGGGGTTAGTACTTGACTTTGTGTTTTTTTTCTATTGAAGTTCTGCGTCAAGCTGGCAAATGCTGTTCACAGTTTTCACGCACTGCTTAATACTCATTTTGATGTTTTGGCTGTGTAACAAAATTGACCTTTAATAAAACAATATAACTGCGTTTATCGTATTACACGTTCAAGATAATGTTTCCGCCAGACCTTGAGTAGGGGATAGGATAGTTAATTACGAAATAAGTAAGTATTCCCTCAGAACAGATCGACTAAAATTATCTTACATATCTGAGCTCTTCCAATTGAGGAAAGAATCCATGTATTTATCACGCATTTTAAAAACAAAAAAGGAAGCACACATGAACAAGACAAATGCAATTCTCATAAATATATACATGTATAAATATCGGATAAACTGTGGGCAATTTTCGTTTTGCGTTTCAGACCTGTCAACCACATAACTGACTCAATACTTAATAGTGCCATTGTATTTATAAAAAATAATTTATTATTAATATAGGACGCTTCTCTATGCAAATGTCCGTTGGCGTTAAATTTTATCAAGGTCATTGTATAAAAAAATAAAATGGCCAACATACACACGTTTTCCACCTGAACGCCTTGTATCAGCAACGCAATGTCGACATGACACTTTGCACGAAAAATATTAGTATGTTCATTTAAAAAAAAACACTGCTACATATAAACATTTTAGGACGCATAGTTATCTGAATTCTACATCATACCTATGATATAGATAATTTTCCAGAAACGTTAAACAGTGTAGATGCAAACTATTTATAGGTGACCGAAACAAAATAAGTTTTTGACCTATCATCAAATTGTTCATACATAATTCTTCATCTCTGTCAACTCTGGTCCTTGTTTATGTATTATAGAAGTGAACTTCATTAATGAAATGAAATCATTAAGTTTAAATCAGCAAACAAAATGAACTCATATCAATTTCATACTAAACTGTTGTACTTGTGTACAAAAAGAAAGATATTTCTTTTTCAGGTTTGTAAAGACCAATATTCACACTATTACAGATGTTAATAGATTAATAGCTTCAACTTCACATATGCAGGAAATAATGTTTTTAACTTCTGCAAGTCTCTTATTAGAAAAACAAGTATCCAATGGTCATTGATATTAAGGAATGATACATACACTACGTCCTAAATATATACATTATTTAATCTGCGGTCAGGTCCATTGAGAAGTCAATGCAAAACATAAGCGTTTTAAACCGATTTGAAGAACAATCTTTCGATGCCCTATTCAATATGACACAACTTTAAATACTGTTAATTTAAAGTAATAGCTTCCTTTTATTGGAAATCAAAATTGTGTTAATTAATTAGATATTTTCATCGATTATTATGCTGTTCTGAAAAAAACTACACATTTTAATTAGTTATTTTTTTCTTTTAATATCAATTTCATTTATTATCAATTTTACATCATTTATTATTAAAGCTAATACGATGTCTTTACCATGTAATTATTTCAAGTAATATTAACGCACAACGTATAATAATTGAAATGCACCACTAAGAAAAAGTCATATCGTAACAATAAAATAATGATCATTTCTGAAATAATGTAAACGCTAATAGTAAACTGTATAACCATATAAATTCACCAAATAATAATGTCGATATCAACATGCATAATGACTTTGATCAACTCAAATTTCCATTCGATCGCTTAATGTTTTAATGAACCTGTTAGGATATCATGTTGCAAAGATTGTATACCCAAATGGTCACATTTAACGAGCGTCATTGTTACTTTCCATACTGCATAGTACAAGCGAACATGGCAGAAATGTATTAAGTTGTATAGATTTTTAGGAAAATGAGTTTGTACACTTGAACTTGAACACATTTTTTTATTAAACTTCAAATCTCCATGAAAATAACAATAACAAATAAGGGGCATTTTTGTTTTGGAGAGTTTGGCTATACATTTTTACATGAAAGCACCTCTGAACAAATTACACAGTTTTATATAAATGAAAAACTACATAGATCTCACCTGTAACACCGCCATACAGAAGATGCTGTATCAAACAACATAACCACTGTGTCCTGAACAGAAGTTTCCAGACTCTTAACATGATCAAATCCATGTCGCTAACTTGTATTAAATATTCATTGCGAAAATCTGGTCATAAATCTCGCACTTTACTAGGATATTATTATTTAATTTCAAAACAATAATATATAACCGGATATTTCCCAGAGCAAAACTTTGAAAATGTTAAGAAGTAATCACATTATATACGCTGCTAAGTTTTGTCAACTTCCCTTAATGAACGAGAAGCACAACTAACTAACCAGCATACGATCAAGATGCCAAGCGCGTTGTGGGAATCAGAA
Source organism: Dreissena polymorpha (assembly GCF_020536995.1). Lineage (NCBI taxonomy): Eukaryota > Metazoa > Mollusca > Bivalvia > Myida > Dreissenidae > Dreissena > Dreissena polymorpha. The sequence goes on from NC_068358.1 coordinate 90,545,556, forward strand.
CTATAATCAATATTTCCCCTACTCTCTTTCACGAGTAATTGTTAATATCTGAATGTAACAAAAGCTTCTACCTTCGACGATTTGATAAAGCTGTTGTGTTAATTGGTTTCAAATAACATAACCATTATTATCTTTTTATATTGAGTATTATATCTGTAAATATCGAAAAACGTGCCATCCGTATACGGCACGTCAAGTACTGAGCAAGTAAACAACACTTGGAAATGTGGATTTATTTCTCCGAGAATGAATTGTTGATTAGTTTGGTAGGTTTTAAAGTTTGAAATACAATGAAATGCGGTTAATTTAAATAAATGACTATTAATAAGCCAAAATGAAAATAAACCAATGTATTAGACAAATCATAATATATAAGCCTATAGTTTAATGTAAAGCTTTGATCGGATGTCTTTACATGAATACATTATTCATTTTAAAGTTCAATAAAAGTATGCCAATTATAAGTTCTAAACATTCACCAACAGATAAATGTGTTTAAGTAATTTACAATAATTGTCTCAAAACCAAAAACAATACATGCACATACTATTGGAGTTTTAAATTAGTTGATATACCAATTGATGCATGTATTTGTTTATTAATTTATGTTTTCATAAATGTATTTATATTTATTTATTAAGCAAGACTTTGTCATTCGGAAACGCAAGCCTCGTCACAGCCGTAGTATTGTTTAGACATTGTAAACACCACTGAGGGCATTAACCCGTTGACAAATGACTTCAAATAAGTAATAAATGTATATTTCCTAGACCTCGACGAATCCTAAACTATAACAATAAATTAGTGCTGTTTGGAGTTATTCAGGTAAAGATTAAATATAATGGTCAAAGACAATAATTAAATGTATTTGCGATGTACAAACATATATATATAGGTGTTTCCACTGTAGGGGTAATTTAAAGAAAATATGTCTTTAATATGGTATTGATGGAACGTTTCATGAAGTAGATATACCAGCAATCCAATCACGCAAATAAAAAAATCCTGAACAAACGTGAATATAACAGAACCTTGAAACGCTAAATTTTAAGCATCGCTATTGGTTTGACTCGCTTCGGCGTTATATATCAATAACACTTTCCTGTTAATATGAACTAATAAATTATTTAAAAAAACTATTCCAATCATACCAACATAAGTAAATATAGAACAGTGTGCGGGTGATTGGCAAAAAATATATTATCTACTACATGCGTTATTTAGGTGAAGTTTTCATATTTATCTCAGCATTATCTTTCAGCAGAATGTAACATGGTCAGTGGCAAAATGTTTGAAACCACTCACCAATCACAATTGTAAACCGATTGAAGAAAATGACAAACAACAAAACACTTAACATAAACACAAGATTAAAACTTTGGCACGGCACAATCTCTAATCTAGACCTTTCTTTGTTGGTCTTTAAATAAATAGCCCAAAACACTTCAGAAACAAATTAACAGTATTCTTTAATAATGCACCTATTGTATTGACAATATATCTCGTCATCTCTTAAACAGCGCAGATGTAATGACTTTTTTCATAATGTATGTCGGAAAACTGTTAAAGGAATGATCGTCGTTCTTGGTAGCCTATGACAGATAATATATGTTCGATATGCAATTTACTTATTTTTTGCATTTTTATACACACCGGATGTTTTTATTGTATTTAACAATCGACATTTATTTGACTTATTAACCAATATTAATCGATTATGTTTTGTAAACAAAACATATACATATGTACTTGCGAATATTTTACGGAACATTGTTGATAATGTCGTAGTTGAGCATTATTGTTCATAACAAATAAAATGCTAGTCATATGTTTAAAATGCACAAACGTTTACTTTCAATTTGATTTGACTTAAAAAAATATGTTATTTAGCAAAGACTTCATTTTAAGATAACATACATATGCACAAAATTAATGTTGATGCACACGCACGTTCATTCTAATAATAAATCGAAAATGCAGACTTATGTGTAATACAAAAATAAAATTAAAAAATATGCCAGGGTTGATAAGTCATAACGTATCAAACAAATGACTCATGTATAAAAATACAAGCAACTGATATCTTTTCTTCATCTCACGGTTGATTACATAGAGCATTGTGAGTATCTGATTAGTGTCCTATGTGCATTGTAAGGTATCAGAGAACCATTGATAGTCTTAATAGGTTTATTGATCACTACACAATCACTTTCAGGGCATCTTGTTTGTTGTATTAACGGCGCTCCGTGGACAAAACAATATGATTAAATACCTATTAAACAACATAGAGCTCGATTAGGACGTTGTTTTTGCAGTTATGTCTCCTCATATCATTGGTAACACGTTTGCTGACACAATAAGCGTTATCATATGGGGACGCTTAATTAAAAAGACATACAAGCATTACATTTACCACCACTCACACTAAGAAATAGTTAAAACGTTAATCATAATATAAATAAGTTTTAGCAAATATGGTGAAGTTTGTTGGAAATTAACTTTCGCATCAATTAAAAGTTAAACTGCGGCGTATTTGTACGTTCATGATATTATTGATACAATGTCCAATTATAATGTCATTAATTACTCTGAATCATGCATAATGAGCTATCGAAAATAACGTTGTGCTAATTATTGCGTAGCTGGATTGGTATTTTATACTTTAACTTAATATTCATTTAATTTGCAGTTTGTTCAGAATTCTTATATGACAACATTTTGAAATATAAAACTATATGTTTGCGTCCACGTCAATAGATACAGCTATTTCACATAAAGAGTGTGTACCAGAATAGTGTCCGAACAGAAGTCGCAATTGGTCGATTTTGTATTGAGGAACCACCATTTAGTCGAACCAATGCGTCCGCCGATTGCGCTGACATGTTTGCGACTCATGGCATTGTTTTCGAATAACATTTGTAATATTTCGACACGCGCCGTAAGGTGTTCACAATAGCCTGTATGTGTCGACGGGTAGACGCTCTTTTTCGCATTGTGCTAAATCTAGCGCCTTCCTGTGGCGCTTCCATATTAAGAAGTATTATATTGTGATTTTACATCAATAAGAAAAACAAAGAGTAAATTTTTCGTGCATTGACTTCAACATCGTCAAATCAGACGTAAACAAAAAATCTAAGAAGAAAACTGTGTTACTATCGTATTAACAGAAATGTGTTTGCTGAACAATAAATGAACAAATATGTAAGATTTCCCCCTCTCACCAATAGTTATTACAAATGTTAAAGAACGTCTAATAAACAAGTATTTGTGAAGGTCTTATATTAAAAAATATTTAAAGAATATGTTGCAGAAGCTTGTCTAAGAGACTTGTACACACTTACAGGTTTACATGCTGTTGCAAGCTGTTTCAAAATTAATATTAAAATAAACTTATAAGAAGGTGTACTAATTGAAAGATACAAACTACGAGTTATTTATTACAAGATCAAAAACAATTAGTCACGCATGATGTTTCAAGCTGTATCAATGTGAACATTATTTTTCACTAATATGTATGTGCACTGATTACAATATAAAAATCAAAGTACTGACAGTACCGGTGTGACGATGCTTTTCAAGAGGATGGATATATACAAACATCAATTTAAGTTGATCTACATAATCACAATTGTGTATGTGGGTACGAAAAAAAAATTTGGTGCACACATTTTGGCCAAGAAAAAAATTATGCCAAAAAAAACATTTGGTTACGAAAGAAATGGGGTACAAAAAAAAATGGGTGCGAAATATTTTTTGCAACAAAATAAACATTGGGTACGAAAAAAAAATTGGGTACGAAACAATTTTGGTACGGAAAAAATGGGGTACGGGGATGTATTTGCCCTGGGGAACTTGACCCAAAAACAAGTCAAATATTTCAATATAGGCCATGTCAAACTCAAAGTCAAATGAAAGATGCGTTCATTAATTTTTGTCCCATTGTTTACTACTGCTGTGAGTTTTTATATAATATAACTGATGACCTTCATGTGAGAGAAAATTCACATTATCTTAGTATATCATGTTTAGCAGCCTTTTAGATAACAAAGTTGGTTAGTTTTCAATGTCGCATCTGGGGATCAAACCCGCAGCACATCCTCCAGCAATCAAAGACGACACTCTACCACTAGGCTTTAAGGAAGATTCTGAAATTGTTCGATCCCTAGTCAGAGCAACCAAACCAAAAATTAAGTCAAATATTGCTGACTCGGTATTATTGAGTCAGTTCATGAGAGATAATGGAAGATGCAACATCTATCACGCCCCCTAGCATCGCCTTAAGCAGTATTCAATTCTCAACAAGAAAGTGCTGGCGTCATTGATCTCGAGGGACCAGAAACAATAGGGCCATGATGGCCCTGTATCGCTCCACTAATTTTGTATGTGAAACAAGGGCTGTTTGTAAAACATACATGCCCCCCATATGGGCTGTCAGTTGTAGTGGCATGAATTCTTTTGTGTGAATACGTTTTTTGGCACTGTGACCTTGACCTTTGACATAGTGACCTGAAAATCAAAAGGGATCATCTGCGAGTCATGATCAATGTACCAATAACGTTTTATGATCCTAGGCATAAGCGTTCTTGAGTTATCATCCGGACACCATTTTTCTAAGTTGAGTAACCGTGACCTTGACCTTTGACCTAGTGCCCTGAAAACCAATGGGTGCCATCTGCGAGTCATGATCAATGTACCTATGAAGTTTCATGATCCTAGGCATAAGCATTCTTGATTTATCATCCGGAAACCATTTTACTATTTGTGGGCACCGTGATCTTAACCTTCGACCTAGTGACCTTAAAATCAAAAGGGGTCATCTGCGAGTCATGATCAATGTACCAATAACGTTTTATTATCCTAGGCATAAGCGTTCTTGAGTTATCATCCGGAAACCATTTTACTATTTCGGGGTACCGTGACCTTAACCTTCGACCTAGTGACCTGAAAATCAATTGGGGTCATCTGCGAATTATGATCAATGTGCCTATGAAGTTTTATGATCCTAGGCATAAGCGTTCTTGAGTTATCATCCGAAAACTATTTTACTATTTCGGGTCACCTTGACCTTGACCTTTGACCTAGTGACCTGAAAATAAATAGGGGTCATCTGCGAGTCATGATAAATTTACCTATGAAGTTTCATGATCCTAGGCATAATCGTTCTTGAGTTATCATCCGAGAACCATTTTACTATTTCGGGTCACCGTGACCTTGACCTTTGACCAAGTGTTCTGAAAATCAATAGGGGTCAACTGCGAGTCATGATCAATGTGCCTATGAGTTTCATGATCCTAGGCATAAGCGTTCTTGAGTTATCATCCGAGAACCATTTTACTATTTCGTGTCACCGTGACCTTGACCTTTGACCTAGTGACCTGAAAATCAATAGGGGTCAACTGCGAGTCATGATCAATGTGCCTATGAGTTTCATGATCCTAGGCATAAGCGTTCTTGAGTTATCATCCGAAAACCATTTTACTATTTCGGGTCACCATGACCTTGACCTTATACCTAGTGACCTGAAAATCAACAGGGGTCATCTGCGAGTTATAATCAATGTGCCTATGAAGTTTCATGATCCTTAGCATAAGCGTTCTTGAGTTATCAGCCGGAAACCATTTTACAATTTCGGGTCACCGTGACCTTGACCTTTGACCTAGTGACCTGAAAATCAATAGGGGTCATCTGCGAGTCAAGACCAATGTATCTATGAAGTTTCATGATCCTAGGCCTAAGCGTTCTTGAGTTATCATCCGGAAACCATTTTACTATTTCGGGTCACCGTGACCTTGACCTTTGATCTAGTGACCTCAAAATCGAAAGGGGTCATCTGCGAGTCATGATTAATGTACCTATGCAGATTCATGATCCTAGGCCTAAGCGTTCTTGAGTTATCATCCGGAAGGAAACCATCTGGTGGACGGACATACGGCATACGGATGAACGGACATACTGACACGAGCAAAACAATATACCCCCTCTTCTTCGAAGGGGGGCATAAAAAGCGTGCAATGCGCATGGGTTGAAATGTACTCAAGCATGCGACTTTCTCTTTCTATCCCTCGTTCCACTGGACGCTTAAAGTTGGAAGGGTGAGCATTTGTATATATAACTTTGGCCCCAGGGGCATAATTTGAACAAACTTGGTAGAGAACTAAGATTTCACTACATAACAAATTTGGTAGCCATAGGCCCAATGGTTATGGACAGGAAGATTTTTAAAGTTTGCACAAAAGAGGCTTTATTTAAGCATATGTTCGGTTGTGTGACACCCGGGACAGGGTCAAATTTGAGCCAAAGGGAATAATTTGAACAAATTTGGTAGAGGACTATTAGATGTCACTACATATCAAATTAAGTAGCCATAGGCTCTATAGTTATGAACAAGAAGATTTTTAAAGTTTTCACAAAATATGTCTTATTTAAGCATATGTTCATTTTTGTGACCCCCCGGGGCAGGGTCAAATTTGATCCTAGGGGCATAAATTGATAAAACTTGGTAGAGAACTGTAAGATTTTAATACATACCAAATATGGTAGAAATAGGCCCAATTGTTATGGACAAGAGATTGTTTAAGTTTGCACAAAATAGGCCCAATATAAGCATATGTTCAATTTTGTGACCACTGGGGAACGGTCAAATTTGATCCAAGGGGCTTAATTTGAACAAACTTGTGAGAGGCCTATTGATTGTCACTACATACCCAATATGCTATCCCTATGCCATACGGTTATGGACAAGAAGGTTTTTAAAGTTTGCACAAAATAGGCCTTTTTTAAGCGTATGCTCATTTTTGTGACCCCCGGGGCAGGGTCAAATTTGACCCCAGGGGCATAATTTGAACAATCTAAGTAGAGAACTAAAAGATGTCACTACATATCAAATTTGGTAGCCCTAAGCCCTACGGTTATGGACAAGAGATTTTTAAGTTTGCACAAAATAGGCCCAATATAAGCATATGTTCATTTTTGTGACCCTCGGGGCAGGGGCAAATTTGACCCCAGGGGCATAATTGAACAAATTTGGTAGAGGACTATAAGAAGCCACTACATACAAAATTTGGTAGCCCTATTCCATACGGTTATGGACAAGAAGGTTTTTAAAGTTTGCACAAAATAGGCCTTTTTTAAGCGTATGTTCATTTTTGTGACCCCCGGGGCAGGGTCGAATTTGACCCCAGGGGCATTATTTGAACAAACTAAGAAGAAAACTATTAGGTGTCACTACATAGCAAATTTGGTAGCCCTAGGCCCAACGGTTATGGACAAGAAGGTTTTTAAGGTTTGCACAAAATAGGATTTATATAAGCATATGTGCATTTTTGTGACCCCCAGGACAGGGTCATATTTGACCCCAGGGGCATAATTTGAACCAATTTGGTAGAGGACTATTAGATATCACTACATACCAAATTTGGTAGCCCTATGTTATACGGTTATGGACAAGAAGGTTTTTAAAGTTTGCACAAAATAGGCCTTATTTAAGCGTATGTTCATTTTTGTGACCCCCGGGGCAGGGTCAAATTTCATTCCAGGGGCATAATTTGAACAAACTAAGTAGAGAACTCTTAGATGTCACCACATACCGAATTTCGTAGCCCTAGGCAAGGCGGTTATGGACAAGAATGTTTTAAAGTTTGCATAAAATAGGCTTTATATAAGCATATGTTCATTTTGGTGACCCCCGGGGCAGGGTCAAATTTGACCCCAGAGGCATAATTTGAACAAATTTGCTAGAGGACTATAAGATGTCACTACATACCAAATGTGGTAGCACTAGGCCCCATGGTTATGGACAAGAATTTTTAAAGTTTGCACAAAATAGACTTTATATAAGCATATGTTCTATTTATTGACCCCCGGTCAAATTTGATTCCAGGGGCATATTTTGAACAAATTTGAAAGAGGTTCACCCAAGAAACATTTGTGAGAAGTTTTGAAAAGTTAACGCACGGACGCACGCACGACGGACACAGGGCCATGACAGAAGCCTCGCTGGCCTCTGGCAAGTGGAGCTTAAAAACACTTGATTAATGTTGGAAAAAAAATCATTTGATAATGACAATACTATTATTTGAGCCATTGTTGATTGACCTTGAGGGGTGTGTAGAAATACCGAAATCCCCGTAATTACCGAAATCCCCCGAAACCCCCAGATATCTTCCGGAATCCCCCTTAATATTGATTATTTATCAAAATACTGCGGATATTAATATAGAATATTGCAAAATACAATAAAATCACGTATGAAACATTGTTTTTATCCATGTTTGATAGTGAAAAACTAAAATATATAATTTCGGTAATTACGGGGATTACGGTATTTCTCAAACCGAGCATTATCTCAATCGGACAGGCTCGGTCTTTACATAGGTTGCCATTGTGACGATTTGTTTCATGGTATCATAACTTAGACGATGCTGAAACAGCATCGTCAATTACCTAATATTTCGGACGAAGATATGACTAATATGTAACAACGGCTTATTTGAAGCGATGGGAAGAGATGTTTTTTTATCCTACAGCTAAATGATTTTATAGAACAAATACGACTCATAAATAAAAGATAAGGTTTTCTCCACAGTTTTTTTATATCAGGTTTCATCCACACTTATTTTTAGAACATTACGTAGGGACTATTTTTTTTGCCCTTCACCCCTGAGTGCGTCATTTAGGTTATTGGGTACGCAGTCATTTAACGAGTTTACGAGTGTGTTTGTGTTTACGATGGATTACTATAATATTATGAATGTGAAAAACACAGTGTTTGGATATAAAACTGGAATGAAACTGGTGAGACTGCATTTTCGATTTAGTTAAAATGTCGAATGTACTCGAATAACGCGATGTTTTGTTGAAGAATTGATGGATTAAATTTAAGAAAAGTGTCAGTGAATTGTTCTTTAACTTTTCGAAGGAAATCGATGTCGAATTAAAATGGTAATTTCTTTAATGGTTTAGTCGTTCATTTGTCAGTCGATCAAAGAATGTCTATCCACAAAGAATTGCCTGCTTACATCAAGTGCTTTAAAATGGAAAAGATGGATGGCGATGAAGAAATTTGTCTAGAATTTTAACTCGTCATGGAAGCAAATTAAAAATTACGAAAATAAACATGGACGTGGTTATTATACAACTTCGGTGAGTAGAACAATAATTTTATGTAAGTAAGTATAAAGTGTGTAAAAAGAAGAGTTGTTTAAAGACTAAAATTAACAATATCGGCGGGAGTAAATGCTGAATCATGCTTCACGTAGCCACGGTATGTGTCTACACATTTTGTAAATTTCAAATTGGCGGGAGACATGCTTGTTTTTTTTACAGTGGTGAAACAAGAATTGTAGTTTGAACACAACCGTCTGTGTTCTACTTGAGTGTGTTACATTTGGAACGCTGATTAAATTTGAATCGAGGCGTATAGCGATATTTTGTCTCGTTACTTTTCTTTTGCGTGGAATTCTTAAGGACTATTTCGATTTCCGTAAACAGGAAAGATCACAATAAATATTACTACGCATTGTAAGATTCAGTTAATTTCATGTGTTTTGCTGTTATTTTAGGAATAAATTAAATTAAACAATATTGTTGGATAAATAGAATACTATGATAGTGTGATTGTGTATTTAAATTTATCCCACTCGTGTCATAAAGGCTTACAAGGCTCGGCAAGCCTCGCCATGTAAACCTTTCTTCACTCGTGGGATAAATTTAAGTACACAATCACACTAACATAGTATTCTCTATATCTTGTCAGCACGTTAATCATTATTTAAATCGTACAGTTGATTACACCGATCATTGTTAAACTTTGATGTTGAATGGGTTCGAAGTAAGAACGTGTTCACCGCGATCGCATGGTTATTTTATAATTGCTTTTTCTTAATACAGCCTTGCATATCTAGCATATAATTACTACCATGCGAAAGATGCGAAAGATGCGAAAGAGATGTAATTGAGCAGTAAATGTAATCGCTCGAAAAATAAAGTTATGTTAAACCTTAAATCATTTAATAGTGGTCAGTGCTGATAAAGCGTAAAAGTAGAGAAACGCGATTTAAAAGTGTATCAGTATGAATATATGGCATACTTTGCTTTACACATTTACATATAAAGTACAAGTAAGTTGTTGAGGTTTAAGTATCGTGTGTCACCTATACGGAGAGAGATTTACCGAAATCATTTAAATATAAACACTGTTCTGCAAATGAAAACAATATATTTAATATGGTTTCTCTATTATCTTTTAAAGCAATTTTCAAAATCCTTGCGCTTTTTGCGAAACACTGTTTTTTCAGCAATCATCAGATAAATAAAAGTTGAATTTTCTATGAAGTATGATGTATCCTTTACTTTCATCGTATCGGCCCTCCTCATAAAATCGTCCCCTTAACAAAACACCTTTATGAAGTGCTGGAAAGTTAATGTTTTTCAATTTTTAAACGTTGTAATGTATTCGATGGTTATCCATGACAATTACGACGATAATTCTCATGATTTCCGGTATTCATTGGAAAGTAGGTCATGTTTATTCCAGGCTGATGCTATGATTTTTAAATAACGTAACTTACAAGTAAGTAATTTGTTAATGGATTAATAGTAGCTTTATCAAATGTGTTATATGCCGCTTATTTTTCAATAAAGTGTAAAAGTATTTTAAAAACAAAATGAGCAAGAGTTTCGGTTTTCCATTGAGACACTATTTTTAAAACAAGCACGTACACATAGTTACTAATCTTAACAACCAATCAGAAGTAACGATACAATGAGCCAAGGGGTAGATGAAACAGATTACTAAAGGGAGTTAAGTACAACTAGTATTTTGTCAAAACATGGCCGATTTAAATGCAGTTTTCGTTGTTATGTCCAAGAATACACATTTAACTATAAATTGACATATAACACATGCGTGTTTTTTTATTTGTTCACTTCCAAAATTCGTATGTATTCATTAAGATGGCCGATACCACGAAAAGACATGCTACTACATTTGTCTTTTGGCCAGAATTTCCACCATAATGGCTCTTCTTATAGTTTATCAAACTCCTGGCTGTTTTACTGTCGGGCGGGCGTTACGCATAATTAAGATTATTTTTCATAGTTTTAAAATTACTGATTTTTGTGAGAGGAACGACAATCAACGCCTTATCTCTTCAATCGATCATTGATGTCAAGTTTTGAAAAGGCGAAATAAAAGGCAAAACGATTTTAGAAACAAAACTTATGTTGAAAGAAGGAAATATATTTTCAGATGTTATTTCATGAATAATATTTTGTTTGGAAATTAAAATAGTGATTAATATTTTGTCTTGAATCAGTGGAAGGCAAAATTGTTTTTAATGTTTCATGTCATAATTAAACTTCACTTACTCAGTATATAGAGACTTACAGGTTACTGCCTGACCTTTTCTGTAATAAATCAGGCAAGGCTTAGAATAATACAAAAGCGTGGCTTGTCGAGTCGTTATTTTATTCGTGACGAGCCTGATATATTACAAAAAGATCAGGTAGTAACATGTTGTTTTCTGTTACCATACCTCTACGTCCCCGACTTTAAAGAAATAATGGGGAAAAACTCGCTTAAAAGCTGAATTGTTAGCGGGAAAGAATATGATTTCAGTCGTTTGACGTGTTCATAATAACGTTATTGGCACTTTTTATGCTGTTTGTGTTGAATTTTGTGTTTTAAATACATTACATCGTGATATCAAAGTGTTGGTTTTGTTGAATCTGATTTGATTTTACTCAAAATTATTACTTTATATTAGATTCCGAGTAATATGACCTACCTCTTATCATCATCGACTGATATAAGAACTTCCTGTTGAGCTGATATCAAATATATCGTGCAACGTTATATCAGGCAGATATCAATGCAGCGGTATGATAGAATACATACCATATGCAACATAAAGTCATAAATAAATATTTGCATCATAACAACTAAAATTAAACATTTATAGTATCTTTATTCGTGATTGTACATGTCATATAGTTAGATATGTTAAATAATGTATAATGGATATTTGTAAGTCCTCTGTGACGCACTTTTATTTGTTCGAACTATTAACAGACCTTTATAAATATTAATTTTTAAGTACAATTCAAGGAGCGATTAAAGAACGGTTTATTTCTGAGATACCTTGGATGACGGATATTTTAATCGGACATAATGTTCTAACATGTTAATATATTATCCACAACACAAACTTACCTCCCGAGAAATACATTCATTTAACCGTTTTTGGGGTTACAACGTTGACTATTTCGATGCTAACATGCTATTGCACTCCTATTTCCCTCTGAAAGATGTTATTTGTATGCTTTGGTTGATATGCAATTGTTTATAACTATTAATCTGGTTTGCTTTAAGTACTGTGCTGAATCATTTAAAATGCTATGAGAAAATCTTTAATTGAGTTACAATATATACAAAGCATGCAATGCATTCAAGATTAATTTATGATTTGATAATTGGCACAAGGTAATAGTAGCTCGGCTTAATACGTAAAGATAGAATTCTTTTTAATTTAAAGACCTTAAATAATTTAAAAAAATCGCAAATCGTTTGTCTTGCCCTACCATGAACTATATTCACATTTTCAGTATATTCAAATTCAATTGTACTCGGGTTATTTATTGGATAATCGGACTAGGTTATCATCCAAGTGTACAGATTTTCGTTAAGTTCGATGAAGATCTGAGACAAATTTTAAATGACACACAAACAACCCTATATGAAACAATGTGATTTTGAAAACGAAGCATGCACTAATTATATATTATACTACTATACAAAATTAGAATTAAAATGCGCGCATTTTCATAATTATGTTGAAAGGTAATTCAAGAAACCACCTAGTCTTCTATATAACAATATACCAATACATTTAAAGGTGCTAAACCAAACTTAAATGCAAGCGAATCGATTAATTATAAGAACATGTTAATATCTAGTTTATCGACACAAACGCTGGGTATACATTTTTACTTCAAGCGTCTACCTATTGTTAACATTACGCTTTTCTGTAGAAAGTGCGATTTATTTATTATTATGAAGCTTAAAAAGATATTGTTCCAAATTAATTTGAAATACAAGTCTACAAAAATAACTCATAAGGTTTATGTTCGTAATAACGCATCTTTTTGGAAGCATTTGACGGTCATTGTTATGAGATTTACGCTGGTATTTGTTGAATGGCTTCAGGTCTTTATTAAAAAATTTCAGTTTGTGCTAGGTCGCTTGAGTGAAGATTGAAAAGATTTTAATAACATAACCTTATATTATAAAACGGCTTGTATGTTTTGTCGTTTTCACAGTAACTTTAATTTCATTATTTTAATCAGAGTATTGAATATAAAAGACCGTACTTAAGATCTCGCAAATAAAGTTCACACCAGAATCGGACACTTGACAATTATGTGTACACATATATATTTTTTCTCAAGCAGGCATTGTGAGTATATAATAGGGGGACTCAGAATAGAGCGAGGCATTGTACTGCCTTTTGAAAGCAATTTATGGAATGTAGATTAAAGCGCTTAATTAAACAACATGTACATTTGGAAAACACCTGGGGCGCTGTTTAATCTGTTTATATTACACACATTGCGATTTTTGTTATGCAACAAATGCCAATAACATATTTGTATAGGCTTAAACTGGATTTTCATAGCGTGAGGAAGAATTGTAATAATGGGATATTTATAAGGCAGGTCATATTTTGTATGTTATATTCCTCGTTCGTATTTTTATTAAGGAGAAAATACAATAATGACTTTAAATTGGCTATACTCTCTGTACACCAACAAAGTTCTTGTAGTTATAAGTAAGATAAGAAATAAATTGTATTGAAGATCATCTCGCGTAAAAAAGTATATTAAAGACATTTTTACATTAAAAAAAAATTAACGTATGATAAATAATATCAAGGATCTAATCGTTACCGACACTTGCGATAAATAATCTGCTTAAAATGTCCAATCCTGAAGCATTTAATATTTAAATTTGGATGTAAATTATGTTTTTCTTTTCAAACTTATTTTGACGGACATGTTTTACTAGAAATAAGGATTAAAGGGGCCTTTTCACAGATTTTGTCATGTTTTGAAATTTGTCATTAAATGCTTTATATTGATAAATGTAAACATTGGATACAAAAAGCTCCAGTAAAAAATCAAGAATAAAATTTTAAAAAGAAGACGGGTAACCCTCAGCAGGGCTCGAATAACTGAACCATGGAGTCCTGGAGTAAAAAGTCTGCCAATTAGACCACTCGGCCATTCTTCCGAATACAATACTCTCCAAATTATTAATTCGTTTCGCGTTGAAACGCTTTATAATGCTCGGGCTTTAAAATCTTCAAAGATGCATAAAATGCTTATAATAAGAGCTTGGTAAATGTTCAGTATTACTGTTTCCACACAAATATCATAATTAAAACATAATTTGCAATTCTGAAACAACTTTTGTCTAATTTATCAATTTACCCAAACGTGAAAAGGCCCCTTTAAATATAGACGCAATGATGACTTTTAATCATAGAAACATGACATGTATTGGTGACATTTCACTCACCTAGATAACATATCATAAAATATTAATATACGGACAAAGTTAAATTGAAGTGGTCACTTTAGATGAAGTAACATTTAATTGCAAATACAGCAAAATAAACACTATCCAATACGACATTAACGTAAGGCTTAATATTATGTTCAGCGATTTTTTCCCTAACTGGGATAAGGACCGCCACCATGCCAAATGGGTTAAGTCAGCACGAGACCCTGGAATATGGGAAATGTTTGTCCAGAAATCTTCAGATTGGGTCTTTATAATGGCTTGGTACTTAATTGCAAAAACTCATCTAAATATTCTTTATATTATATTTTGCTTTAATGTTCAGCTTCAGTGCTAATTTGTTTTCATTGCAGGACAACAATCGCTGATGATATCATGTACCATGGCATTGTCACCAGCTTTAAAGTTGTTAGTTTGTTTTGCCCTTTTTGTCATGAATTATGTTTTATCTGTATACATGATTGTTCGTCATCACGAATATAATTTCCACACACCGAAATATGTTTCAGCAGATTGCCGAGTAATAATATGTTGATGTACCAACAGGTAAGAATAATAGTCATCTTCAGAATAAACTGCTCAGATACAAACAAAAACACATGCTTTTATGCAATAAACGACTAGCGCAGTTAGTTCGTGTACACGTAAACATCGTGGGAGTAACACATTAAAATACAGGAGGCGCGATTCTTTTCCAATCTATTATTTGCTTGAGGCTACATTTTAGTTGTGGTGACTATGCAATTTATAAAAAATATGTAAGTTGCTTGAACCTCTTGCTTGTGGAGAGTGGTTTGGACGATAACTTAGCATACATATTGGCTACTGAAGTTACGCCTGAACATACACATGTATATATCATATTTCTGATCCACATAAGTGCCGAATATAGTTCTGAATAAGGGCTGTATATGCCTGTTTCTTTAAATGTAGATCTGAACGTTTGGTCATATTTTGTGAAGTTAGCAAACATACTTTAATACTAATAACTATCTTCTGATAATTGTAAGCATTTGTGTGGTCTGTAGCTCGAACAGTGCGCTTCAAACTTAAAATGTTTAATTTACTTTTCCAACGTCATCAAAACAAGATATAGAGGTTTTTGTTGTGTTATGTCTCTATGCTGTGTCAAGTGATTTTAACCGTGTAAGATATTTTGGTCAACTTTAATAAATTAACAACCAACTCGTAATTTCGCTGTGCTTTACTTGTCTTTCAATGTTCTTACTAAAATAAGAGAACTACACTGCTTAACATGACATCTTTGCGCTGAGTGAATATAATCAGGACATATGAACGTAACTATGATTAACACTACAATGTCGCGATTAATAACCAATTAGTATTGTGGACAAATTAATGATTGTCCTCACATTTTCACATTAATTTGTTTAAGGAATATAAGCCGTAAATTGGAACGCTATAATAATCACTATATGTTCAAACTAAACAATAATCATACTCTAGATACAATATACATGATACATATAATAATTAGTAAATAGTAATGCCATCCATAGAAATAGCATGCAAAAGCAAGTCAAATACATCTGTAAATATGAAATATATGACGAAAAGTAAACAAACTTTGTTCATGGACGTGACATGTTTTTATTTTAATTCATAGAAACAATATTATTATTTGTGTTTATATAGGCCATTTTCATTCAACTTGGACGATCAATATACAGGATTGTTGACAAGTATTTTTATCAATCCAATATTAATGCGTTCAGTTTTTATATTCAATCAAATGCTTATCACAAACAGTTCATGGCATCACGTATACTTATATTAATTGTCAGACACTATATATACATATATTTTTATTTAATGAAACAATTATCCAGATGTCTATCGACAAACAAGAAAAAACAAATCAAGCAAAAAACTTATATAATTACGACACGGAGATCAAGTCAGGCGGACGTTTAATACTTTCATATACATTATGTATAGTTAATCATACCATTATGCAAAGGCATTGTGTTGAATTCATCTATGAAAACCTTGAAAGTGAGAACAAGAACTTTAGAACATCTATAATATCGGGGTATTCTTCAGACCGTAAAGTATTAAAGCGAAATGTTGCAATCTCGCATGCTTGTGTTCTTTACCAAATACAATGCGGACGATTAATGGTACCTACTACGTTCGATCCTTAGAACAACACACTGTTCATATAGGATACATAGTTGTAAAATAGTGAATCAAAATTTACGCTATTCATCAGCCCTCATATAGGATAAATGAATCGTTTATAGGAATCATGAACCGCGTACGTGCAAAAGTAGAATCCAGCTGGTGTACTAACATACGCAGTGTTAAAACGATAACGTATTCTGTGGCATTCCATAATGCCTAAGTATTTTTATCATGAGCAGAACTAGTTATAGGATGATATTCGCTAGTTGATTTTCGATACACAATATCAGCATTGCATAATGAACAATTAAAAAAACTGAGTCTTGCATACATGTAGTTTATTCACAATGTAAATAAGATTGTCATATGCACTAGGTTTCTTAACGCTGTTTAACAGCAAACATAAACGCATTGTTGGGTCCGTCTTTAATGATTTACTTTAGAATGCAGTGTTACTGGTACTGATTTATTGCCGTTGCTGTTTCTGCTATCGCTGCTGTTTGTGTTTTAAATGACAAAATCAACGTGAAAGCATAAAAGACTCTTAAAACAAAACATTGACCAACACATCCAGATTCGAGTCTTGCCAGTAGTATACAAAATGTAGATTATTTATTTGACTCTCAGATTGTATATGTCAATGAACCGACGTTAATAAGTTCTCTAGAAATTGTTACGTACGGTTATTTTATATTGTTCTATAAATATATAACTATTGCATATATGAGAATTTGTTGATACAAAAACCATCTCACTGATATTCAAATTCAATTGACATTTTTTAACTTACATGTTGTGCGTTTATGTAAACTAAATATACCAATAAAATTGAAGTAAAGTATCAAAATCAAAATAAAAGTATTCTTTACTTCACCCGGATTCTAAGCACACTACATATGTTTAAAAAATGACAAAAAAGTTTAAAAAAGACTCCTGCATTTACTACATAAATATATGTCTTTATATAAATATCAATACAAAACTATTTTACAATTCAGGAAACATTTATTCATTGACTGTTGTTTGATTTGTAAAGTTTGAAGGTTTTAAGCATTAATCCACATGTAGTAAAACGGTCTCTTTGTAAAAGATGCTTTAAGTAGGGTTTGACAAACATGCTTACAAATAAGCGAATTTTGTTGTCCGGACAACCGCATGTAGTGTTCGCACATTGACTCGTTGAACTGTCTCGAAATAAGGAAGTTATTGGTCATAATCCCTTTCACCTGAGATGTTCATATTAATCATTAATTCGCCTTTTCAACACCACCGATTGGTTAAAAATGGATATTGTGTGTCCTTGTTTACGAATATTACATACGTTCAATTAAGTGCTTTGTCAAAATAGCACATTGGTCCTGATCAAAGTGCGTTAACATTAAACAAGCATACTAACTATATGAATTTAAATATATATTATATTCAACAATGAGTAATGTATTGAAATGATATTATTGCACCAATAAGTCAAAACGTGCAAAGAAGAACATTTCTACTGAGATTACCCAAACGGAACATAACGGAACTGGTGTCTTTATTTCCCTTAAGGCAAAAAGTATTTGCTGCTGAAACAATGGCTGTTATTGGGGGAAATCCTTGATACTCAGCTTTCCCAGCACTCTGTTGTATGTATGCATTATAAGGCGGAACATAGCACACTTAAATACAAATTAAATGCAACTTCTTTGTTGTTTGTACAACTATACCTTTCAAAATAATTAAGTTTAGCATCGAGTGTAAGCGATTATACAACATAAAGCTTTTGTTATGTTAACGTTCAATTTAGAAAATCATTATTCGTCTTGGGACTAACGGAAGTAAGTCCAACAATAGTACATTATTATTGTTATTCTGCAGACCGACACTTCTAATGCTTTAAAAACAACGTCGAACGGATCGAAAGGTTTGTAATTTTGTTCTACTCCTCTTTATTGGGTGTCCTAAGAATGCTTTTTTATGAAAAATGTGTCATTGACTACACTTGCAAATAAAGTTGGAGCTCTACATTGTTGACGATGCTGCTTCAGCCTAGAAGCTCATCTAAGTTATCATACCATGAAACAAGAAATATCTTTTTTTAAAGATATACGGCGTTGATTGTGGTTGGAGTTGGTGAAAGGTAAAGAGTTCAATGAATGAGATCAAAGATAGCGAATGTCTTTTTCTGTGCAGATCTTAGCTACATCACACGCAGTACGGGATGTTACGCGGAGTTTTCGCGGCTTATTTTACATTATTACATATTGCTGATCATAATTACATACAAAAGAGATAACCAAAAGAAGAATGGAAGTGAAATTAAAACAAATGATTCAACCGGCCACACGCGAAGTATCCGTACATATTTTAAATATTTATACGCGCGTTCTTCGAACAAACCTGTTTTATTGGTATGTCGGGCATTGCTATTTGATTCTATTGAGAATCATCGCGCTCATGCTTAATACATTGGTCAATATGGTGGAATAATTCTTGTTAAATTAATAAAAAATTATATGTATCATGGAATTGTTGAAAACACATTAAGAATCTATTATTGACATACCATAATTATATCGCTGAATATCTTCAGTTAACATATATTTTTGGTCTAAAAAAATTCTAGTTCACCCAGTTCACGCAATTACGATTATTTTACTGGCCGCGAACTGACCCTGATACCTTGCGGGTTTGAATTCAATGCATTAAAGTGAGGCCACGCTTCCACTGCTGGAACGGCGGCTTGTTTAAACCTATATACTTACATGTTAAATGTTCAATTTCAAAAACAAGTTAAAATGGTTTGCCCAAAACGAATATCAGGATAGGGAAAAACGATACTTTTATGAACTTAAATATAATAGTACACAGGCAGGAATATAAAGTTATTACTAAATATGAGAACATAGCCTTTAAGTACAAACGCTCTGGCGCTTGCAATCCTCTGAAAATAAAAGGCGCACGCACAAACTGTATTGATGTCAAAAGTTGAGTATATAACTGTTATATCTATCAAGCCTTTTCATTAGAGATAAAATTGTTTCATGCTGAACACGCAGTAAAACAGTGTTACAAACACGCGGTCGTGTGTCCAATGTTCTGGTGTAATGCTCAAATCAGACAATGGAATAAATGAAGTGTATTCAATCTTGTCTAGCCTCGGTAAATTTTATTTGAATTAGACATTTACAACGGTCAAGTAAGGTCAAAAGTGACGTTAAACAGCTATGCCGAAAAAGTATTCACAATGGCGACTTGTACGTTAAAGACCGATGCAAAAGATTGAGTTAGCTAAATGTTCTCAATCGGCATACCTCGCTGATTATCATTGATAATGGTAAAGGCAGCTTGATTCCTGTCCTTTTTCAAATTTATCAAGAGGTTTGGGACAGGAACCAGACACGAAACTGCCAGGTGCACCTCAAACGCTGTGAGCTGGGAAACCCCCAAATGTAGTTATTTTTAGATTTTATCGAGAATGCAACCCGCCTCCCAGTTTCGCTGAATGGGTCAAGCTTCCCACGGGTACTACTTTCCCATTTCCCCAATTTTGTTTGCGTACCCAAAATGTGTCGTACCCAATTGTTTTTCGTACCCAATTTTTTTTTACCCAAATTGTTTTCCGTACCAATTTTGTTTTCGTACCCAAATTTGTTTTCATACCCACATTTTGTTAGCATAAATTGTTCGTAGCCAAATTGTTCGTACCCAATTTTTTTTTCATACCCAAATTTTCGTACCCGCATACACAATTGTGGTGATCAAGATAAACTTAAATTGATGCTTTTATATCCATCCTCTTCAAAAGCATCGTAACACCAGTACTGTCGGTACAGTTCAAGATTACTAAGCGTAATAAAGATGATCAAAAAATCTTCCTGGATTCCCGTTAACATTTAAATTTGTACATGTACAACAATGTGTGTAAAAAAAGAAATATATCAAGAGTTGCATGTCGATATCACGTGTTACAACGCAAAAAGGTAATTGTCACAAAGTGAGAGTTGTTATGTAGTTTTTACTGAAGGATTTTAATGATAATTATTGACTGAGAAAAGCAATAACAATATCTGCAACGATCTCTCTTGTTATAATGTGCGTGCTTTGCAATTTGCTAGTGCGTTTTGTTTTAAAAATAAATGTTCGGAGTAAACGACATATAAATACACGCGTTTAGACAGTCAACGTCAATTTAAGATCTTTCACGGGTTAATTGAAATAAACAAATACCAGGTAACATGAGTCGCTCGAATTGCGAGGACCAAATGTTTAGGGGTAAGCACGTGAATGTGTGTTATTTATGTTGACGTTCTGCGTCAATCTGTTCAATGAACAGAATCTGATTACAGGTAAATGCTGTTCACAGTTTTTCATGCATTGCAACATACTTAATTTTGATGTTTTTGCTGTGTAACACAATTGATCTTTAAAAAAACAATATAACTGTGTTTATAATATTACACGTTCAAGATAATGTTTCCGCCAGACATTAAGTTGGGGAAAGGATGGTTTCTTCCAAACTCAGTTAATATTCCCTCAGCTTATATCAACTAAAGTGATTTCAAAGATTTTAGCTCTTCTAATTCAGGCAAAAATCCATGTGTTTATCACGCATTTTAAAAACCAAAAAGGAAGCACACATGAACAAGATATATAAAATTGACATAAATATAAACATGTACAAATATCGGATAAACCGTCAAATGCGCATTTTTCGATTTTCGTTTCAGACCTGTTAACCACATAACTAACTCGATACTTATTAGTGCCATTGTATTTATAAAACAAACCGTATAATTAATATTAGACGCTTCTCTACTCAAATGTCCGTTGGCGTTAAATTTTCATCAAGGGCATTGCATTAGATAAGAAGATGGTCAATATGCACACGATTTCCATCTGAACGCCTTGTATCAGCAACGCAATGTTGACATGACACTTTATCCGTAGCATATTAGTATGTTCATTTTGAAACGATGCTACGTATAAATATTTCAAGATGTACACATTTCTGAATTCTACATAATACATATGATATAGATGTTTTTCCAGAAACGTTACAGAATTTAGATGCAAACTATTTATAGATTACCAAATACAAAATTAGTTGTTGAACTATCATTAAAACTTTAATAGATGCTTCTTCATCTTGTTAACTCTGTTCCTTGTTTATTTATTATAGACGTTACTTGTGAACTTAATTAATGAAATGAAATCATTAAGTTTAAATCAGCAAACAAAATGAACTCATATTTATTACATACTAAACTGTTGTACTTGTTTACAAAAAGAACGATCTTACTTTCTTCAGTTTTGTAAAGACAAATCTGTACATTTTTAAAGCTATTAATAGGTTAATAGCTTAAGCTTCACATATGCAGGAAATAATGTTTATAACTTCTGCAAGTCTCTTATTAAAAAACAAGTATCCAATGGTCATTGATACTAATAACGATACATACACTACGTCCTAAATATATACATTATTTTATCTGCGGTCAGGTCCATAGAGAAGTCAATGCAAAACATAAGCGTTTTAACCGATTTGAAGAACAATCTTTCGATGCCCTATTCAATATGACACAACTTTAAATACTGTTAATTTAAAATAATAGCTCCCTTTTATTGGAAATCAAAATTGTGTAAATTAATTAGATATTTTCATCGAGTATTTTGCTGTTCTGATAAAAAATATACATTTTAATAAGTTAATTTTCCCCTGAATATCAATTCCATTTAATATTAATTTTACATCAATTATTATTAAAACCAACGCGATGTCTTTACCATGTAATTGTTTCAAGTAATATTAACGCACAATGTATAATAATTGAAATGCACCACTAAGAAAAAGTCATATCGTAACAAAAAAATAATGATCATTTCTGAAATAATGTAAAAGCTTATAGTAAACTGTATAATCATATAACTTCACTGAATAATAATGTCGGTATTAGGTTTTTGATATCAACATGCATAATGACTTTGATCAACTCAAATTTTCATTCGCTCGCTTAATGTTTTAATGAACCTGTTAGGATATCATATTGCAAAGATTGTGAACCCAAATGGTCACATTCAACGAGAGTCATTGATACTTTCCATACTGCATAGTACATAGCGTAGAAATGTATTAAGTTGTATAGATTTTTAGGAAAATGAGTTTGTACACTTAACCTTGAGCTATAATTATTAATACGTGATTTTTTATTGAACTTGAAATTTCCATTAAAATAACAATAACAAATAAGGGTCATAGTTTTTTGAGAGTATTCATAAACATTTTTTCATGAAAGCACCTCTGAACAAATTGCACAGTTTTATATAAATGTACACCTACATAGATCTCTCCGGTTACACCGCCATATAGAAGTTTCCAGACTCTAAACATTATCAAATCCATGTCGCTAACTTGTATTAAAGGGGCCTTTTCACAGATTTTGGCATTTTTTAACTTATTCATTAAATGCTTTATATTGATAAATGTAAACATTGGATCGTAAAAGCACCAGTAAAAAATCAAGAATAAAATTAAAAAAAGGAAAAGAACATTGCCCGGAGCAGGTTTCGAACCAGTGACCCCTGGAGTCCTGCCAGAGTCCTGAAGTAAAAACGCTTTAGCCTACTGAGCTATTCCGCCGAGTACACATTCTTAACGTATTTTATACCTTATAAAAGCAATCTTCGTAGTTTCACAAAATTTAACGACAAAAACAGAACTCTCCAAATTATTCAATCGTTTCGCGTTGCAACGCTTTATAATTTTTAGGTTTTAAAATCGTCAAAAGATGCATATAATGGCTATATTAGAGCATGGTAAATGTTCAGTATTACTGTTTCCTCACAAATATCAAAACTAAAACGAAAATTTGCGAATCTGAAACAACTTTTTTCAATTTTGTCAATTTACCAAAGCGTGAAAAGATCCCTTTAAATATTCATTGCGAAAATCTGGTCATAAATCTCGCAATGTACTAGGAAAATAGTATTTAATTTCAAAACCATATTATATAACAGGATATTTCCCAGTGCAGAAATTCGAAAATGTTAAGAAGTAATCACATAAGATGCGCTGCTAAGTTTTTGTCAACTTCCCTTAATGATCGAGAAGCACAACTAACTAACCAGCATACGATCAAGATGCCAAGCGCGTTGTGGGAATCAGAACTATAATCAATATGTTCCCCTACTCTCTTTCACGAGCATATGTTAATATCTGAATGTAACAAAAGCTTCTACCTTCGCCAATTTGATAAAGCTGCTGTGTTAATTGGTTTCAAATAACATAACCATTATTATCTTTTTTATATGATTGAGTATTATATCTGTAAATATCGAAAATCGTGCCATCCGTATACGGCACGCCAAGTACTGAGCAAGTAAACAACACTTGGAAATGTGGATTTATTTCTCCGTGAATGAATTGTTAATTAGTTTGGTAGGTTTTAAAGTGGGAAATACAATAAAATACGGTTAATTTAAATAAATGACTATTAACAAGCCAATATGAAAATAAACCAATGTTTTAGAAAAATCATAATATATAAGCCTATAGTTTAATGTATAGCTTTGATCGGATGTCTTTAAATGAAACATTATTCATGTTAAAGTTCAATAAAAGTATGCCAATTATAAGTTCTAAACATTCAACAACTCCAAGATAAATGTGTTTAAGTAATTTACAATAATTGTCTCAAAACCAAAAACAATACATGCACATACTATTGAAGTTTTAAATTTGTTGATATACCAATCGATGCATTTATTTGTTTATTAATTTATGTTTTCATCAATGTGTTTATATTTATTTATTAAGCAAGACCTTGTCATTCGGAAACGCAAGCCTCGTCACAGCCGTAGTATTGTTAAGACATTGTAAACACCACTGAGGGCATTATGACGTAGTATTGTCAAAACAGTCAACTCGTTGACAAATGACTTCAAATAAGTAATAAATGTATATTTCCTAGACCTCGACGAATCCTAAACTACAACAATAAATTAGTGCTTTTTGGGGTTATTCAGGTAAAGATTAAATATAATGATAAACATATATATAGGTGTTTCCACTGTAGGGTTAATTTAAAGAAAATATGTCTTTAATATAGTATTTATGGAACGTTTCATGAAGTAGATATACCAGCAATCCAATCACGCAAATAAAAAAACCCTGAACAAACGTGAATATAACAGAACCTTGAAACGCTAAATTTTAAGCATCGCTATTGGTTTGACTCACTTCGGCATTATATATCAATAACACTTTCCTGTTAATATGAACTAAGAATATATTTTTTTTTAAACTATTCAAATCGTACCAACATAAGTAAAGATAGAACAGTGTGCGGGTGATTGGCAAAAAATATATTATCTACTACATGCGTTAACTAGGTGAAGTTTTCATATTTATCTCGGCATTATCTTTCAGCAGAATGTAACATGGTCAGTGACAAAATGTTTGAAACAACTCACCAATCACCATTGTAAACCGATTGAAGAAAATGACAAACAACAAAACACTTAACATAAACACAAGATTGAAACTTTGGCACGGCAAGATATCTAATCTAGACCTTTCTTTGTTGGTCTTTTAATAAATAGCCCAATGCTCTTCAGAAACAAATTAACAGTATTCTATAATAATGCACCTATTGTATTGACAATATATCTCGTCATCTCTTAAACAGCGCAGATGTATAGATTTTTTTCATAATGCATATCGGAAAACTGTTAAAGGAATGATTGTCGTTCTTGGTAGCCTATGACAGATAATATATGTTCGATATGCAATTAAATTATTACTTGCATTTTTATTCACACCGAATGTGTTTTTATTGTATATAACAATCAACATTTATTTGACTTATTAACCAATAGTTATCGATTCTGTTTTGTAAATAAAACATATACATATGTACTTGCGGTTATTTTACGGTACTTTGTTGATAATGTCGTAGTTGAGCATTATTGTTCATAACAAATAAAATGCTAGTCATATGTTAAAAATGCACAAACGTTTGGCTTTAATTTACTTGACCTAAAGAAATATGTTATTTAGCAAAGACTGCATTCTAAGATAACCTACATATGCACAAAATTAATGTTGATGCACACGCACGTTCATTCTAATAATGAATCGAAAATGCAGACTTATGTGTAATACAAAAATAAAATAAAAAAATCTGTCAGGGTTGATAAGTCATAACGTATCAAACAAAATGACTCATGTATAAAAATACAAGCAACTGGTATCTTTTTTTCATCTCACGGTTGATTACATAGAGCATTGTGAGTATCTGATTAGTGTCCTATGTGCAATGTAAGGTATCAGAGAACCATTGATAGCCTTAATTGGGTTATTGACCACTACATAATCACTTTCAGGGCATCTTGTTTGTTGTATTTACGGCGCTCCGTGGACAAAACAATATGATAAAATACCTATTAAACAATATAGAGCTCGATTAGGGCGTTGTTTTTGCAGTTATGTCTCCTCAGATCATTGGTAACACGTTTGCTGACACAATAAGCGTTATCATATGGGGACGCTTAATTAAAAAGACATACAAGCATTACATTTGCCACCACTCACACTAAGAAATAGTTAAAACGTTAATCATAATATAAATAAGTTTTAGCAAATATGGTGAAGTTTGTTGGAAATTAACTTTCGCATCAATTAAAAGTAAAACTGCGGCGTATTAGTACGTTCATGATATTATTGATACAATGTCCTATTATACTGTCATTAATCACTCTGAATCATGCATATTGAGCTATCGAAAATAACGTTGTACTAATTATTGCGTAGCTGGATTGGTATTATAAACTTTAACTTAATATTCATTTTATTTGCAGTGTGTTCGGAATTCTTATATGACACAATTTTGAAATATTAAAATATATGTTTGCGTCCACGTCAATAGGTACAGCTATTTCACATAAAGAGTGTGTACCAGAATAGTGTCCGAACAGTAGTCGCAATCGGTCGATTTTGTATTGAGGAACCACCATTTAGTCGAACCAATGCGTCCGCCGATTGCGCTGACATGTTTACGACTCATGGCATTGTTTTCGAATAACATTTGTAATATTTCGACACGCGCCATAAGGTGTTCACAATAGCCAGTATGTGTCGACGGGTAGACGCTCTTTTTCGCATTTTGCTGAATCTAGCGCCTTCCTGTGGCGCTTCCATATTAAGTAGTATTATATTGTGATTTTTCATCAATGAGAAAACAAATAGTAAATTCTTCCTGCATTCACTTCAACATCGTCAAATCAGACGTAAACAAAAAATCTAAGAAGAAAACTGTGTTACTATCGTATTAACAGAAATGTGTTTGCTGTACAATAAATGAACACATATGTAAGATTTCCCCCTCTCACCAATATTTATTACAAATGTTAAAAAACGTCTAATAAACAAGTATTTGTGAAGGTCTTATTTAAAAACAATATTTAAAGATTATGTTTGAGAAGCTTGTCTTAGAGACTTGTACACACTTACAGGTTTACATGCTGTTTCAAGCTGTTTCAAAATTAATATCAAAATAAACTTATAAGAAGGTGCACTAATTGAAAGATACAAACTACGAGTTATTTATTACAAGATCAAAAACAATTAGTCACGCATGATGTTTCAAGCTGTATCAATGTGAACATTATTTTTCACTAATATGTATGTGCACTGATTACAATATAAAAATCAAAGTACTGACAGTACTGGTGTGACGATGCTTTTCAAGAAGATAGATATATACAAGCATCAATTTAAGTTGATCTACATAATCACAATTGTGTATGTGGGTACGAAAAAAAATTTTGGTGCACACATTTTGGGAAAGACAAAAATTATGCCAAAAAAATATTGGTTACGAAACAAATTGGGTACGAACAAAAAATGGGTACGAAAATTTTTTTGCAACAAAATAAAAACTAGGTACGAAAACAAATTGGGTACGAAACAATTTTGGTACGGAAAAAATGGGGTACGGGGACGTATTTGCCCTGGGGAACTTGACCCAAAAACAAGTCACATATTTCAATCTAGGCCATGTCAAACTCAAAGTGTAAAAATCAAATGAAAGATGCGTTCATTAATTATTGTCCCATTGTTTACTAATGCTGTGAGTTTTTATATAATATAACTGATGACCATCATGTGAGAGAAAATTCACATTTTCTTAGTATATCATGTTAAGCAGCCTTTTAGATAACATAGTTGGCTAGTTTTCAATGTCGCTTCTGGGGATCAAACCCGCAGCACATCCTCCTGCAATCAAAGACGACACTCTACCACTAGGCTTTTAGGAAGATTCTGAAATTGTTCGATCCCTCGTCAGAGCAACCAAACCTAAAATTAAGTAAATATTGCTGACTCGGTATTATTGAGTCAGTTCATGAGAGATAAGGGAAGATGCAGCATCTTCGCCCCCTAGCATCGCCTTAAGCAGTATTCAATTCTCAACAAGAAAGTGCTGGAGTCATTGATCACGAGAGACCAGAAACAAGAGGGCCATGATGGCCCTGTATCGCTCCACTGTTTTTGTATGTGAAACAAGGGCTGTTTGTAAAACATGCATGCCCCTCCCCCATATGAGCTGTCAGTTGTAGTGGCATAAATACGTTTGTGTAAATACGTTTTTGGCACTGAGACCTTGAACTTTGACATAGTGACCTGAAAATCAATAGGGTCATCTGCGAGTCATGATCAATGTACCTATGAAGTTTCATGATCCTAGGCGAAAGTATTCTTGATTTATCATCCGGAAACCATTTTTCTAAGTTGAGTAACCGTGACCTTGACCTTTGACCTAGTGACCTGAAAATCATTGGGGGTCATCTGCGAGTCATGATCAATGTACCAATAAAGTTTCATGATCCTAGGCATAAGCGTTCTTGAGTTATCATCCGGAAACCATTTTACTATTTCGGAGCACCGTGACCTTAACCTTCGACCTAGTGACCTGAAAATTAATAGGGGTCATCTGCAAATCACAATCAATGTGCCTATGAATTTCATGATCCTAGGCATAAGTCTTCTTGAGTTATCATCCGGAAACAATTTTACTATTTCGGGTCACCGTGACCTTGACCTATGAACTAGTGACCTGAAAATCAATAGGGGTCATCTGCGAGTTATGATCAATGTACCTATGAAATTTCATGATTCTAGGCATAAGCGTTCTTGAGTTATCGTCCGAAAACCATTTTACTATTTCGGGTCACCATGACCTTGACCGTTGACCTAGTGACCTGAAAATCAATAGGGGTCATATGCGAGTCATGATCCATGTGCCTATGAAGATTCATGATCCTAGGCCTAAGCGTTCTTGAGTTATCATCCGAAAACTATTTTACTATTTCGGATCACCATGACCTTGACCTTTGACCTAGTGACCTGAAAATCGACAGGGGTCATCTGCGAGTCATAATCAATGTGCCTATGATGGTTCATGATCCTAAGCGTAAGCGTTCTTGAGTTATCATCCGGAAATGATTTTACAATTTCGGGTTACCGCGATCTTGACCTTTGACCTAGTGACCTGAAAATCAAAAGAGGTCATCTGCGAGACAAGATCAATGTACCTATGAAGTTTCATGATTCTAGGCCAAAGCGTTCTTGAGTTATCATCCGGAAATCATTTTACTATTTCGGGTCACCGTGACCTTGACCTTTGACCTAGTGACCTGAAAATCAATAGGGGTCATCTGCGAGTCATAATCAATGTACCTTTACAGTTTCATGATCCTAGGCCTAAACCCTCTGGTGGACGGACATACGGCATACGGATGAACGGACATACCGACACGAGCAAAGCAATATACCCCCTCTTCTTCGAAGGGGTCATAAAAAGCGTGCAATGCGCATGGGTTAAAATGTACTCAAGCATGTGACTTTCTCTTTCTATCCCTCGTCCCACTGGACGCTTAAAGTTGGAAGGGTGAGCATTTATATATATAAATTTGGCCCCAGGGGCATAATTTGAACAAACATGGTAGAGAACTAAGATGTCACTACATACCAAATTTGGTAGCCATATGCCCAATGGTTATGGACAGGAAGATTTTTAAAGTTTGCGCAAAAGAGGCTTTATATAAGCAAATGTTCAGTTTTGTGACCCCCGGGGCAGGGTCAAATTTGAGCCCAGAGGAATAATTTGAACAAATTTGGTAGAGGACTATTAGATGTCACTACATACCAAATTTGGTAGCCCTATGCCATACGGTTATGGACAAGAAGGTTTTAAAAGATTGCACAAAATAGGCCTTTTTTAAGCGTATGTTCATTTTTGTGACCCCCGAGGCAGGGTCAAATTTGACCCCAGGGGCATAATATGAACAATCAAAGTAGAGAACTATACGATGTCACTACATATCAAATTTGGTAGCCCTAATCCCTACGGTTATGGACAAGAGATTTTTAAGTTTGCACAACATAGGCCCAATATAAGCATATGTGCATTTTTGTGACCCCCGGGGCAGGGTCAAATTTGACCCCAGGGGCATAATTGAACAAATTTGGTAGAGGACTATTAGATGCCACTACATACCAAATTTGGTAGCCCTTTGCCATACGGTTATGAACAAGAAGGTTTTTAAAGTTTGCACAAAATAGGCACTATTTAAGCGTATGTTCATTTTTGTGACCCCCGGGGCAGGGTCAAATTTGACTCCAGGGGCATAATTTGAACAAACTAAGTAGAAAACTATTAGGTGTCACTACATACTGAATTTGATAGCCCTAGGCCCTACGGTTATGGACAAGAAGGTTTTTAAAGTTTGCACAAAATAGGATTTATATAAGCATATGTGCATTTTTGTGACCCCCGGGACAGGGTCAAATATGACCCCAGGGGCATAATTTGAACAAATTTGGTAGAGGACTATTAGATATCACTACATACCTAATTTGGTAGCCCTATGTCATACGGTTATGGACAAAAAGGTTTTTAAAGTTTGCACAAAATAGGCCTTATTTAAGCGTATGTTCATTTTTGTGACCCCCGGGGCAGGGTCAAATTTGACCCCAGGGGCATAATTTGAACAAACTTAGTAGACCACTCTTAGATGTCACTACATACCGAATTCGGTAGCTCTAGGCCCAGCGGTTATGGACAAGAAGGTTTTAAAGTTTGCACAAAATAGGCTTTAAGTATTTGACCCCAGGGGCATAATTTGAACAAATTTGATAGAGGACTATAAGATGTCACTACATACCAAATGTGGTAGCACTAGGCCCAATGGTTATGGACAAGAATGTTTAAAGTTTGCACAAAATAGACTTTATATAAGCATATGTTTAATTTATTGACCCCCGGGGCGGGGTCAAATTTGATTCCAGGGGCATATTTTGAACAAATTTGAAAGAGGTTCACCCCAGGAACATTTGTGAGAAGTTTTGAAAAGTACGCACGGACGCACGCACGACGGACACAGGACCATGACAGAAGCCCCGCTGGCCTCTGGCCAGTGAAGCTAAAAACCACTTGA
The DNA here is from genome assembly GCF_020536995.1 of Dreissena polymorpha. Classification (NCBI taxonomy): domain Eukaryota; kingdom Metazoa; phylum Mollusca; class Bivalvia; order Myida; family Dreissenidae; genus Dreissena; species Dreissena polymorpha. The sequence goes on from NC_068358.1 coordinate 90,576,754, forward strand.
GTAATGTTCGAAATAAAATCATTTTATAAATGACAATACTATTATTTGAGCCATTGTTGTTTGACCTTGAGGGGTGTGTATGAATACCAAAATCCCCGTAATTACCGAAACGCCCGAAACCCCCTGTTATGTTCCGAAATCCACCTTAATATTGATTATTTATCAAAATACTGCGGATATTAATATAGAATAATGCAAAATACAATAAAATCACGTATAAAACATTTTTTTTATCCAAGTTTGATAGTGAAAAACTAAAATATATAATTTCGGTAATTACGGGTATTTCGGTATTTCTCGAACCGAGCATTATCTCAATCGGACTGGCTCGGTCTTTTACATAGGTTGCCATTGTGACGATTTTTTCATGGTATCATAACAGCATCGTCAATTACCTAATATTACGGACGAAGATATAACAAATATGCAACACCGGCTTATTTGAAGCGATGTGAAAAGAGGTTTTATCTTGTCAGCACGTTAATCATTATTTTAATCGTACAGTTGATTACACCGATCATTGTTAAACTTTGATGTTAAATGGGTTCGACGTAAGAACGTGTTCACCGCGATCTAAAGGTTATTTTATAATTGCTTTTTTTAATACAGCCTTGCATATCTAGCATATAAATACTACCATGCGAAAGAGTTGTAATTGAGCAGTAAATGTAATCGCTGGAAAAATAAAGTTATTTTAAACCTTAAAACATTTAATAGTGTTCAGTGCTGATGAAGCGTAAAAGTAGAGAAACGCGATTTAAACGTGTATAAGTATGAATATATGGCATACTTTGCTTTACACATTTACATATAAAGTACAAGTATGTTGTTGAGGTTTAAGTATCGTGTGTCACCTATACGGATAATTTTACTGAAATCATTTAAATATAAACACTGTTCTGCAAATGAAAACAATATATATTTAATATGGTTTCTCTATGATCTTTTAAAGCAATTTTCAAAATGCTTGCGCTTTTTGCGAAACACTGTTCTTTCAGCCATCATCAGATAAATAAAAGTAGAATATTCTATGAAGTATGATGTATCCTTTACTTTCATCGTATCGGCCCTCCTCATAGTATCGTCCCTTAACAAAAAACCTTTATGAAGTGCTGGAAAGTTAATGTTTTTCAATTTTTAGACGTTGTAATGTATTCGATGGTTATCCATGACAATTACGGCGATCATTCTCATGATTTCCGGTATTCATTGGAAAGTAGGTCATGTTTATTCCAGGCTGATGCTATGATTTTCAAATTACGTAACTTACAAGTAAGTAATTTGTTAATGGATTAATAGTTGCTTTATCAAATGTGTTATATGCCGCTTATTTTTCAATAAAGTGTAAAAGTATTTTAAAAACAAAATGAGCAAGAGTTTCGGTTTTCCATTGAGACACTACTTTTAGAACAAGCACGTACACATAGTAACAAATCTTAACAACCAATCAGAAGAGACGATACAATGATCTAAGGTGTAGATGAAACAGATTATTAAAGGGAGTTAAATCCAACCAGTATTTTGTCAAAACATGGCCGATTTAAATGCAGTGTTCGTTGTCCAAGAATACACATTTATCTATATATTGACATATCACACATGCGTGTTTTTTTATTTGTTCACTTCCAAAATTCGTATGTATTCATAAAGATGGCCGATACCACGGAAAGACATGCTACTACATTTGTCTTTTGGCCAGAATTTCCACCATAATGGCTCTTCTTATAGTTTATCAAACTCCTGGCTGTTTTACTGGCGGGCGGGCGTTACGCATAATTTAGATAATTTTGCATAGTTTTAAAATTACTGATTTTTGTGAGAGGAACAACAATCAACGCCTTATCTCTTCAATCGATCATTGATGTCAAGTTTTGAAAAGGCGAAATAAAAGGCAAAATAATTTTAGAAACAAAACTTATGTTGAAAGAAGGAAATAGGTTTTCAGATGTTATTTCATTAATAATATTTCGTTTGGAAATTAAAATAGTGATTAATATTTTGTCTTGAATCAGTGGAAGACATCATTGTTTTTAATGTTTCATGTCATAATTAAACTTCACTTACTCAGTATATAGAGAATTAAAGGTTAATGCCTGACCTTTTCTGTAATAAATCAGGCAAGGCTTAGAATAATACAAAAGCGTGGCTTGCCGAGTCGTTATTTTATTCGTGACGAGCCTGATGTATTACAAAAAAAATCAGGTAGTAACATATTGTTTTCTGTTTACCATACCTCTACGTCCCCGACTTTAAAGAAATAAAGGGGAAACACTCGCTTAAAAGCTGAATTTTTAGCGGGAAAGAATATGATTTCAGTCGTTTGACGTGTTTATAATGACGTCATTGGCACTTGCGCTTAATATTTGTAAAAAAATGGGTTTTTTGCTGTTTGTGTTGAATTTTGTGTTTAAAATACATTACATCTTCATATCAAAGTGTTGGTTTTGTTGAATCTGATTTGATTTTACTCAAAATTATTACTTTATAGTTGATTCCGAGTAATATGACCTACCTCTTATCATCATCGACTGATATAAGAACTTCCTGTTGAGCTGATATAAAATATATCGTGCAACGTTATATCAGGCAGATATCAATGCAGCGGTATGATAGAATACATATCATATGCAACATATAGTCATAAATAAATATTTGCATCATAACAACTAAAATTAAACATTTATAGTATCTTTATCCGTGATTGTATATGTCATATAGTTAGATATGTTAAATAATGTATAATGGATATTTGTAAGTCCTTTGTGACGCACTTTTATGTGTTCGAACTATTAACAGACCTTTATAAATATTAATTTTTAAGTACAATTCAAGGAGCGATTAAAGAACGGTTTATTTCTGAGATACCTGGGATGACGGATATTTAAATCGGACATAATGTTCTAACATGTTAATATATTATGCACAACACAACCTTACCTCGTGAGGAATACATTCATTTAACCGTTTTTGGGGTTACAACGTTGACTATTTCGATGCTAACATGCTATTGCACTCCTATTTCCCTCTGAAAGTTGCTATTCGTATGTTTTGGTTGATATGCAATTGTTTTTAACTATTAAACTGGTTTACTTTAAGTACCGTGCTGAATCATTTAAAATGCTTTGAGGAAATCGTTAATTGAGTTACAATATATACAAAGCATGCAATGCATTCAAGATACATTTAATGATTTGATAATTGGCACAAGGTAATAGTAGCTCGGCCTAATACGTAAACATAGAATTCTTTCTGATTTATAGAGCTTAGATATTTAAAAAAAATCGCAAATCGTTTGTCTTGCACTACCATGAATTACATTCACATTTTCAGTATATTCAAATTCAATAGTACTCGGGTTATTTATTTGATAATCGGACTAGGTTAACATGCAAGTGTACAGATTTTCGTTAAGTTCGATGAAGATCTGAGACAAATTTTAAATGAAGCACAAACAACCCTATATGAAACAATGTGATTTTGAAAACGAAGCATACACTAATTATATATTATACAACTATACAAAATTAGAATTAAAATGCGCGCATGTTCATAATTATGTTGCAAGGTAATTCAAGAAACCACCTAGTCTTGTATATAACAATATACCAATTCATTTGAAGGTGCTAAACCAAACTTAAATGCAACCGAATCGATTAATTATAAGGACATGTTAATATCTAGTTCATCGACACAAACGCTGGGTATACATTTTTACTTCAAGCGTCTACCTATTGTTAACAATACGCTTTTCTGTAGAAAGTGCGATTTGCTGGAGAAAACCCTTTCTCAATTATTATGAAGCTTAAAAAGATATTGTTCCAAATTAATTTGAAATGCAAATACAATTCTACAAAAATAACTCTTAAGGTTTATGTTCGTAATAACGCATCTTTTTGGAAGCATTTGACGGTCGTTGTTATGAGATTTACGCTGGTATTTGTTGAATGGCTTCGGGTCTTTATTAAAAAAATTCAGTTTGTGCTAGGTCGTTTGAGTGAAGATTGAAAAGATTTTAATACCATAACCCTATATTATAAAACGGCTTGTATGTTTCATCGTTTTCACAGTAACTTTAATTTAATTATTTTAATCAGAGTATTGAATATAAAAGACCGTACTTAAGATCTCGCAAATAAAGTTCACACCAGAATAGGACACTTCACAAGTATGTGTACACATATATATTTTTCTCAAACAGGCATTGTGAGTATATAATAGGAGGACTCAGACTAGAGCGAGGCATTGTACTGCCTTTTGAAAGCAATTTATAGAATGTAGATTAAAGCACTTAATTAAACAACATGTACATTTGGAAAACACCTGGGGCGCTGTTTAATCTGTTTATATTACACACATTGCGATCTTTGGTTATGCAACAAATGCCAATAACATAGTTGTATAGGCTTAAACTGGATTTTCATAGCTTGAGGAAGAATTGTAATAATGGGAGATTTATAAGGCAGGTCATAATTTGTATTATATATTTCTCTTTCGTATTTTTGTTAAGGAGAAAATACAATAATGACTTTAAATTGGCTATACTCTCTGTACAACAACAAAGTTCTTGTAGTTATAAGTAGAATAAGAAATAAATTGTATTGAAGATCATCTAGCGTAAAAAAGTATATTAAAGACATTTTTACATTTAAAAAAATATAACGTATGATAACATATATCACGGATCTAATCGTTACCGACACTTGCAATAAATAATATGCTTACAATGTCCAATCCTGAAGCATTTAATATTTTGATTTGGATGTAAATTATGTTTTTCTTTTACAACTTATTTTGACGGACATGTTTTACTAGAAATAAGGATTAAAGCGGCCTTTTCACAGATTTTGTCATGTTTTGAAATGTGTCATTAAATGCTTTATATTGATAAATGTAAACATTGGATACAATAAGCTCCAGTAAAAAAAATCAAGAATAAAATTAAAAAAAGAAAAAATTTAACCCTCAGCAGGGCTCGAACCACTGGACCATGGAGTCCTGGAGTAAAAAGTCTACCAATTAGACCACTCGGCCATTCTTCCGAATACAATACCAAATGTACTTTATACTCTATATAAGCAATCCTCGTAGTTTTACAAAATGTAACGACAACAACAGAACTCTCCAAATTATTAATTCGTTTCGCGTTGCAACGCTTTATAACGTTCGGGCTTTAAAATCGTCAAAAGATGCATATACTGCTTATTTAAGAGCTTGGTAAATGTTCAGTATTACTATTTCCTCACAAATATCATAATTAAAACAAAATTTGCAATTCTGAAACAACTTTTGTCTAATTTATCAATTCACCCAAACGTGAAAAGGCCCCTTTAAACATAGACGCAATGATGACTTTTAATCATAGAAACATGACATGTATTGCTGACATATCACTCACTTAGATAACAAATCTGAAAATATTAATATACGGACAAAGTTAAATTGAAGTGGTCACTTTAGATGAAGTATTATTTAATTTCAAATACAGCAAAATAAACACTATCCAATACGACATTAACGTAAGGCTTAATATTACGTTCAGCGATTTTTTCCCTAACTGGGATAAGGACCGCCACCATGCTAAATGGGTTAAATAAGCACGAGACCCTGGAATATGGGAAATGTGCGTCGTGAAATCTTCAGATTGGGGCTTTATAATGGCTTGGTACTTTATTGCAAAAACTCATCTAAAAATTCTTTACATTATATTTTGCTTTAATGTTCAGCTTCAGTGCTAATTTTTATTTCATTGCAGGAAAACAATCGCTGATGATATCATGCACCATGGAATTGTCACCAGCTTTAAAGTTGTTAGTTTGTTTTGCCCTTTTTGTCATGAATTATGTTTTATCTGTATACATGATTGTTCGTCGTCACGAATATAATTTCCACATACCGAAAATATGTTTCAACATATTGCCGAGTAATAATATGTTGGTGTATCAACAGGTAAGAATAATAGTCATCTTCAGAATAAACTGCTCCGATACAAACAAAAACACATGCTTTTATGCAATAAACCACTAGAGCAATTAGTTCGTGTACACGTAAACATCGTGGGAATAGCACATTAAAATACAGGAGGCGCGATTCTTTTCAAATCTATTAGTTGCTTGAGGCTACATTTTAGTTGTGGTTACTATGCAATTTATAAAAAAATATGTAAGTTGCTTGAACCTCTTGCTTGTGGAGAGTGGTTTGGACGATAACTTAGCATACATATTGGCTACTGAAGTTACGCCTGAACATACACATGTATATACCATATTTCTGATCCACATTAGTGCCGGAATATAGTTCTGAATAAGGGCTGTATATGCCTGTTTCTTTAAATGTAGATCTGAACGTTTGGTCATATTTTGTAAAGTTATCAAACATTCTTTAAGACTAATAACTATCTTCTGATAATTGTAAGCATTTGTGTGGTCGGTAGCTCGAACAGTGCGCTTCAAACTTAAAATGTTTAATTTACTTTTCCAACGTCATCAAACCAAGATATAGAGGTTTTTGTTGTGTTATGTGTCTATGCTGTGTCAAGTGATTTTAACCGTGTAAGATATTTTGGTCAACTTGAATAAATTAACAACCAACTCGTAATTTTCACTGTGCTTTATTTGTCTTTAAATGTACTTACTGAAATAAGAGAACTACACTGCTTAATATGACATGTTTGCGCTGAAGGAATATAATCAGGACATATGAACGTAACTATGATTAACACTACAATGTCGCGATTAATAACCAATTAGTATTGTGGACAAATTAATGATTTTCCTCACATTTTCACATTTTTTTTAAGGAATATTAGCCGTAAATTGGAAGAACGCTATAATAATCACTATATGTTCAAACTTAGCAATAATTATACTCTTGATACAATTTACATGGTACATTTAATAATTAGTAAATCGTAATGCCATCCATAGAAATAGAATGCAAAAGCAAGTCAAATACATCTGTTAATATGAAATATATGACGAATAGTAAACAAACTTTGTTCATGGACGTGACATGTTTGCTGTTGTTATAGCAACCGCTGTAATTATTTATAGCACACACATACTCATTCAACGTTTGATTTGTGTCATACTTTGTACCTAGCATACGTACAGATTTGTAGGATAATAGCGGTTCTATGATATCAAGTGACGTCAATCATTTTAATTCATAGAAACAATATTATTGGTTTTATTTATATAGGCCATTTCATTCAACTTGGACCATCAATATACAGGATTGTTGACAAGTATTTTTATCAATCCAATATTAATGCGTTCAGTTTTTATATTCAGTCAAATGCTTATCACAAACAGTTCATGGCATCACGTATACTTATATTAGTTGTCAGACACTATATATACATATATTTTTATTTAATGAAACAATTTACCAGAAGTCTATCGACAATCAAGAAAAAACAAATCAAACAAAATACTTATATAATTACGACACGGAGTTCAAGTCAGGCGGACGTTTAATACTTTCATATACATTATGTATAGTTGATCATACCATAATGCAAAGGCATTGTGTTGAATTCATCTATGAAAACCTTGAAAGTGAGAACAAGAACTTTAGAACATCTATAATATCGGGGTATTCTTCAGACCGTAAAGTAATAAAGTGAAATGTTGCAATCTCGCATGCTTGTGTTCTTTACCCAATACAATGCGGACGATTAATGGTACCTACTACGTTCGGGCCTTAGAACAACACACTGTTCATATAAGATACATAGATGTTGTAAAATAGTGAATCAAAATTTACGCTATTCATCAGCCCTTATATAGATTAAATGAATCGTTTATAGGAATCATGAACCGCGTACGTGCAAAAGTTGAATCCAGCTGGTGTACTAACACACGCAGTGTTAAAACGATAACGTATTAAAAAAAACTGAGTCTTGCATACAGGTAGTTTATTCACAATGCAAATAAGATTGTCATATGCACTAGGTTTCTAAACGCTGTTTAACAGCAAACATTAACGCATTGTTGGGTCCGTCTTTAATGATTTACTTTAGAATGCATTGTTACTGGTACTAAGTTATTGTCGTTGCTGTTTCTGCTATCGCTGCTGTTTGTGTTTTAAATGACAAAAACAACGTGAAAGCATAAAAGACTCTTAAATTAAAACAAAACATTGACCAACACATCCAGATTCGAGTCTTGCCAGTTGCATACAAAATGTAGATTATTTATTTGACTCTCAGATTTTATATGACAATGAACCGACGTTAATATGTTCTCTAGAAATTGTTACGTACGGTTATTTTATATTGTTCTATAAATATATAACTATTGCAGATATGAGAATTTGTTGATACAAAAACCATCTCACTGATATTCAAATACAATTAACATATTTTAACTTACATGTTGTGCGTTTATGTAAACTTAATATACCAAATAAACGGAAGTAAAGTATCAAAATCAAAATAAAAGTATTCTTTACTTCACCCGGATTCTAAGCACACTACATATGTTTAAAACAATGACAAACATGTTTAAAAAAGACTCCTGCATTTACTACATAAATATATGTCTTTATATAAATATCAATACAAAACTATTTTTACAATTCAGGAAACATTTATTCATTGACTGTTGTTTGATTTGTAAAGTGGGAAGGTTTTAAGCATAAATCCACATGTAGTAACACGGTCTCTTTGTAAAAAATGCTTTAAGTAGGATTTGACCAACATGCTTACAAATAAGCGAATTTTGTTGTCCGGACAACCGCATGTAGTGTTCGCATCTTGACTCGTTAAACTGTCTCGAAATAAGGAAGTTATTGGTCATAATCCCTTTCACCTGAGATGTTCATATTAATCATTCATTCGCCTTTTCAACACCACCGATTGGTTAAAAATGGATAGTGTGTGTCCTTGTTTACGAATATTACATACGTTCAATTAAGTGCTTTGTCAAAATAAAACATTGGTCCTGATCAAAGTGCGTTAACATTAAACAAGCATACTAACTATACGAATTTAAATATATATTATATTCAACAATGAGTAATGTATTGAAATGATAATATTGCACCAATAAGTCAAAACGTGCAAAGTAGAACATTTCTACTGAGATTACCAGAACGGAACATAACGGAACTGGTGTCTTAGTTTCCCTTAAGGCAAAAAGTATTTGCTGCTGAAACAATGGCTGTTATTGGGGGAAATCCTTGATATTCAGCTTTCCCAGCACTCGCTTGTATGTATGCATTATAAGGCGGAACATAACACGCTTAAATACAAATTAAATGCAACTTCTTTGTTGTTTGTACAACTATACCTTTCAAAATAATTAAGTTTAGCATCGAGTGTAAGCGATTATACAACATGAAGCTTTTGTTATGTTAACGTTCAGTTTAGAATAGCAGTATTCGTCTTGGGACCGCTAGTTTCGAGTACAGCCATAACGCTGAAATTAACGAACATTATTAAAAGAGTATCGTATGGGACATTGTACTTACACTTCAATAAGAAGCATTAAATATTTACAGGTAATTATCATCGTTTAAACAATTGATAACACTGTAACAGAAGCATATGAACGGAAGTAAGTCCAACAATAGTACATTATTATTGTTATTCTGCAGACCGACACTTCTAATGCTTTAAAAACAACGTCGAACGGATGGAAAGCTCTGTAATTTTGTTCTACTCCCCTTTATTAGGTGTCCGAAGAATGCTATTTTATGAAAAATGTGTCATTGACTACACTTGCAAATAAAGTTGGAGCTCTACATTTTTGACGATGCTGCTTCAGCCAAGAAGCTCATCTAAGTTATCATACCATGAAACAAGAAATATCTTTTTTTTTAAAGATATACGGCGTTGATTGAGGTTGGAGTTGGTGAAAGGTAAAGAGTTCCATGAATGAGATCAAAGATAGCGAATGTCTTTTTCTGTGCAGTTCTTAGCTACATCACACGCAGTACGGGATGTTACGCGGAGTTTTCGCGGCTTATTTTACATTATTACATATTGCTGGTCATAAATACATACAAAAGAGAAAACCAAAAGAAGAATGGAAGTGAAATTAAAACATATGATTCAACCGGCCACACGCGAAGTATCCGTGAAATATTTATACGCGCGTTCTTCGAACAAACCTGTTTTATTGGTTTGTCGGGCATTGCTTTTTGATTCGATTATTAACAGTATTGAGAATCATCGCGCTCATGCTTAATACATAAGTCAATATGGTGGAATAATTCTTGCTAAATTAATCAAAAATTATATGTATCATGGAATTGTTGAAAACAAATTAAGAATCAATTAATGACATACCATAATTATATCGCTGAATATCTTTATTTAACATATATTTCTGGTCCTAAAAAATTCCAGTTCACCCAGTTCACGCAATAACAATTATTTTACTGGCCGCGAACTGACCCTGATACCTTGCGGGTTTGAATGCAATGCATTAAAATGAGGCCACGCTTCCACTGCTGGAACGACGGCTTGTTTAAAACTATATACTTACATGTTAAATGTTCAATTCCAAAAGCAAGTTAAAATGGTTTGCCCAAAACGAATATCAGGATAGGGAAAAACGATATTTTTATGAACTTAAATATGCTAGTACACAGACAGGAATATGATGTAATTACTAAATATGAGAACATAGCCTTTAAGTACAAACGCTCTGGCGCTGGCAATCCTCTGAAAATAAAAGGCGCACGCACAAACTGTATTGATGTCAAAAGTTGAGTATATAACTGTTCTATCTATCAAGCCTTTTCATTAGTGATAACATTGTTTCATGCTGAACACGCAGTAAAACAGTGTTACAAAGACGCGGTCATGTGTCCAATGTTCTGGTGGTATGCTCAAATCAGACAATGGAATAAATGAAGTGTATTCAATCGTGTCTAGCCTCGGTATTTGAATTATTTGAATTAGACATTTACAAAGGTCAGGTAAGGTCAAAAGTGACGTTAAACAGCTACGCCGAAAAAGTATTCACAATGGCGACTTGTACGTTAAAAACCGATGCAACAGATTGAGTTAGCTAAATGTTCTCAATCGGCATACCTCGCTGATTATCATTGATAATGGTAAAAGCAGCTTGATTTTTGTCCTTTTTCAAATTTATAAAGAGGTTTGGGACAGGAACCAGACACGAAACTGCCAGGTGCACCTCAAACGCTGTGAGCTGGGAAACCCCCAAATGTAGTTATTTTTAGATTTTATCGAGAATGCAACCCGCCTCCCAGTTTCGCTGAATGGGTCAAGCTTCCCACGGGTACTACTTTCCAGTTTTCCCAATTTTGTTAACGTACCCAAAATGTTTCGTATCCAATTGTTTTTCGTACCCATTTTTTTTCGTACCCAAATTGTTTTCCGTACCCATTTTGTTTTCGTACCCAAATTTGTTTTCATACCCACATTTGTTTTAGCATATATTGTTCGTACCCAAATTGTTCGAACCCAACTTTTTTTTCATACCCAAATTTTCGTACCCGCATACACATTTGTGGTGATCAAGATAAACTTAAATTGATGCTTTTATATCCATCCTCTTCAAAAGCATCGTAACACCAGTACTGTCGGTACAGTTCAAGATTACTAAGCGTAATAAAGACGATTAAAAAATCTTCCTGGATTCCCGTTAACAATTAAATTTGTACATGTACAACAATGTGTGTAAAAAAAGAAATATATCAAGAGTTGCATGTCGATATCACGTGTTACAACGCAAAAAGGTCATTGCCACAAAGGGGGAGTTGTTATGTAGTTTTTACTGAAGGATTTTAATGATAATTATTGACTGAGAAAAGCAATAACAATATCTGCAACGATCTTTCTTGTTATAATGTGCGTGCTTTGCAATTCGCTTGTGCGTTTTGATTTAAAAATAAAAGTTCGGAGTAAACGACATATAAGTACACGCGTTAAGACAGTCAACGTCAATTTAAGATCTTTCACGGGTTTATTGAAATAAACAAATACCAGGTAACACGAGTCGCCCGAATTGCGAGGACCAAATGTTTAGGGGTAAGAACGTGAATGTGTGTTATTAATGCTGACGGATCTGATTACAGGTAAATGCTGTTCACAGTTTTTCATGCATTGCAACATACTTAATTTTGATGTTTTTGCTGTGTAACACAATTGACCTTTAATAATACAATATAACTGTGTTTATAATATTACACGTTCAAGATACTGTTTCCGCCAGACATTAAGTTGGGGATAGGATGGTTTATTCCAAACTCAGTTAGTATTCCCTCAGCTTATATCGACTAAAGTTATTTCAACGATTTTAGCTCTTCTAATTCAGGCAAAAATCCATTTGTTTATCACGCATTTTAAAAACCAAAAAGGAAGCACACATGAACAAGATATATAAAATTGTCATAAATATAAACATGTATAAATATCGGATAAACCGTCAAGAGCGCATTTTTCGATTTTCGTTTCAGACCTGTTAACCACATAACTAACTCGATACTTATTAGTGCCATTGTATTTATAAAACAAAATACTGTCTAATTAATATCGGACGCTTTTCTACTCAAATGTCCGTTGGCGTTAAATTTTCATCAAGGGCATTGTATTAGATAAGAAGATGGTCAACATGCACACGATTTCTATCTGAACGCCTCGTATCAGCAACGCAATGTCGCCATGACACTTTATCCGCAGCATATTAGTATGTTCATTTTGAAACGATGCTACGTATAAATATTTCAAGATGTACACATTTCTGAATTCTACATAATACATATGATATAGATGTTTTTCCAGAAACGTTACAGAATGTAGATGCAAACTATTTATAAATGACAAAATACAATAAATAAATATAAATACAAAATTAGTTGTTGAACTATCATTATAACTTTCATAGATGATTCTTCATCTTGTTAACTCTGGTCCTTGTTTATTTATTATAGACGCTACTTGTGAACTTAATTAATGAAATGAAATCATTAAGTTTAAATCAGCAAACAAAATGAACTCATATTGATTACATACTCAACTGTTGTACTTGTGTACAAAAAGAACGATCTTACTTTCTTTAGTTTTTTAAAGACAAATCTGTACACTTTTACAGCTATTAATAGGTTAATAGCTTAAACTTCACATATGCAGGAAATAATGTTTTTAACTTCTGCAAGTCTCTTATTAAAAACAAGTAACCAATGGTCATTGATATTAAGGAAAGATACATACACTACGTCCTAAATATATACATTATTTAATCTGCTGTCAGTTTTATGGAGAAGTCAATGCAAAACATAAGCGTTTTAAACCGATTTGAAGAACAATCTTTCGATGCCCAATTCAATATGACACAACTTTAAATACTGTTAATTTAAAATAATAGCTTCCTTTTATTGGATATCAAAATTGTGTAAATTAATTAGATATTTTCATCGAGTATTTTGCTGTTCTGATAAAAAATACACATTTTAAATAGTTAATTTTTCCCTGAATATCAATTTCATTTTATATTAATTTTATTATCAATTATTATTAAAACCAACGCGATGTCTTTACCATGTAATTGTTTCAAGTAATATGAACGCACAACGTATAATAATTGAAATGCACAACTAAGAAAAAGTCATATCGTAACAAAAAAATAATGATCATTTCTGAAATAATGTAAACGCTTATAGTAAACTGTAAAATCATATAAATTCACTAAATAATAATGTCGGTATTAGGTTATCAACATGCATAATGACTCTGATCAACTAAATTTTCTTTCGCTCGCTTAATGTTTTAATGAATCTGTTAGGATATCATATTGCAAAGATTGTATACCCAAATGGTCACATTCAACGTAAGTCATTGATACTTTCCATGCTGCATAGTACATAGCAAACATGGCAGAAATGTATAGTTGAATATATTTTTAGAAAAATGAGTGTGTACACTTGACCTTGAGCTATAATTATTAATACGTGATTTTTTTTATTGAACTTGAAATTTCCATGAAAATAACAATAACAAATAAGGGGCATAGTTTTTTTAAGAGTATTCATATACATTTTTTACATGAAAGCACCTCTGAACAAATTGCACAGTTTTATATAAATGAACAACTACATAGATCTTACCTGTAACACCGCCATACAGAAGATGCTGTATCAAACAACATAACCACTGTGTCCTGAACAGAAGTTTCCAGACTCTTAACATGATCAAATCCATGTCGCTAACCTGTATTAAATATTCATTGCGAAAATCTGGTCATAAATCTCGCACTGTACTAGGAAACTATTATCTAATTTCAAAACAATAATATATAACCGGATATTTCCCAGTGCAAAACTTCGAAAATGTTAAGAAGTAATCACATTAGATGCGCTGCTAAGTTTTTGTAAACTTCCCTTAATGATCGAGAAGCTCAACTAACTAACCAGCATACGATCAAGATGCCAAGCGCGTTTTGGGAACCAGAACTATAATCAATATGTTCCCCTACTCTCTTGCACGAGCATATGTTAATATCTGAATGTAACAAAAGCTTCTACCTTCGCCAATTTGATAAAGCTGCTGTGTTAATTTGTTTCAAATAACATAATCATTATTATCTTTTTATATGATTTAGTATTAGCCTATAACTGTAAATATCGAAAAACGTGCCATCCGTATACGGCACGTCAAGTAATGAACAAGTAGATAACATTGAAAATGTGGATTTATTTCTCCGTGAATGAATTGTTTATTAGTTGGGTAGGTTTTAAAGTGTGAAATACAATAAAATACGGTTAATTTAAATAAATGACTATTAATAAGCCGATATGTAAACCAATGTATTAGACAACTTATAATATATAAGCCTATAGTTAAATATATAGCTTTGATAGGATGTCTTTAAATGAATAAATTATTCATTTTAAAGTTCATTAAATATATGCCAATTATAAGTTCTTAACATTCACCAACTCCAAACATAAATGTGTTTAAGTAATATATAATAATTGCCTCAAAACCAAAAACAATACATGCAAATACTTAACTATAAAACTAAGTTTTTAATTAGTTGATAAACCAATCGATGCATTTATTTGTTTTTTAATTTATGTTTTATTAATTATTTTGTTAATTTATGTTTATATCAATGTGTTTATATTTATTTATTAAGCAAGACCTTGTCATTTGGAAACGCAAGCCTCGTCACAGCCGTAGTATGATTAAGACATTGTCAACACCACTGAGGGCCTTATGACGTCATATTATCAAAACAGTCAACCCTTAATAAATGACTTCAAATAAGTAATAAATGTATATTTCCTAGATCTCGACGAATCCTTCACTATAACAATATATTAGTGCTGTTTGGAGTTATTCAGGTAAAGATTAAATATAATGGTCAAAGACAATACTTATATGTATTTGCGATGTAAAAAACATATATATAGGTGTTTCCACTGTAGGGGTTAATTTAAAGAAAATATTTCTTTAATTATCGTATTTATGGAACGTTTCATGAAGAAGATATACCAGCAACCAAATTACGCAAATAAAAAAAACCCTGAACAAACGTGAATATAATGGAATCTTGAAACGCTAAATTTTAAGCATCGCTATTGGTTTGACTCGCTTTGGGGCTATCTGATCACTCACTTCGGAGTTATATTTCAATAACATTTTCCTGTTTATATGAACACATATTATAACAAAACTATTCCAATCATACCAACATAAGTAAATATATAACAGCGTGCGGCTGATTGGCAGAACATATTTTATCTACTACATGCGTTAACCAGGTGAAGATTTCATATTTATCTCAGCATTGTCTTTCAGTGGAATGTAACATGGTCAGTGGAAAAATATTTGAAACCACTCACCAATCACCATTGTAAACCGATTAAAGAAAATGACAAACAACAAAACACTTAACATAATCACAAGATTGAAACATTGGCATGGTAAAATCTCTAATCTAGACCTTTCTTTGTTGGTTTTGTAATAAATAGCACAATGCACTTCAGAAACAAGTTAACAATATTCTTTAATAATTCACCTATTGTATTTACAATATATCTTGTCATCTCTTAAACAGCGCAGATTTATAGATTTTTTTCATGTATATCGGAAAACTGTTAAAGGAATAACCGTCGTTCTTGGTAGCCTATGACAGATAATATATGTTCGATATGCAATTTACTTATTATTTGCATTTTTATTCACACCGAATGTTTTTTATTGTTTATAGCAATCAATATTTATTTGACTTATTAACCAATATTTATCGATTCTGTTTTGTAAACAAAACATATGCATATGTGCTTGCGGTTATTTTACGGTACTATGTTGATAATGTCGTAGTTGAGCATGATTGTTCATAACAAATACAATGCTAGTCAAATGTTTAAAATGCACAAACGTTTGCTTACAATTTGACTTGACTTAAAGAAATATGTTATTTAGCAAAGACTGCATTCTAAGATAACCTACATATGCACAAAATTAATGTTGATACACACGCACGTTCATTCTAATAATAAATTGAAAATCCAGACTAATGTGTAATACAAAAATAAAATAAACAATTCTGCTAGGGTTGATAAGTCATAACGTATCAAACAAAATGACTCATGTATAAAAATACCAGCACCTGATATCCTTTCAAATATCACGGTTGATTACATAGAGCAGTGTGAGTATCTGATTAGTGTCCTATGTGCAATGTAAGGTATCAGAGAACCATTTATAGCCTTAATGGGTTATTGATCACTACACAATCACTTTCAGGACATCTTGTTTTTGTATTAAAGGCACTCCGTGGACAAAACAATATGATCAAATACCTATTGAACAACATAGAGCTCGATTAGGGCGTTGTTTTTGCAGTTATGTCTCCTCAGATCATTGGTAACCCGTTTGCTGGCACAATAAGCGTTGTCATATGGGGACACTTAATTAAAAATACATAAAAGCATTACATTTGCCACCACTCACAAAAAGAAATCATTAAAACGTTAATTATAATAGAAATAAGTTTTAGCAAATATGGTGAAGTTTGTTTGAAATTAACTTTCGCATCACTCAAAAGTTAAACTGCAGCGTATTTGTTAGTACATGATATTATTGATACAATGTCCTATTATAATGTCCTTAATCACTCTGAATCATTTGTTTTATGCATAATTAGCTATTGAAACGTTTTAATACTTATTGAGTAGCTGGGTTGGTATTATAGACTTAAACCTAATATTCATTTAGTTTGCAGTTTGTTCGGAATTCTTATATGACAAAATTTTGAAATATTAAAATATATGTTTGTGCCCACGTCAATAGGTACAGCTATTTCACATAAAGAGTGTGTACCACAATTGTGTCCGAACAGTAGTCGCAATCGGGCGATTTTGTATTGTGGAACCACCACTTAGTCGAACCAATGCGTCCGCCGATTGTGCTGACATGTCTACGATTCCTGGCATTGTTTTTGAATAACATTTGTAATATTTCGACACGCGCCGTAAAGTGTTCACAATTATCTGTACGTGTCGACTGGTAGACGTTCTTTTACGCATTTTGCCAAATCTGGCGCCTTCCTGTGACGCTTCCATATTAAATAGTATTATATTGTGATTTTAACATCAATGAGGAAAACAAATAGTAAAGTCTTCGTTCATTCACTTCAACAGTGTCAATCATACGTAAACAAAAAATCTAAGAAGAAAACTGTGTTACCATCGTATTAACAGAAATGTGTTTGCTGAACAATAAATGAACAATTTCCCCTCTCTCACCAATAGTATTACAAATGTTTAAGAACGTCTGATAAAAAAGTCTTTGTTAAGGTATTATTTAAAAACAATATTTCATAATAACGTTTGAGAATAACGTTTGAGAAGCTTGTCTAAGAGACATGTACACACTTACAGGTTTACATGCTGTTTCAAGCTGTTTCAAAGTTAATATTAAAATAAACGTATAAGAAGATGCGCTAATTAAAAGATAAAAACTACGAGTTATTACAAGGTCAAAAACATTTAGTCACGCATGATGTTTCAAGCTGTTTCAATGTGAAGATTATTATTCACTAATATGTATGTACACTGATTAACATATAAAAATTACCTAATATTACGGACAAAGATATAACGAATATTTAACACCGGCTTATTTGAAGCGATATGAAGAGATTTATCTTGTCAGCACGTTAATCATTATTTTAATCGTACAGTTGATTACACCGATAACTGTTTAAATCTGATGTTAAATTTGTTCCACGTAAAAACGTGTTCACCGTGATTGCATGGTTATTTTATAATTGCTTTTTCTTTATATATCCGTGCATATCTAGCATATAATTACTACCATGCGAAAGAGATGTAATTGAGCAGTAACTGTAATCACTCGAAAAATAAGTAATTTTAAACCTTAAAACATTTAATAGTGTTCAGTGCTGATAAAGCGTAAAATTAGAGAAACGCGATTTAAAAGTGAATCATTATGAATATATGGCGTACTTTGCTTTACACATTTACATATTAAGTACAAGTATGTTGTTGAAGTTTAAGTATCGTGTGTCACCTATACGGAGAATTTTACTAAAATCATTTTTAAATATAAGCAGTGTTCTGCAAATAAAAACTATATATTTCATGAGGTTTCTCTATTACCTTTTATAGCAATTTTCAAAATGTTTGCGCTTTTTGCGAAACACTGTTCTTTCAGCCTTCATCAGATAAACAAAAGTAGAAATTTCTATGAAGTATGCTGTAGTACATTTGATTTTTGGCCAGATTTTCCACCATAATGGCGTTACGCATAATTTAGATCATTTTTCATAGTTTTAAAATAACTACTTTTGTGAGAGGAACGACAATCATCGATTTATCTATTCAATCGATCATTCGATGTCAAATTTTGAAAAGGCGAATCAAACGGCAAACTTATTTCGTTTTAGAAACAAAACTTATGTTGAAAGAAGGAAATAGGTTTTCAGATGTTATATCATGAATAACATTTCGTTTGGAAATTAAAATAGTGATGAATATTTTGTCTTGAATCAGTGGACTACAAAATTGTTTTTAATGCCATAATTAAACTTCACTTACTCAGTATATAGAGAATTCCAGGTTACTGCCTGCTTTTTTGTAATATATCAGGCAAGGCTTCTAATAATACAAAGACGTGGCTTGCCGAGCCGTTATTTTATTCATGCCGAGCCTGATGTCAAAATATCACTTTACTAAAAATTATTACTTTATAGTTGATTCCGAGTAATATGACTTACCTCTTATCATTATCGACTGATATAAGAACTTCCTCTTGAACTGATATAAAATATATCGTGCAACGTTATATCAGGCAGATATCGATGCAGCGGTATGATAGAAAACATATCATAGGCAACATATAATCATTAAAAAAACATTTTTAGTATCTTTATTCGTATAATTGTACATGTTATATAGCAAGATATGTTAAATAATGAATAATATATATTTGTAAATCCTCTGGTACGAACTTTTATTTGTTCGAACTATTGACAGACCTTTTTAAATATTAATTATTAAGTACAATTCAAGGATCGATTAAAGAACGGTTTATTTCCTTGATACCTGGAATGACGGATATTTTAATCGAACATAATGTTCGTTACATGTTAACATATTATGCACAACACACCCTTTCCTTGTCTCATGAGGAATACATTCATTTAACCTTTTTGGGGTTTTAACGTTGAATATTTCGATGCTTACATGCTATTGCACTCCTATTTTCCTCTCAAAGATGTTATTCGTATGCTTTGGTTGATATGCAATTGTTTATAACTATCAAACTGTTTTGCTTTAAGTACCGTGCTGAATCATTTAAAATGCTATGTGGAAATCTTTTATTGAGTTACACTATATACAAATAATACAATGCATTCAAGATTTATTAAATGATTTGATAATTGACACAAGGTAATAGTAGATCGGCTAAATACGGGTATATAGCAAACATCGAACTTTTTCTGATTTATATAACTTAATTATTTTTTTTTAAAAATCGCAAAGCGTTTGTCTTGCACTACCATGAACTACATTCTCTCTTTTTTCAGTATATTCAAATTCAATAGTACTCTGGTTATGAAGTGGATAATCAACATGGTCAACATGCACGTGTACATATGTTGATCAAGTTTGATGAAGATCTGAGACGCATTTTAAATAAAGCACAAACACCCCTATGTGAAACAAAAAGATTTTGAAAACGAAGCATACACTAATTATATATTATTCTACTATCCAAAATTAGAAGTAAAATGTGCGCATACGCATAGTTATGATGCAAGGTATTTAAAGAAACCACCTTGTCTTCTATATAACAATATACCAATACATTTCATGGTGCTGAACCAAAAGTGTATGCAACCGAATCGATTAATTATAAGGACATGTTAATATCTAGTTCATCGACACAAACGCTGTGTATACATGTTTACTTTAAGCGTCTACCTATTGTTAACAAGACGCTTTTCTGTAGAAAGTGCGACTTGCTGGAGAAAACCGTTTCATAGTTTTAATGAAGATTAAAAAGATAGTGTTCCAAATTAATTTGAAATACAAATACAATGCTACAAAAACAACTCTTAATGTTTTTGTTTTGGTAATAACGCATCGTTTTAAAGCATTTGACGGTCATTGTTATGAGATTTACGCTGGTATTTGTTTAATACCTTTATAAAAATACCTTAAGTTCTTTATTAAACAAAATCAGTTCGTGCTAGGTTCTTTGGGTGAACATTGAAAGGATTTAAATAATAGAACCCTATATTATAAAACGGCTGGGATGTTAACTCGTTTTCACAGTAACTTTAATTTTATTATTTTAATCATAATATTGAAAAACCGTACATAATATATCGCAAATACAGAACACTTCAAAATCGGACACTTCACAATTATAATGTATAATACAATTTTTTTTTCTTAAGCAGGCATTGTGAGGTCTCATACTCGAGCGAGGCATTGTGCTGCCTTTTGAAAGCAATTTATGGAATGTAGATTAAAGTGCTTCATTAATGGCTTAAAGCCTACAGTCTAACATAATAGAAACTATTTTAACGGTGTATCATCGCATTTGCTAAATGCTTTAATATTATTTCCTTTAGTTGAACAAAACGCATATCATATTATGATAACCAGTTGAAATATCTTTTGGTAGACCCAAACAATGAAATCAAAAAGGACATTATTCAAGAATTATATAAAAGCATATGCTTTGTCATATTATAATACTGTGAAAACACACAACATAACACATGTTTTGAACAGAATAAATCAAAGTACTACACCTCTATGCCGAAACAGTATCTTAACCCGTTGCAAAACAACCATTATATAGTATGTAAAAAATAAAACTGACATTCCGGCATGCATCAGGCAGCATCAAATTCAGCAAGATAACCAATTCATGTCGCGTTCACATGCTACTGATATACAAATACTCGCACAATATCGACACTATTGGACTCATGTCATGAATATTTAACGCACTCCATGTATACATATAACTAGTAAAGTACCGATTTAACAACAAAAACACAAATACGCGTGATGTTCAAGTGTTTACGTTGGATGTCTGGATATGTTAGAAGGAAATAAAAAATCTAAAAACAGATTTAATGAGTTCATAAACAGTTCATAATTAAACGTGTTAATTAAAAAAAAAGCTTTTTTGTTTACTCGTTCTACATGAGTCATGTGCACATCGGTAGAAATTTAATCAAACAATAAAGATAGGTCCTATACGAGATTAAACAAAAGTGTGGTATATCTCTGAACATTACGAAATGGGTATGTCATTTTGAAAACGCATTTCCAGATGTCTTGGAATGTTGCAAAATTATTAAGAAACAAAGTCAAAGAGACGAAATTGGAATATGAATGCAGAACATGACCTCAGTATAAGGCATTCAATAAATTATGAAAGCGAATACAAGCTTGTGGTCAAGATGAAGCTTATGCATTATGGTGGGAGGGAATATCCCACCTAAGGCAACAGAGACTGCGGCAATCAGTAAATGACTCTACTCGGCTCACAACCGTCCCTATTTACATAAATGGTCCAGCTGGAGTGTAACACGGCACCACGGAACATCATCTCAGAACGTGGACACAATAGTAAAAGTATTAAGTTAATTCAAATCAGTTTGTTTATGATACTAATTATATGATGTTATAAAATTGTATACAAATAATATAATGTTTAAGTTCTAAACATCAATTGTCTTTTTAAATGTTATGAATTCAGCAGTAAGTATAAATGTTCTGATACAAGCTATCCTTCAAATCGAGCTTAACTGAATTCTGTTAAAATATAACAATCTTCTTATACCAAATGGTTGCCCAAAGTTGTGTAGCTCTTTGATGTAAGAACCACGTTACCGTTAAACAATAAACATGTAACAATTCATGTGTATGCAATTTTAACTCAATACTTCGGCAGGCAATTCACTCATAATAAAGACAAAATAATTATAATTAGGTAGCAACTCCAAGACGTTTAAAATAAAACATAAGTATGGCGTTAATCTCTCGCATCGCATTATTGGGCTGTATGGTGAAAGTTCAAGACGATGATACTTGGTAATGCACGGGGTCATTACATATCATACTCTTCTGTACTATCAGAACATCTGAAACCACCTTAACAAAGAAACAATCGATCCACCTCCGTTCGTTTACGCTTTGAAGACATAGCTCGATGAAAATTATGTTGTACATATATACCCATAGCTAATTTTAACGAACACATTTATTGGAACATATAAGCCTTTTATGTTAAAAGATTTATTGATGCAAATCTCAAAAATATATTATAAATAATAACATTTACAATGCTTATTGAATACGTGTTTATCAGTTATAATCAATCATTCATCGAATGCCTACACGACTGTGCCTTCTATCATGTTCCTAACATAACTTGACCGTCTTTGATGTGTCGTATAATCTTGGACACATGGGTGTTATTCTCTTCAGCATGATGGTTTTCTTTATAACTGGCATTTATTTGTATAAAATTAATATTATATATAAGTTAATCACATAAACAGTATTCTAAATAGTAAAAGAATTAAAGTCGATCATAACGTTCGCATTTAAAGTACAGAAATAATTTCTTCTTTCAAATGCGTTTGAAATACTAATACAATTTACAACCAATAGCAGCATGCACACCGTTCTTTCAATGAGTGTTCATCGTCTCATAACAATTCAGCATAATAAACAGGTTTTACACACTTAATATGCCTCAGTGTTGTTTAATAGGTCTTAATTATCTGGAATAATATTGTTATATACATGAATACATATAGTTATAAATGATCAATTTTACTTTTGGTAAATTTAAAACAACGGGTAACTAAAAGAGAATTCAAAAAGAGCCTAAAGTAACCAAAGTAGCTACATGTTGACTAAAATCTTAAATATTTTGTTGTTAAACGCCCTCTTCCCCAAAACTATCATCTGGATCCATATAATGATTGTATTTGAAAGGAGTCTGGATCAATAACGTTATTGCTTGAATAATGAGTTTTCCTACACCGCGTACGATAACGTATGAATGCAAAAACGTTTAATTGGTTTCTTATTTTATTTGCACAGCTCAGCTCCAAATATTTGAATATTTTAAACGATCATTTGGCATTCTGTTTGATCATCTGCGTTGCATGATTAATAAAAATGCAAATTGACAAATTAAATATCCATAATAGTAAAGGCGGTAGGTTTTTAAAACCGTATTTTACACAGAAAGTACAAATGGATTGTAAAAAGGATATCGGAAGTTCGACAGCATTTGATTGAATATTGTATAAATAATAAATATTTGATAACGATAATGATGCTCTTTACAAATATGTACACAGTGATACCTTGTTATAGCATGTGGGAATGCTAAATAAGGTTATTCGGTGTTTCCACAGGTTCATAATTTGCGGACGTTTTCAATATATAGAGGCTTTATTAGAGATTAGAAAAAACGATTAGAAACAAATAAACAGCTCCGGATAAACTGGCGGTGTTCCTACCAAAATGATTTGTTGATAATATTATGGCACTTCCATCATTATTGGTACAGACCTATTCTCATAACTAAAGACAAAATAGACAGAAAGTCTTTACGCTGGCAATGCTCACAAAAAATGTACCACGGTAAGCGTAGTAAGTTAGGCCTCTACATATAAGGGTAAGCAACATATGCAGTAAAGAAAGAAGAGGCTGAAGCGTTTCCAGACGGACAGTTACAGGCAGAAGCTATGATCAAGCCTCCAATGCACTAAGCAAGGATCATAGATGGCAGACGTGATAAATACTGCAATCATTATTATAATGAAATAAAACCTAAACTGCATAACAGTTTTTCAAACAGATTCCTGTGCAGTCCTGGAAGGAGTTACAGCCATGAAACTACCAAGCCCCACGGCAGCACTACCAAACATAAAGTGCTTCAAAAAATTAACTACATTGGATCCACTCTCACTGCGGAGTAGAGAGAAATGATGGTCATAATTGTAAAGCTTGGAGCGGAGGAAGACCAATAGGATACCGGAGTCAATCTAGAAGAAATGAACTTTATCGTATGTGTTTTCCGAATTTAACAGTTACGGGAAAGATATTAGGTCTTGTTAGGACTCGGAATGAACATACTTTTCTAGCTTCATAGCAGTAATAATGTATTAAAGCTACATATAAACAAGAAATATTCCACCTGGTGCCCCTGTACAAGAAGCTGACCTTATGCCTTAAATATCTACACATTATACGGGTACAATTAACCACTGAGGAAAAGTGTTATATATATTTACCTTTGCACCTTTGCATTATATAAATCAAATAAAAGTAAGTGCACTTAAACAAAGATGAAACCACACAACAAATGGATATATATATCCCATACACACAGCACATACACACAACACATAATCATTACATAAATATTGTAAAAGTCTGAGTAACTATCATATATTAAAATTCAATTAATTCAAGAAATATTTTAGTTTTTTTTTAGTTTTCTCCAATTGTGCCACCCTTCTTAGAGCATTTATAATCAGGTTTGAAGTAGCACATTTTTAGGATATCTCCTAAAAATGTTATTATCAAACACGCAGTCATTTCATAATAAATTATTTTAACAAAATACTTAACTATTGCTTTATTTACATATTAAACGTATTGTTTAAACTAAAAGCCATTAGTCCCAAACAGATTATCGGAAACAACATATAGAAGTCAGCTACTTAAACCATACTGTTTATTCAAATATATTTCAAATAATGTACAAAAAATGTGCTGCTGAACATGTTAAGTATTAAGCGGGTAAATTAAAACTTCATCGTAACTAACATATAAAGATCATACTTTTCTGCCATGTAAGGACCAACATGCTAACAAAAAGCAATAAACCATGACCATAATAGGCGTATTTAAACTAGCTGCAAATTTTACGAATTCCGTATTAAATACCAACGCTTGATTAGCTTGATCATTTAAAATATCTGATTGATGAATAATGAGCACACAATATTTGATCAAGTCGGATAATTGGTATTATTGATGTATTCTTAATATGAACGCAATACTAGAATATCGCAGTTCCCACGTTACTGTCAAATTCTGTGTCGCAAATAGAATTGGTGCCAACAAAGTATCCCCACGAACGCGATAAGACGATTTTTCTTTCAGAATCAGAAGCATACTGTAGCCGCGAGATCAAAAACAAGGCATTAGCATTCATGGCTGTACACAGACGATATATTGAATACCCTGTGCGCCGTTTTCTTATGTTTATTTAACCTAAAATGCGCTTTCCCGTTTGCACTGTTTCCAGCTTCCAATCTTATATTACAGAAATTGATATTTAGACATTAAAAAAAATAGAACAAATAAAATATTTATATGTTTTTCAGACATATTAAAATACACATTCACACATTATTTATTCAGCTATTTGAGAGTTAAAGTTCGGACAGCGTCGGAAAAAAACGTAGTTCTCGTAAGCTGCCCGAAGACAATCTCGAGTTCGTACGTGAATGTTCGAATATCGTCGCGGGAAATTCACATGGAATATATTGTCACACAAAAGATCAAATAAATCGTTTTGTATCTCGTTAAATCTATGTTAAATTATTGCTACAAGGAACACTGATTTATATGAGGTTAAAATTTATCGTACAAAATATGTTACGACATATTCTTTGATTTTGAGAATCTATGTGGCTTTAAGGGATCCACTGACCAAGACTTGACAGAACACAAGAGGAGTCCCTCAGCGTAAGGTAGCCCAAAAACTCGGTCACCAAATTTTATCTCTCTCCCCTCTCCCTCCTTTCTCTTTCTCTGTCTCTCTAACCCTCTCTTTCTCTTTCTGTTTTTTTAATCTCTCTCTTTCTCTGACTCCCGCTCTGACTCTCTCTGACTCCCGCTCTGACACTCTCTCCCTCTCTCTCTCTCTATCTCTCTCTCTCCCCCTCACTCCCTCTTCCCTCCCTCCCTCCTCCAACCCCTGTCTGTCTGTCTGTCTGTCTGTCTGTCTGTCTGTCTGTCTGTCTGTCTGTCTGTCTGTCTGTCTGTCTGTCTGTCTGTCTGTCTGTCTGTCTGTCTGTCTGTCTGTCTGTCTGTCTGTCTGTCTGTCTGTCTGTCTGTCTGTCTGTCTGTCTGTCTGTCTGTCCGTCCGTCCGTCCGTCCGTCCGTCCGTCCGTCCGTCCGTCCGTCCGTCCGTCCGTCCGTCCGTCCGTCCGTCCGTCCGTCCGTCCGTCCGTCCGTCCGTCCGTCCGTCCGTCCGTCCGTCCGTCCGTCCGTCCGTCCGTCCGTCTGTCTGTCTGTCTGTCTGTCTGTCTGTCCGTCCGTCCGTCCGTCCGTCCGTCCGTCCGTCCGTCCGTCCGTCTGTTTCTCTCTCTTTGTCTGTCTGTCTGTCTGTCTGTCTGTCTGTCTGTCTGTCTGTCTGCCTGTCTGTCTGTGTGTCTGTCTGTCTGTCGGTCCGTCCGTCTCTCTCTCTCTCTCTCTCTCTCTCTCTCTCTCTCTCTCTCTCTCTCTCTCTCTCTCTCTCTCTCTCTCTCTCTCTCTCTCTCTCTCTCTCTCTCTCTCTCTCTCTCTCTCTCTTTCCCCTCTCCTTCCCCCTCCTTCCTTCTTTCTCACACATTTACACCCCTAAGCATCATACTCGTATTAAAATAAAGTAATCGAATAACATAAAATCGATGCTTTTAAATGCTATGATGTGATATTTCCAATAACGATCGGAATTAAAATCGATACTAGATACACACTTTGTATCACAATTGGTGTACTATAATAGTTTGCAGATAATTGCATTATACGGATCGGTTTCTTGCAAAAATTGTATTTAAATTTCAATTCACTTTACATAGTGTACCTTGTGTTCTGGTCTCTTAAATGTACAATGTATCGGCATAAATGTAGGAATTATAAAAGGCTATTCGTATGTCTTATCAAATATGATAAACATTCTATAATAAGTAACCTCGATAAATAGTAGTTTGATTAGCAAATTAGCTTAGTATATTTATATAGCTGGATATTGTAAATTGTTGTTATCTTTTATGACTAACGTTTGGTTATATCCTGAATATTACACATCCTGCTTTTCATAACTTTGCTGGAAAACTCTGTTTTATTTTTGACTACACAATTGAAACTATATTTAGTTTGTCTTGTTGGATATATGTTATATGTACAATCGACACAACATTGATAACACGTTTAGACCTGTGATTTTGTTTTATGAATCATTATTACTTTTTTATTTTTTTTATTTACTAATGGGAAAATTTCCTACTGTATAACTGCGTCAGAAATAAATTTACTAAGGGTCAGAAAATGTCACAAACTACTTTTGCAGTGTTCTCCACAAATGATTGTCTATAATTGTATTGCACGAATTTAAACAGGTTAAAGCATTTCCATTCGCTTCAAATACAGTAAATGACATATAAAAATCCAATGATACTTAAACATCTCTCACGTTTGTTCTATGAACAAAGATGTGCTGGTGGTGGTTTTATCATAGCTCTCTGGTTAACCCGACTTCGTAAATCATGCATGATGTATAGGTATATTGAAACTCCAGAAGCACCAGCAGGCGCGACAGTCCTCTAACCTCTTTTTACTTGCGTTGTATATATTGTATATAGGGCAATGTACTTTACTATACTGAACGACCGATAACTATACATATTCATGGCTAAAAAGGAATCAACGCCGATAGGAAAACGTCTATTCACAAGTGCTTTGTTCAAAATGTGTTCTGACTTGTAGTCCATTTATGCTGTAATTTTAGTTTGACCGTAAAATATTTTAACAATAGTACATGCATTATCACATTGTTCGTCTATGGTAGTTTCGTGTGTTTTCTGTAAGTTAAAGTGATTGATAAAATGATAAAACTTTCAAATACTCTTGGGTATTCTTAAAATATATGTTTGTGTAAGCTTAATAACAATATGTCAGGCAATAATTTAACTCTTTACTTCCTGTTATAGCATACATTTTACTTAATATCTTTACTCAACAATAGTTATGTATCGTTTTGTCATTTTGGTTGTATTCAAAACGATGTCCACGAAATTTACACTTTTTTGTTGAGTGTTGCCCTAATTTATAAGCAACACACGTTTCATTTCGCAGTAAGGGGAGGGGCATGCGTTTGCAGATGCTAACTGAAGGAATGGTGACTATCGATTTCTTTTGGTAGCTTTAATTTAACGTAATTAATGAATAAGAATCTCAATGCATATCGGTTATGCCTAAATGTCGCTCGTCATCCAATAGTACTGATTGAGAATGAGATGTCTCAGATTACAAACGCATACATACAAAGTGAAACGTCAGCTGCACGGGCAGGAGCGAAACTTTTTTATACAGCGTTGACAGCGTCTGAAGACTGGAAATAGAACAAGACTTATGATTTGTTAGGCATACGAACTACTGCATTCAAACAGAAGAAAGGAACCATTTAGAGAAATAAAATACACATTACTCGACATTTAAAGGGATCTTTTCACGCTTTGGTAAATTGACAAAATTGAAAAAAGTTGTTTCAGATTCGCAAATTTTCGTTTTAGTTATGATATTTGTGAGGGAACAGTAATACTGAACATTTACAATGGTCTAATATAGCCATTATATGCATCTTTTGACGATTTTAAAACCTAAAAATTATAAAGCGTTGCAACGCGAAACGATTGAATAATTTGGAGAGTTCTGTTTTTGTCGTTAAATTTTGTGAAACTACGAAGATTGCTTATATAAGGTATAAAATACTTCATGTATATGTACTCGGCTGAATAGCTCAGTAGGCTAAAGCGTTTTTACTTCAGGACTCTGGCAGGACTCCAGGGGTCACTGGTTCGAAACCTGGTCGGGGCAA
This sequence comes from Dreissena polymorpha, assembly GCF_020536995.1. Lineage (NCBI taxonomy): Eukaryota > Metazoa > Mollusca > Bivalvia > Myida > Dreissenidae > Dreissena > Dreissena polymorpha. Next base: position 90,606,119 of record NC_068358.1, read on the forward strand.
TGTTCTTTTCCTTTTTTTGATTTTATTCTTGATTTTTTACTGGAGCTTTTACGATCCAATGTTTACATTAATCGAAATAAAGCATTTAATGAATAAGTTAAAAAATGCCAAAATCTGTGAAAAGGCCCCTTTAAGCTGCGATAGCACGAATGAAACCTTATTAACCCATTCGGTACTTTATTTATAGAACCAACTGCCATACAATAAAACTCAAAGTGCAAGAAATGTCTTAGGACGGTTTCAAAATAATAATAGTAGGTAGCTTCACCGCTGACAGCGTCTCATGACTGAAATTTGAACAAAACTAGTTATTTGTATAGGTATGCAAACTGATGCATTCAGAAGCACAGATCATTCAGTTATAGTAATACACTACACATAAATTGACTCGACAGCTGCACCAGGCAACAGGAGTGAAACCATATTATACAATGCGGTACTTTATTTATGAAAGCAACAAATTATCAAACAGTAAAAAAAAAAGTACAAGAAATATATTTAACATTTTCTATAACACAATTATTCGTTATTTAACTGCAGACAGCATCTGAAAACTGGAGTAAAAAATAAACCATCCCTCTATTGTTTATTTCTGCCCATTTGTCTTTAATTGTTTCAACCTCGAGGAAACGACTCCTTTATACAATATATAAGCTCTGTTATTTATATAGATGTGTTGGTATATTTCAAGTAACGAAATGATTGAACTACAAATCTAACAATATAGTGTATGGGTGGAAATCACACACTAAATTATTTATAGATCTGAATGAACGTGTATAATGCATAAAATAATTTGTAAATGCATCAAAATAACAACATACACAATCAGTGGCGATGCTTGAAGCAATATGATTGCGAAATAAATTAGTTTATTTGTAAATCAGAATCCTGCTAACTTACCTTGTGCTTATTGCTTCTTAATTATTATATGTCTTAGGAGGTTATTTTGTCTGTAATATTATAAAACATTCTGAGGAATTAGCTTTGAGATTCGAAGTTTAAATAAGTAATGACACAATTCATAAAAATACATTTCAAATTACACGTTATGAATAGGATACGATGAACTGTTGCTTTATTAACACCATAACGGCCCTTAATGTATTTGACCACGGACAATACATGTTATGATTCGATATCGCTGTGGTGTTCTTATATGGTAGATGATGACCTTCGCATTAAACAATCACAAATGATTGTACCGATCTATTGATAAATCATCTGATTTGCATAACAAAAGCTACGAAAAACGACGAATAAACCTTTTGTTATATGGTTGTGATTTTGAATCATACTTACATATTAGCATGTGCAGTCTGTCGACTCAATGACATGGTAATTGGGCAAGCCTCTATGAGTTGTAGCTTGAAATGCATTGATTTAAAGTATTATTCTTTTGATTTTGCGTCAACGCATATCAGTGCACTTAGCATGCAAATCTCATGAACTTAGCAGTACTACAACAACTCAACACTTATTTGTGTCGGTATAACGCTTAAGACACAACAAACAATACATATTGTGTAGAAATCAATAAACCATCAAAACGTTAAAGCCACACGCCTTGAAATGAAATACATGGCAAAGCAAATTTAAGTATAAATAAGAAACATATTTTATCGATGCCAATTAGAATATATCTGGTGGTTACAAGGTAGAAATCAGTCTCTTTTGCGCTTTAAAACTAAGAAATAATCGCGTTTGTCGAAATGGACGTACACGTCTAGAAATCCTACTTTCGGTTTTAAAATCGGTACAGTTTGAAAAATGATAAATAACTTGCTAACAAGGCTTTATATTTAATTGTATCTTTCTCAATTAGAATATATCTGGTGGTTACAAGGTAGAAATCCGTTTTTGCGCTTTAACATTTTAAAATAATCTCGTTTCTCAAAATGTATATATAAGTTTAGAAATCCTACTTTCGGTTTCACAATTTAAAAAAGTAATAAATTACTTGCTAACTGGGCTATAGATTTAATGACAATTTTGCACACTTTCAAATTGCATCTTTATGTATTGATTAACATGTACTTCATTTCAAGGTGTGTGGCTTTAAATGTAATGATTCTACCTTGCAAAGGGCACCAATATAAAATCCGTCATGCTTAATGAGATCGACCATAATACTTGAAAGGTAATACGGTACCGAGAAATAAACACATCGGTAATATAGTTCAAATAAACGCCTTTAGATTGGTCTACTCCTAACCGCAACACGTTTTGTGACAATGTTATTTAAAGACAAATAGAAATCAGCAAACAACATATATGCATAGGCCACAACTCACTACCTTTATTATTATCTTGAACACGATTGTTGAATTTATGTTGATTTCTAGTTTAAAATTGTTAAGGTAGATAAGTTGTACTGTTGCATAAATGTTTATACTAGGGATGTTAACGAATATCCGAATATTCGGTCCCGGACCGAATATTCGGATACTGTTTTCCGAATCGAATATTCGGAAGAAAAAATAAAAAATCGAGTAATTTCAAAGACTTTGTATTTGTAAAATTTACTTCAAACTTTGTAAAAAAAGTTGTTCCTCGTGTCATAATGTTTATTCCGGTTGGCGCGATAATGCGTCGCTATGGTGATGACAGTATACCGGTCATAAATCCCGCTAACAAAGCCAGACACTTTGTGTCAAAATTATGATAGGTGCAAATGGCGTCGGCAATCAAAACACCGACCTGCACTTGATCCAAATGACTCGAATTACATTTAAAATTATCAAAGATTAAATGAGTAAAGGAAAAGCCAACTTTGTGTAAAAAAACAAATAAGACCGTTTGGCAATTAAAACACCGACCCGTCTTGATATAATAACTCGAATTACATTTAAAATGATCAAAGATTAAATGAGTAAAGAAAGAGCCGACATGGTGTGAAAAACAAAACAGATCGTATGGTTATAATCAATCAAAAAAGCTTTTAGAAAATAATTTACTCAACCTCTAATGAGTATTTGCGCATCGTATGGTCAAAATTAATTACTCAATATTCAATCAGGTATTATACTTAAAGAAATGTTTTTGGTATTGCACCCTCATTTAATTGAAAATATTATAATTGCTACACCAATATTTCACGACATCACCCGATAAGAAGCTGCCGATCCAAGTGTCTTTTTAACGTGGCAACTTTAAAAGACTGACTGTTTAGTCTGTTAAACAGGTTCAAAGTGTGTTGTGGCTATGTTCATAATTCGTTTAAGTTCAGCTTTAATTATATGTAGATCTAACTGTTTTGTCATGTAATTATTTTGTCGTCATGTAATATTATGTTTCTCGTTCTATTGTTGATGTACGATATTAATAGTTTAAAAACAGTTTTTGTCATTCAATTTTAACAATAAAAAGTAATCAACAAAATCAGCTTCGAATTAGCGACGGCAACGTTGTGTCAATATTTAGTCACTTCCAGTGAACTTCCGGTAAAAACGAAAGTAGAATTCATGGAGTAATGGTACGGTAAACAAAGTTGACTTTTTTCCAACAGATGTTGACCGAATAACCGAATATTCGTTCGGAAAGGTGACCGAATATTCGAATACCGAAATCGGTATTCGTTGCCATCCCTAGTTTATACCTGTATTGATGCATAATCTTAAGGTGAACGCCGTTTAAGTACATTGAACTCAATGCATCAGTATTTGCTGTCTTCATACACAATATAATTGCGACTAACATGCATTCAGATGGAATTCTACACCATTTTAATTGCAATATCTTTTGCAAATAATATATGGGCCGTGCTTTGTAAAAAGGGGGTTTAATGCATGTGTGAAGTGTGTCGTCCCAAATTAGCCTGTGCAGTTCGCAAAGACTTATCATGGACAACACTTTCCACTTTTATGATATTTGTGTTTACATAGAGACTACTTAGCAAACTTCCAGTGTAGGCGGAAAGTGTCGTCTTAGCCTGTGCGAACTGCACAGGCTAATCTTTTGCGACACTTTACGCACATGCATTGAACCCCAATGTTCACAGAGCACGGGCAATATAATACATTTAAAAATAACAAAACACTTTTTGTACTTAATATAAATGTACGTTGTATTAAAGACATGTCTGACGTTGCCCATCAATTTAGCCCAAATCGAAACTACTGTTTATGTTATTTTTTACTGAAATCAAAACCTGTCTATGGTTTGGTCGTAGGTTTGTACGTGTATGTAGAAAATGTTCATGTGGATTTTACAACACATCTATGAAATGTAAGGCTCAGGGCATCTCATACAATTTTAAGGCAAGTTTATTGTGGTTTTGAATTTATGCGCGCAATCAAGTCATCCGTGTTAAACACACAATATAACCAACAAACAAACTTTGATCAATTATCGGTTTAACAATTGTATATTATAATTTGTGTAATATTGTTTTCCTTAAGAACTTGTTCGGCAATATGGAAAATTGATTCCGTCTAGACTGTCACAAGAACATTTAATGTGTGTTTGTATCATCTCATCACCTATATAGTAGCAATATTAAATTGCATGACAGTCGATAAGCATATATTTCAGTGTCGATTGGAATGATACTGAGTTGACAGTTTTTGCTGTTATGTGTTGCTTTATGCGCATATGACCGGACTTAGGTCCGAGCTTAGGTTCGATAAATAAACAGGAATTTTTTATCAAACGAGTTATCGTTGGTTGACAACGAGATTAAGTTCAATAAAGCATCCTTATTTAATATAATACCGAAACAACATAATGACCAATGTTGGTTGACATCTGAAAAACCCACGTCATGTAGAACAGTCATGTTTCTTTTTGTGGGAACAATTAAAAGCTCATAATCCATTTGAACAGCTATCTAATCAATAGCATTTAAATAACTTGTACACACACATATACGTCATTTGAACACACAGGCCAACTGGGAACCTGCTATACACGCAAGGTAGATAGTAACACATTAAGGCAATTTATCATACCACCGCATTGATATCTGCCTGATATAACGTTGCCTGATATATTATTTTATATCATAGTCAACAGGAAGTTCTTATATCAGTCAATGTTTGGAGTTACGTGGAATTTGCAATAAAGTCAACTAATTCTATCAACATGAATCACGTTCAACAAAACAAACAATTTGATACCAAGAACGTACATATTTTATTCTAGTTTAAAGTCATAAATCACAAAAATCTTTTTTTTTTAAATCACCACAACCCGCAATACGGAAGTTAAATGACGTCATCAATGGGACAATACATCTTAAATATCGACAAAGTCATTGCACTCGCAAGTGTTGCACAGAAAGTCAAGACAAATGATAACTGTATGCTAATCCGCAACTATTTAAAGAAACGATTTAACACGCTTATGTCATTATTGACACCATCATCAAAATGTCAATTTCAATACACATCTCCAAAATGGCGTCTCCAAACTATTCGGTGAAGTGTATTCTTCGATTAAATTTGTCGCTGCAGTCCATTCCTGATCTCCAATTCAAGATGTTTATAATTAAAGCGGGTGTACTCTTCCAATTCGTAGTGCAAACAACTTTTTTTTCTACATTCGATGTTAAAAATAAGCGATTTTTCGTGTCGTCCTTTCGAACGCCGTTGCTACATGTGTGTCAACGTGTAAAAGCAGGATCAGCAAAATCAGCGTACATTTTAAATATAAAAAATGGATTGTCTTGCAGATATTTAGGAAAGTGTGGTATGATAAATGACAAAAAAGGTTACTGTCCCATCGTTTTGTAATATATCAGGCTCGACACGAATAAAATAACGGCTCGGCAAGCCTCGCCGTTATATTATTCTAAGCCTCGCCTGATATATTACAAAACGATGGGACAGTAACCTGTTTTTCTCTATATATAAGAGCAATGTAAACTGCTTAACAACAAACATTGGTCCGACGATCTTTCTTTTGTAAATTAGATTTTAGATTGAATATTTGTTTTAAGTTAGAATGCATAACACATCATATATCAATATCTTTAACGTCATAATGTATCGACACATGTGCCAGAGACAAGATGAAACAAGCACGAAACATGAGCGTGTTATCATGTGGTTACATCGCAGACAGCAATGTAGATGTGGGAAGTCTAAATATGGAGTTTTCAAAGAGATTGAATAAATTTTTTATTAATTTCAATATTCACTTGTACTTATTTGTCATTTTCACGCATTGTTCTGTTCACTTAAAATGCTTTATGGTCAATGCATGAATACAAGTTCTTTGCCCATTAGTTGTAATTCCCTCGAGGCGCTCGATAGGACTCGAGCACTGCAAAAAGAGAACAAAAAAAGCAACTTCATTCACATCGTCGATAGTGGGAGTTAAGTTGATCATGCTAAAACAAAACGTGCTTAAATTTGTGACAGGCTTAAAATATTTAAATGTTGGGGAATTTTTCAAATGCGTCATTCTGTAGTTCGCCTCGTATCAAAAAGGGATCGAAAATGGGACTTCACAAACAATGCATATCCGAACATTATTCGTGGATTAAACAGACACATACATCTATGGTAGCCTAAAGAGCGAAACCAAAAGCACTGGTATGCAGAATTTTTTCGGAATAAAGTTTATTTTATATTAAAAAACTCGAATAACAAACATATTAAGCTTGAGTAATTTGAATCTATGAAACAACCTATTAAAATATTTTAACAATTAAAAAGATAGCCTGTTTAAAATAACAGCAAACTATGCGTTATTAACGAAGAAAGAAGTAAAATTATAATAAATCGTTATTCACAAAGATGTGAATCATAAAACGTGTCTACCTTCTGTTTCTTCTTGGCGATAACAACATATTGTAATATCAATAAACATCGAATAAATGTTCAAAATACGAATGAATGTATGTAAAAATGTTATGTCAGCAACACGATTTTGCACGTAACTATTAAAGTACTTCTTTGAATGCATATAATCCAGGTTACAAAGAGACGTTCTTCTAAGTACTGTAGCTAAAATTGCAATTCGCATACTTATCAACGTATTTAACGTCGAAGATCGAGTTGCTTATGATCAAAATATTTTATGTACTTGTACCTAAAAGCATGCAAGCATTTCCTTACTTAGCAATCTATAAACACAACCGGCCCATTTTTGCGTTACTCTTCTCAATCGATTACATTCTTCGCATGTTTCCGGTGTAGTGAATTTGATACCGCTTAGTGTTTGTGTATCGTATTGTTGGTTATTTCTTCTATCAATTACTTCTGTATTATTTACTCGATCAATTGCGAATTAACGCCATTTGATACAGTAACATTTTAAACAGGAAGTTATTAAAATATATTAAATGCATGTTAACTCTTCGTTGCTTGAACAGTACATAGTTAAAACTGGAAAATAAAAACTGCTTAGGTTTACGATTGTAATAAAACCGCCTTTCTTAACTTTGATTAATTTGTCAAAGAACACACCGGAAGCTAAAATGGAAGTATGCAGCAAGTAATGAATAAGGTTCATACATTAAACCGTCAAAATTCTAACTTGCAAAGAACACCAATATAAAATCCGTAATTGTTAATGAGATCGACCAAGATACTTGAAAGGTAATACGGTACCGAAAAACAAACACATCGGTAATATAGTTCAAATAAACGCCTTTTGATTTGTCTACTCCTATCCGTTACACGTTTTGTGATATTATGTTATTTATAAGATATGCTATTCATAAAAAAAAATTAGTAAACGAAATATATGCATAAGCCACAATGCATTACATTTTTTATATTAATAGATGAACACGATTGTTGAAGTTATGTTGAGTTCTAGTTTAAAACTGTTAGAGTAAGATAAGTTGTACTGTTGCATAAATGTTTATACCTGTATTGATTTTTGTTTACAAAGAGACTTCTTAGCAAAATTCCAGTTCAGTCGGAAAGTTTCGTCCCTGATTAGCCTGTGCGGACTGCACAGGTTAATCGTTGGCGGCATTTTACGCACATGAATTGAACCCACCTTTTCACAGAGCACGGCCCATATTTAACATTTAAAAATGACAAGACACTGTTATTTTTTACTAAATATAAATGTATGTTGTTTTAAAGACATGTCTGACTTTGCCCATCAATTTAGCCCGAATCGACGCTACTTTTTATGTTATTATTTACTAAAAGCATAACCTTCCTTTGGTTTGGTCGTATGTTTGAACATGTATGTAGATAATGTTTATGGAGAATTTACAACTCATCTTCATGTAGAAAAGGTTAGGCTTAATGCAGCTCATACAATTTTTAAAGCAAGTTTATTGTGTGTTTGAATTTATGCGCACAATCAAGTCATTGCTGTGGATATTTGAAATCCGTATAAAACAAACAAAATAACCAACACACACCCTTTCATCATATGTCGGTTTAACAATTGTATATTATAATTTTTGTAATATTTTTTCCTTAAGAACCTATTTAGTAGCAACATTAAATTGCATGACAGTCGATAAGCATATATTTCAGTGTTGATTGGAATGATAATCATCCCAGTTGACAGTTTTTGCTGTTATTTGGTGCTTTATGCGCATATTCACGAACTTAGGTCCGAGGTAAGGTTCGAAAAATTATACAGACATTTTTATCAAACAATTTATCGCTGGGTGACAACAAGTTTTCGTTCAATGAAGCATGCTAATTTACTATTATACCGAAACAAAATAATGTCAATAGTCTGTTGACATCTGACGAACCCACGTCATTTAGAACAGTCATGTTTCTTTTTTTGACAACCATTATAATTTTATAAACAATTTGAAGAGCTATCTGATAAGTTGCATTGAAATAACGTGTACACACATTAATACATCATTTGAACACACGGGCCAGCTCGCTGCCTGCTATACACGCAAGGTAGATAGTATCAAATTAAGAAAATATGTCAGAGCAATTTAAACGACGATCTTTATTTGTTCTTTCTTATGTAAATAAGATTTCAGATTGTATGTTTATTCAAAGTTAGAATAAATAACAAATCATATATCACTACCATTAACGTCATGATATATCGACACATGTTCCGGAGACAAGATGAAACACGCACGAGGTATAAACGATCTGCACTTGTTACCATGGGGTTACATCTTTTAAAGCAATGTATTTGTGTGACGTATTCAAAGGGTAAGGAAACAACGAATGAATCCACAAGCGAAAACGACCCTCTGCAAACAAAGCTTGTTTGATGCATTTTTTAAATATTAATTTTGATCAATTTCAATATTCAGTTGTACTTATTTGTCATTTTCACGCAATGATCTATTCACTGAAAATACTTTACAGATCAAAGACTGAATACAACTCCTTCGCCCATTAGTTGTATTTCCCTCGAGGTGCTCGATAGGACTCGAGCACTGCCAAAAAATAACAACACAGCAACTTCATTCGCATCGTCAATATTGGGAGTTAAAGCAACTACGCTACAACAAAACGTGCTTACATTTGTGACAGGCATTAAAATATTTAAATGTTGGCGGAATTTTCAAATGCGTCATTCTGTAGTTCGCCGTGTATCCAAAAGGGAGCGAAAATTGGACCTGTGCATTTAATGTTTGACAGAACATTTCCTGTATTATTGATGGATGAAACACACAAACATACATCGTTCAATAATAATAAATCGTTATTCACAGAGATACGAATCATAAAACGTGTCCACCGCCTGTTTCTTTTTGGCGATTAAAAACAATGTTGAAATATCAACACACATCGTTAAATGTTCAAAATACAAATACATGTATGTAAAAATGTTATGTCAGCAGCACGATTTTGCACATAACCATTAAATTACTTCTTTGAATGCATATAATTAGGGTTACAAATAGACTTCTTTTAAATACTGAAGCTAAAATCGCACTACGCATACTTAACAACATGTTTTAAGTCGAAGATCGAGTTGATTATGATCAAAACAGTTTACAATTTAATTTTACATACAAGCAAGCAAGCATTTCCTTACTTAGCAATCTATAAACACAACCGGCCCATTTTTGCGTTACTCTTCTCAATCGATTACATTCTCGCATGTTTCCGGCGTCGTGAATTTGATACCGCTTAGTGTTTGTGTATCGAAACAAATAATAATGCCGCACAAGCAATTTTGACCAATTTGGTCAAAAAATGACATTTTCAGATATCATCATTTTCTTGTAGAGTAGAGTTTGTGGAATCAAAATATGAAATTTTGTGCAAACATTCCTATTATTTTTCATTATACAGCCTTTTTCGTGAACACAGTGTATGAAATTAATAATGTGCAAAAGTATAAAATGAGTTTGTTTTTATTGCTCACATACTAATCATTTTAAGCATTATTCAAGTAAAAGTATACACAAGTAAAATAGTTTAAACAAGTTTTCATATAAGCACATTGTTTGTTAAAAGCATCTTTTTTTTAATTGTTATTAAAGAATCTAACAAGTTAGAAACAATGCAATACATCACTTTTTGATTATTTCCAAACATTAACCAGGTTTTTAAATATTTTTTTTTATAAACAAAAATCACACAACATGGGCTATACTTGAAATGCATGTCAATTTACATAACAATGACATCATAATGCAACATTGACAAAATTAACCATTCATTGCAGGCAAATCAACATACTTAATTGCACACAACTCCCTATACAACATTTATTAATGCCTTTATTGTCAGTATTTTTTTCAAAACTGTACATTCCAAATGAACAATTACTTTGGAATAAGAGGATTGGGACATGTTTTCTCTTTTGCTGACTCAGACCTGAAAATTTTCGATATGTGATCATACAAGTACCACTGTCTTGCTGACGGGAGCACTGGAATGGTCTTAATTGGAGGCATGGCATTCTTATTTATTGCACACTTCAAAAGATCAAAACACTCCTTGGTAGAGTCAGCTTACTCCTTACAATGCAAAATACCGGGATCATATTTGGAAACAAAGAAATGGTGGTATTAAGTTATGATTTTTATGTTCCTGAACTCGGCTTCATGGTGTGACCGCCACTCAAAGAATTTGACCGGACTCTCCATGTCACACACGCGATGGGGAATGTTGTGACCCGACCGTTATGATGATCGTACGGTTGTAGCAATGTCTTGCATTTTCTCTGCATCACTCGCCCTCCACTTCACTTGACAAACCAAACACCAAAATGCCAGTCAGGAGCAAACTTTGTGTGGCCTGCTAGCATGGTGTTGATGCTGATGCTGGTGGATTCATGAAGGCCTAAAAAATAAAATGTTAAATGTCAAGTGTAAAAGTAAAACAATAAATGTGTGTCTTATTATTCCCTCTGTATTATTTAATTGTAAAACTAAATTGACTGCCATTTACTTTTCTAAAAATATTTCATGCAATTTTAACAATATTTGAGTAACAAATGTCAATTTTAAGCAATGTTTATTTTAGCAGGCATACTATGATTAAGTGTTCACTTTAACACTATAAACTCAATAGAAGTTGCATACATTCAAATCAATACTTATCATTTAAAATTGATTACAAATGTCATAATGATTCAAATATAACATTAAATATGAATTAGTTCTTAACTATTCTTTCATGCAATTGTAATAATAACTGTTCAACAAAGAACTATTGTTTGACATTAAATAACATTGAATCACTCGCCACATGCAATACCATGGTTCTTAAATTGGCAGACATACAAATAAACAAGTCCACAATTTCTGTAAATAATGTATTGAGGTACCAGTATATGTTCAACATATATCAACTACATTTGTTTACTACCGTATTCAAAAATCCACAGATACACATTTTTAACAAGGAACGTTATATGTACGTTGTTTATATGAAGCAAAATATGATTTTAAAATGAACCTTTAAATACTGCTTTACCTGTGCGTTCTTCTTCTCCATAACCATAGTGCTTGAAATAATAGTGCACTACGCTTACGACACAGCCCGCACCCTTTCCAGGCAGCTCTGCCTCATCAATCATGTAGAACGTATGATTTCCTGTTCCAAGAGAATAGTTGCTATAAAGACATAAGTAAATTTCATACAAATTATGTCAAATCATCCAAAATATGTACATTCTCTTCTTGAAATAAACCTGTAAAAAGTATCTTATGTTTATATTCAAACAATGTTATAGAGTTATCATATACAAACTTCACTTTTCATAAAATGCTACCTGTTCCCTTGGCAACGCAAAGTAGATAGGGCCAGCCTGTCTTGCATGGTGTGGATAATGCACAGTCTGTGCAAAATCCCACGATTCATGCAGAGTTCCATCAAAGGAACATGGATCAGCTCCTGTAACAAAAAGCTGTGCATAGTTTTTAGGATTAAACTGCTGTAATTCTGATATTACAGACAGTAATTGGTATGTTTATGTTACTGATTTCATATTCTTTTACTAGTTTATGAATAAGTATTTCAATATTTGACACATGTTATTGCCTTTTATAATCACATGCATTATTAATATTCGTAAATGTAAATTATTATCACTTAATATAAACTCTGGAGTGCATATACTATGGACGAGAGGTCTTATTTAACAAAAAAATGTCATTGTTATAGTTAATAACTTTATGAAACATGTACAAGATTAAACAAATCATGAACTATACCACATGTCCTTAAAATAATGAAAAACATCATTATAGCTAAAACAACAATTATAATAAGTTTAATTGTAACAAAATACACAAATGTATAGTCCAATTAATTGTTCTATCTCACACCTATAACAATATCCTGAGATGCACAAGTGGCTTAATAGATAGTATCTGTAACTTGTGTTTTATACAAAAGCCTCTGTTTCCTAGCAAGTTCCAAATGATCAGAGTATTGTTTAGCTGAATCTTCCTTGTCTCCTTCTTACATTTTGCCACTAGTGTAAAGCTTTGCCAAAAACATTTTGACAAACTAAACATACATCTGTAGCTGGTTTGGTTACATTTATGTGGACAAAGTTCTTTCCATCTTGTTGTTGTTCTACATGTTTGAAGTGACACTTGGCGACAGCCTGCTTTTTCTGCACTTTCTTGTTGTCATTATTCTAAAGTTATTTATAATATCAGTCAATGTATATTGTCATCATTGTGATGACATTTAATCACAATAAATACGATATTTTACCTAGAGAAAGAAATAAACATACCGTGTAATCCAATCGGAAGTGTGTGTTTTTGTTGACACGGTCAAACGCCACGGTCGGTGAAATACTCGGTGAATTTGTCCTAGTTTACAATAAACTGTTAATTATGTTGAGTAACGACTGCCAATAATGTTCACTTCGTCCCTTGCGATCTTACATGTCATTTCATGCTTATTTGATAGCATTGTGAGCACACCGGTCTTACTGACCTGTGTACTAACGCGAAAGGAATTGTGGGTAGCACTAATTTTAAGAGTGAAAAGTGAAAGCGAAAGTAGGTCAGGTAATCGTGCTTCTGATAATCGCTATCAGACTTAATAGAGATTCAAAATCACATTTAAACATAATTAAATAACTTTTCTTTAAACAACATTGCGTTTTAAACACACAATAAAAAACGATTTTTCTTTCATTATAAACATTTTCATTCCTACGCAGAACTACTTTGGCGGAAGCATAATTCCCTAAACCAGGGGAATGTGATGCGTCTTAGTATAGAGATGACAATAACGTAGTGACGTCACTATCTATGTATAGAATGATTTGATAGAGTATTTAAAAAAATAATTGCGAGAAAATATCGCGCAAAACAGTACGTCAACTTCTTCCTGATTTTTCTCTGAAATGACGTCAGCGCCAAATGGGTCAAAATGCTTGTGCGGCCACATATGTTGGTTATTTCTTCTATCAATTACTTCTGTATTATTTACTCGATCAATTGCGAGTTAACGCCATTTGATACCGTAACATTTTAAACAGGAAGTTATCGAAATATTTTAAGGTAGTGCACCCGTAATGGGCATCTATACAAATATAATCTAATCTATTATTTTCTTACTCAGCATCATTTCACTGAACTACATGAAAATTTTTAGGAGGTCTTTCCAGGCTTTTTTATAAAATATACTGATTTTTTTTCAAAACAACCTACACACTCGGCTTTTGCCTAGTTTATGTGCACCCTTGGGGTATATGAAAATTCATAATTCATCCAGATTTCCAAATATAGGCATGCAGTTGGTGTGTACAGATGCAGTAAAGGTTTTTAAAGTTTATACAGATGAAAAAAGTTGTCTTTTACAGACATTTTTTATAACTTGTTATCTACGGAAGAGCGAAATGAAATAAAAGTTTCAGGCAAGTAGAAATAGGGTTGGTTAAAAACAAAGTGTCATAAAATTCAAAATAGTATCATTTAAGTAATATTGTGAACTTAGTTTTTATAGATACACTGTATACAGCAAACTACCAAGAAATAGACAGATTTACCGTTTACTTTTTGAAATAAAAATGAAAATGCAACATGCATGGTTCGCATTTTCAGCAGTAAATCACCCAATTTCGCCATAACGTTGTTTTAATTTTAAAAATTGAAGAATGTGCATAAAAATTGCAACATATTTAACAATAAACATAGCTTATATGCCATATTAAATCAAATTACGTTAGAAAAGAAATAAAACGCGTCGCAAAAAAGTATACGTCGTCGGCAGGATTTTAACCTGCACGGGAATATCCTAAAATATTTCTAGTCTATCGCCTTAACCACTAGGCTATGGCAACCAATATTAGGCTCTTCAACCTTTGAAGAAATCGCAGGAAATCATTAGGGGTGCGCTACCTTAAATGCATAATAACTATTCGTTGCTTGAACATTCACTAGTTAAAACGGGAAAATAAAAAGTGCACAGGTTTGCGCTTGAGCATTAAAACCGCCTTTCTTAATCAATGTTGGAATGAAGAATTACATCAGCTTGTATTAATGTGCATGATATAATGAAAATATTCATTAATTCAAAGCAATTACAATCCTTTGACGTTAGGCAATTATATTTTTACTTCAATAGAAAAACATATGTATAAAGAATCAGTTTTTCTTAACTATGATTAATTTGTTAAAGATCACTCCGGAGGCTAAAATGGAAGTATGCAGCACGTAATGAATAAGGTCGATAAGGTGCATTACATGTATACAAATAGAACTATCTTTTTTTTAATTTATTATTCTTAACTTTAACCAAGCATTGTCGTGTGTTTGTGGCAAGGGGACTTGTGACAGCTTTAGCAATTGCGGTACATATAATAAATTAACATATCAACCTGTAAAATACGTTGACACTAACGCACGTTATTTCTATTGTCTATTTAAATTAAATGCATAAAATATTGAGATGGAATTTGTTAAAAAAAATACAAGAACTGTATAACAATGATAATCGCGTTCGCATCAACAGGGTAACACTAACTAATTGTGACATAAAATCAACAAAAGAGTCAAGTAGATTAGAGATGCTTGAGGTGTTGTATAAAATGATGCGGAAAGTGTCATGTTTTGGCATCAGAATAGTTCTCATGAATATTTATAAATATAATAATTTCTTATTCAATTTGTTCAAACTGGATTGGTAATAGTTATATTGTCTTGTACTTTCATGAAATGTGGTAAGGACATGTTTATATATAAGCAATTAAATGTATCAAGGTATTGGGGACTTGATACACAATGCTGAATTTTTAACTTTTTATAATTTTAATGACTTTTGCCAAGTTTAAAACTTCAAACTAAACTATTTGTTTTTTTCAAAGGCATTATTAATTCAGTTACAAGATACAAGACAATGAGAGGCTCTATGACAACTGCTTTCTGAAGCCGTTAATTCCGACAACTGTACGGTCCATCTTAGTTAAAACAAAGGGTACAAAACAAATGTATTATATTTTTACCAAATATGAGTCATCTCCAGCATGTTTAATAAATGGTCAACTATTTGTAATTGTATTGAAACAACAGATTGGTTACATATCATTTCTATGCCTTTCCATATAACACGAGATACAATTACAGTGGTTTTAATATAAAATTGTAAACATAATCATAGTACGAACTCCTTCTTATTTAAACTCGGATATGCAACTACAGCAAACTGCAACTTTTGTGAAACTGAATGTGGAACTATAGAACATATGTGTTGGGAATGTAAGCATGTCAATAAGTTGATAACATTTGTTTTCTGGATGTAATCTTTATTCAAATTGACTGAATATACCTTCCTTTTTATTGGGACATGCAAATGCAAATGGACCCTTAAATGTTATATTTGTTTTGATCAAAATGTTTAATTACAATTGTTAAATGAACAAAACTAGACCCTTTATTAAAGCAGCTAAATCAAACATGTCCTTGCATTAACATGTATTAAGTTAAATTAACAATGTTAATGATTTGCGTCAAAGTAAAGATATGGAACTATTGTTAGCTCTTTTGCAGTAGCCGTGATAAGAGATTTGAATTCATGTATTGTCAATTATTTTCTAAGCCAATATTATTTGTATTATAATGAAGAAGTTACTGATGATCAAATGTTTAAAATGTGTTATTATATGTATACATGGCTTGAAAATCACGTACGGTGTGGTGTGGGATGCCCTCGACCCTAACGAACTTATTTACGAGGATAACACATAATATCGAACGGAAAGAAATATATCAATGTTATACATAGATATGTATTTAAAGGCCTTATAAAGGAGACAAATCCAAATAGTATGCATATAAACTGGTCTATTTTTTACCGGATTTCAGTTACTCTTTCATAAAAAATGCTAATAACACAGCTTAGGTGCAACGTTGTCAAGAATTATGGAAGATATACCTGTTTGATAATTGGAAAACATGCTTACAACTTTGCAACTAACGTGATGTGTAGCTATTGCAAACAACTTTCTACCAGCAGAAAGTAACGTATTAGAGCACTACAAACGTTTTAACCATTTAGAAGAGACCTACCTTGTGAGAGATACCGAAAAACGTTGAAAATCAACGATATATTTTGGTGACCTGAGTCACTTTCACTTTCACTTTCCCGAGTAAACAGCGATGTAAATAAACTGATTGTTTGTAAACACAATTGACTTGGAGGACACTGTATTTTGAGCTCAAAACAAGTTGTATTGCTCATTGTGTTATGGTAATGTCCAATAGCATATATATATATATTGTTTTTTGATAATAATTACGGATCGTCAACTTTATATGGGCCTTTAAAGGTCGGAGAAATTATGACCTTTCCAATAGTGTTCGCCATAAATGTCTGTTCGAGTATTGAACATACAGAGCAACATAGCACATAGACGTGTGAAGGAAATAATATTTCTGGGGCAGATCTATAGAACGCTCCCATACTAGGGATCAAACCCTTGAAATCCCGGTCGCTGGATCGGCACCATATCCAACTCGACACGTTGACCTTTAAACAACATATTGAAACATATAAAAATGCATTAATTGGCGTTTATGTGTTAAATTGATGTAATTGCCATTTACAATTTCGTATTAGGAAACAGATATACACAATAAACAAAGTAAAACTAGTACTAAGAATAGCATATAGTGTTTTAAATGGTAGCCGTGGTTTGGAACACGCAAGAACATCAAATAACCAAATTATTTGCTTGCTTTGATTCTTAAATAAGTATAGATAGATAGATTTTTTTTGACATAAAATGCATAGATTAACATTGCAGCATGTGATATGCACACAATAAGTAATAAAAACAACCTGCATGTATAAACAAAGCCATGTCAATCAACATTATACGTTAAGGATTGCACAATAAAGGGTTTGCAATTAAATCCTTGTTTCCATTGTGGTCCTTTATATATAATAGTGTATGGCATAGGAGACAACGTTTTATATCACAGTATATAATAATATCACAGTATATAATAATGAAAGACATATGATATATTCAAGTTACACCAATTTTTGCATAGAATATATTCTGATAAGTTCTAGACTAGACATTATTAAGAAGTAATCACATTTTAAGTGTTTGAAAGTTAAACAGTATTATTTACCATGCTATGAAGTAAATAATACAGCAACTAGATAAGACAAATAAATCTATATATATTAACATTCGTATTAGATCAACAGTAAGACATCTTAAAGAGATGTATATTTAAAATCTACCTGTCTTAAAAATGCTCCCTAACACTGTTTTAAAAGATGGAATACTTTCGACATCTCGGATATGCTGAGGAAGAAAGTTTCAGAAAGTACAACTATTGAAAGCAAATAACTTTTTGCCAGACCCCTAGTCCCTTGGAATGGGCTACCTATTGCAATCATGCATGTTACGATCGGTATTATGTGAGTCTGACTGTGTTTTCTCACTCTGAACCTAGTATTTGTATTGTGGATATGACTGACTGGAGTAAAATTATCTCCCAAATATAGCGGAGCCAACTTTGAGCTTATTTTAAAAACATGAAAAGGTGAGATCTGGTTTACTCGACTTTCAATAGGCAACCAGTTAAGTCTAGTAAAATGTTCTTTACCTATGTTAGACATTGGATGCAAATTAAATATGAATATGATAACTTTATTTTTGGTGACCCGTAACTTGATTTTTAACATTTCAGTTAAACCAGTGTACCAAACAGAACAATCGAAGTCAAAGTGGCACTGAATTGAAGACATGACTAGAAGCCTTCTAGTATATGTTGATAAAAAATCCTTTAAAAAACTTTAACCTTGCATTGGCCTTCTTGATGACTGACACGCCATAGAAGTGAAAGACAAATTGTGATCAATTGTAACCCCTAAATACTTGACTGATGAAATGGGTGTTCCATCACATGAAATATTTAAAATGTATTGTGACCTAAGTTTTTGCCGTGAACCAAACATAATTAACTCGGTCTAACCTAGGTGAAATGACAGTTTGTTGTAAATTAACCTTTAACTGACTTGCTTTAGATCATCACTAAGATTCTTCTCAACCATAGATATGCTTTTATCCGAAACTAAAATGGCAGAATCATCAGCATCCAAGAGTAATTTATGTTTAATCAAAGCTGAAATATCATTTACACAGATTAAAAACAACAAGGGACCAAGTTTGGAGCCCTGGGGGACACCACAAGAAATGTTCTCTGACGAGGAAAAGGTACCAGCCACATCACCAAGCTGTTTCTTGTCAGACAAATATGACTGTAACTACGTTGTTATCTAACTGACCAGAAGCAAAGAGGTTCATTAAACGTATAGAGTAGTCCACTGCATCAAAAGCCTTCTGTAAGTCTAACAGAACCATGCCTACAACATATCCTTTATCATTTTCACTTCTAATGAAGTCAGATAAGTTAATAAGACATGTGTCTGTGGAATAACCTCTCCTTAACCAAGACCGATATTTATACAATAAGTTTTGATATTGAAAAGACTTTTTAACTTGGTCATAAACAACACGTTCAGTATCTTTGAAATGATATATAAATAGAAACAGGTCTGTAATTACCAACACAAAGCTTATCATTCTTCTTATAAAGTAGGACAACTCTTGAAGACTTAAGATCATCAAGAACGACCCCTAGTATGAGTGACAAGTTAGTTACATGAGCAAGAGGGGGGCAGCAATGATAGAAGACCCATCCTTTACAAACCTAGAAGGTATACCATCCAACCCAGTGGCCTTTTTAATACTAAGTGAATTTAAGTATTTCAAGACTTTACTCTTAGTCACAAATGAAAAGGAATAACTATTAGGATGAACCCCTTTACTTCTGTAAAATGAATAAACAAAACTACTACCATACGTGCATACCTTTTTGGAAATTTCATAAAAAGTTCAGAAGCAACTGTTGAGTAAAAGCTGTTAAATGTCTCAACAATAAATTTACAAATATAACAATATTGTCATTTATTTTTAAGGATATATTTGCATTATGCATAGAAGAACCTTTCTTTGAAGGCACGCCTTAAAGTATTTTCCATAGAGAATTAGAATATTTTTGTTTCCTTAATATTTTTTCTAGCACTATTTACAAGACAGTTTCTCGATAAGTTCACAATGAAAATGTGTTTCCGACAAGGAAATATACCATAAATACTTAAACGCACAGTACGTCGTTTTTGTAGAGGTTGCACTGTTTCTTTTGAAATTCGATAAAAGGTCTTTTATGGGGGCGGCGGCGCCTAGTATGCCATCAAACCAAACAGTGAACTGCGTGTTTTCCGTTGACATTAACCCTTTGCATGCTGGGAAATTTGTCGTCTGCTAAAATGTCGTCTGCTGAATTTCTAAAATTAGCATTTTCTTCGATTTTATCAAAGAATATTATCAGAATAGCAAACAGTTTGGATCCTGATGAGACGCCACGTTCTGTGGCGTCTCATCTGGATCCAAACTGTTTGCAAAGGCCTTCAAAATTCGGTTCGCGCACTGAAAGAGTTAAGTTCTTAAGTAAACCCATGCTTTGTATACTTCAATTTGACGCGTGACGAAAGCGCTTAATTTGAAAATGTTACTCTTTTTGAGCATGCAATACATTACATGATATTTCATAAAATGTAAATGCGAAAGAGTAGCAAACATGAAATAATTCATTTTGATTTGAAAAATTAAACATGCCTTAAACTGCATTTGTTTTCTTAATTTATGTACGTTAGGTATTTAGTTTTCCATCAGCTCACAGTGAGTAAAACAACACCATATGACGTTATGGGGGCCACCATGTTTGTTTTACTGGCGCGTTAGATGTCTGGTTATTGCATGAAACTTAAAAAGCTGTTTTAAACGTTTGCAATTATATAACGACTCAAATCACAAATTCATAGTTCTATGAATGAGATTAAATGAATGTGTCCTTACCTTTGCTTCCCTTGCGTTCAACATTATTTTCGCAAGCGATAGTATACGTATTGTTAATGCGAATGAGAATATTCCTGTCGTCAGCTGATGTCGCTGGTGTTATCAAACCACCTAAAACGATGACGGCAACATAGAGCAGCCTGAAAAAGAGTCAAACTGAAGTATTGGATAATGTTTTTCATTACAATTCTTTTTTGGTTGACACGTCATCTGCAATTGAATGTGTTTATATATTTAATAATAAAATCGCATATTAAGAAATATTGGAAGAAGCAAATATGTGTCTGTGCAACTTGTATCTTTAAGATAACGTATTATGTGAGGTTGACAAAAACATATAAAATGCAAACTAAAAATATCTCTTTAGAAACTTTGTGCTGAAAATATTGTTTCCGATATGATAATGTACTCTAGATAGTTAATGTTTAGCCTTACCTGTAATATACAGAATCACCTTGAGGTTTGGAACCGTAAAGTAATTATTTTACATCAGTGAGTTTGTTGATTATGTATTATATACGTTTTTATGCAAGTGTGAGTACTTGAAGTATATAATGGTTATCATACCTAGTGAAAACATTTCATTTTAGCTGACTTGAAGAGCATCGGCATCCTCCGTCTGTCCATGTAAAGGTTTAATGTACGTTTCTTACTTGCCGTTATACGTAACCCCTCAATAACGGGTGTTGAAACGGTTTTAATTTGTGAAGTTCATATCAATAAAAAAAAATGCAGAAATCGCATATATATGAAGCAATCTAGTCTATGCATGGTCAAACATCGTATTATTTTCTTAAATGCCACTACATGGTTATATTTAAAAGTACAATATAAGTGTTATAATTGAGCATATCACCTGACTAAAGTTGTCATCAAATACCTTTACTAAAAAAATATTTTTCAGTCGTAGGAACAGAACCAATAACCTATTGGTTTGTCATATTGAAACTCACCTGTAACAATCATTGCGTTTAAAATTGAGTTATAAATAGCAGTATTGTATAACGCTCCGATAATGTTCAATAACTTTTCGTCCCATATTTATTATTATGAAGAATCGTAGTTGCGTCACATTGAAATTTATTGATTGAATATACCGCATTTATTTAGCATGAACTATAACAAAAGCAAGTGAAAATAGTATTTGCTTAAATTTATCAGTTTAATGTTCTGCTCATTAGAAATAAAATTCAAGTGACTCTCGATTGGCGCTGCTGTTCATACTGAGGTCTAAAGATCATTTGAGATTGTGTGCCATTGTGTATTTTAATGGCTTGTAATGAGTGATTATAAATTACAAAATGATAATATTAACACAGTTATCTTAAAGCAAAGTGAATACAGTCACATATATACAATGTAAAGTAAACAGAAACACATATGTATGTGTGATAAAACGATTAGTACTGATTCAATTTAAATTTCCAATTGTATTTACATAACACTCGTCAAAAGCCTGCATCCATACGGATCAAAACTTTGTCATTAAATAGACACTTTTCTAAAACTTTCCACAAATGTTCGTCATCTAGAAATGATATTTTTTCGAACAAACCGGCAAAAGTCATTTGTGGATGTCAACCTTCAATTCAAGGATCCATCGAGCTTTCAATTGCTAAACTTGTTGATTTTACCATATATTGATGAATGATTTAACATTTTTTGTAAGAAAAAAATAATCTCTATATGTCCCCCCCCCCCCCAAGAGCCGTGTTTTCAGCTTAAAGGACAAGCTTAAATTAAGAAATCTGAGTAAAGCTCACAAATTTGAATACCGAAACTTTTTTTAATTTTATGTTGCGTGGCGTGTGTCGGGACATGTGGTTTGCGATACGGGTGACAATTGTCCATATATCGACGGTGAATGTCACAGTTAAATGGTAAATAATACGCGTTTGATGGATAATGCAATTACGGCATTTATAAATTAAAGCTTTTCCAGCACATCATTTTGTTTGTAGAGCGTGATGAATATGCCAACCTATTCCGCAATGTTTAATTATTTCGTAATCAATAACTCATCATGACGATCAAAGAACTCGACCTATGTTACCGTGAAGAGCTCATCAAACTGAAATCAAAGATGCAAAGTGATTGTATGTGATCAATTGCGACGAGTATATCTTTAATTAACAGTTGTATAGTTGAACAAACTGTAAAAGATGCATGTGGGTGTTCATCAATAGTGGTCACGTTATCAACCGGATGGCAAAACAAATGCGATACTGTTTATTCAGGAAACGAAATATTAACATCCACTGTTTGCATCATCTGTTGTAGCAAAGCTCAACGTAACTGATAGCATTGATGAATAGATTAATTATCGCTTTCACCACTAAATGGAATAAATAAACTTAAATTCGCCTAAAGAAAACTATTACTCGAAGAGCATGTTTCGTTGTTGCTATAAAATGTTGGAGAAATTTCAACAAGTGAAATTGCGTTCTACAACATTGATTGTGAATAAAAAAATAATAAGCGTATCAACTATTCACATCAATAAACTGAAAGCGTGCCCCTTTGTATTAGCAGCGAAGGCATACTTAGTGTATTTACATTGTCTTCTTACATTAACTTTTATTTTCATATTGTATTATAGGCAATCACGAATTTTATATAATGTAACTTTTTGTCTGTAACATTCCTTGATATACTTACACAAAGTCATGCTATATAATTTAACATTGCAATATAACCTTGTTATTGGGTTTGGTATATGCCAGCTTTCCATGATAAACAGTTATTTAAACATGATAAGTTTAATATCTCGGGATATTTAGGGCAGTGCGCGTTCAGTCTGTCTGGCAATCGTCTTTAAAAATCGAAATATGCAACTTTAATTAGACAATTAGCTTTGAATAACAAAGCCTGGCATCATTTTTTTACCGGAAAAGGTTTGCTAAGATTGTTCACTTTCTAAACGCATTGAGATTTTTCGAAATCTATTATTGTCCAAATGAATGAGTCAATGGATATGCTAACCCTTTTCTTATGAAATGAAAATAGAATGATGTATTTAATTAGAAGTGTATAACTGTATTTAGTACACAGGAAGAATTGTTAACGCGAATCTTGAATTCTCACGTTTCTCTTTTTTTTCCAGAAATCGCATTAATCTCGAAATCTCACCTTTCAATTAATACAATGTAAGCTTTAGTTGAAACAATATCTGTGTTGTATAGTTTGTGCAACCATGTGCATTTATTACTTTTTCGACGAATTTAATGATGTAAAACACGATAGCATGTCGCATAGGCAAACACAATACAAATACAATGAGGAATAAAAGGTATGTACAAACTCTTAAACATT
This sequence comes from Dreissena polymorpha, assembly GCF_020536995.1. Lineage (NCBI taxonomy): Eukaryota > Metazoa > Mollusca > Bivalvia > Myida > Dreissenidae > Dreissena > Dreissena polymorpha. The sequence continues at coordinate 90,630,185 of NC_068358.1, forward strand.
CTATGTATGACTCAATCACAATCACTTGCTAAACATTGCAATATGCAAATTGACAGACCTCTATGTATTCTCTGATAAACAATACTTAGTGCTTAAGCCCGTTTTTACATTCCGTGTTTCAAAGTGATATTGACGACATTTCTGTTCACCGTTTAGTTAAAGGTGTTAAAATGTTTATATATCTATGTGATTGATAATGTTATACATGTATATGTATAACCTTGAATAATTTGTCTTTCCATTTGACAATTAGCAAATATATTGTACTAATGGGTCTTTGCAACTAATGAAAAATCAAACTATCAAACTGAACTTGTGTGATTTGAATACAAAGTGCACCTTTATAGAATCAATTATTTCGTAAAACACAACTAGAATATAGTGATTATAGTCATACATATATTACAAACATTATTTCGTTTTCTATTCAATTGAAAAATGTGTATTATATGTTCCTGTTAATAGGAGCTTTTGTTTTATACAAGGTTACTATGTTTCATGTGAATGTTTTATGCATATAAAGTCTAATTGAATAGTACATGTATTTCATGAAAATACCATGAATAATGTTACATAATTTTCTTAAACAAGTACAGCTACGCCATTGTTGCAATCAGACCACCAATCTTTGTCAAGTGAGTATATGCACATGCGAGAACGCCGTGATAAAATATAACGATCTAACAGAAAGTGTGTCAAAGACGGCTTTTAGTGAATTATAGTTCACTGTTCAACGGACATACAACACGAATATAAATACATGATTTATGTTATATACGGATTTGTCACAGTCTACATTATATGAATGTAAAATCAACTTAGTCAGAGCTTACCTAATAGCTGAACGCATTTCAGGCTTTCATGATAATATCATACATTATATATATATATATATATATATATATATATATATATATATATATATATATATATATATATATTATATATGCTTCTCGTGTGTTTAACAAGATCATCAGCAGTCTATAAACAATCTTAAAAGTAACATTATTTGTATCGTAAAGAGGGAACGATCCGTATTTATGTCACGTATATATCTGCTTCTTAACAATCATGCTCTGACATGTTATTCATATATCTATTTGAAACAATACTTTGATGTCAGGATCGATTTCCACTATCAAAATCAACGTCATTTACAAAGTGCAACGTATCAACCTATCTGATAATTTTTACAAAGTTAATGTGCTTATGTTTCTTTCCTATACATAAAATTGGTTACTTACTTCCGATAAAGATCTTTCAGAACTTTATATTCGGATATCGAAAAACGGCGTCCCTCATTGAGTTCCAAGAACAATAGGTAAACCCTAAATGTTGACATTGTTGTTAGTTTAACGTTAAATCCGAATTTGAATACTTTTCTTATGCATTCAATGATATATTTATTATGCAGATAGTTCAGTCTTAACGGGGATGCTTATCTTACCTCGAATGAGATATTCGTTTTTTATTTAGTTTAGTCAGATTATATGCCGAGTCTGTAACATTGAAAGTACCCCCATAGAACATTCATTTAGTAAGTAAAATTAGTCTTTAAATGTTAATATAACGTGGCTAAAATCATGCTGGTTTATAACCACGAGTGTTTGCTAAAGAACTGTTTGAACCTTTGAAAACGAGAACAAAATAGTTGTGTTCATTCTATGTTTTTTTCTTTTCGAAACAAAACACTCGCCAACCTGAAAAATGTATAAACGCGAAGCTTACCACGCATGAATATTGTTTGTTAAATATCGGCCCTAACATAATGCTACACGTTAAAATGGCTTTAAATTGACATCGTATAATATCAAACTCCGCGCAGAGATTTGACTGGAACCAGCATAGCTGGATTAAATGTCTGCTTTCATAACCAACCACGCGATGATAGCCTTGCCAAGTGGTACAATAATTTTACCGTTGTTATTTTTACTTTTTTTTACATTTAGGTAATTAATGATTTTATTATGAAACTAAACTTATACATAATTTTAAAAATGTAAAAGCAAAGGATAATGCTTTTGATAATAAAATGCTTAAACAAAAAAAAATCTTACCAAATCTGGAAGGATTGTCTTGTGATGGAGATTGTATGTGAGAGCAAGAAACGACAACTCTGTGTGGAGATTGCGTATTATATGTATCGATTAAAGACAGGTAATCTGGGCTAGAAATCACTGTTCGATAACCGAAATGGGATATATGACTTATAATACCTAAACACATTCGAACAATGTTTCAATCAAACATTACAAAAGTTGCACCAGCACAAATTAATAATTTTCCGTGCGACCTTTTGTTTGAGACCAGTGACCAATTACCAATAAGCACAATACAAGAACAAAAGACACACACACAATCAAATGAATAAAGCTAGAGTCACCACTTTGGAACGGTGAATTCAAAACATTTGGAACTTTAATCAGTATGAGGGTGAAAAATCTAACAATTAGCCTAGCAAAACTGATCGCATTAACAAAGTATTAATTTAATGTTTAACTTAACTAACATGGACCAATGAAAATTAAAACGTTGGTGTCTGATTTAAGTTTAACAATTGTTAACCATAACTAATTTTGACACTGTTTTTTCTGTTATTATGTAGAAGTTACTGTCTCTTTCAATTTATGTTCAAAGCATACACAAACTAGTGAGCTGACATGATTCGCGCATTTATCAGAACTAAGAAAGTTAATTGTTAATAATTGTGACGTGTGTATAAACATAATAAGTTAACACTACATGTATAAGAACAAAGAAAAAAACACCTACCTGAAAGTTTACATACATGGCCACACTTGAATTGGCAGAATTATATGCGTTCATCTGTAAACATATTAAAACGAACACAATTTTAAGTAATGCATGTGTTCCTAATAAATCCGCAAGCAAGTCTTTAGCGCCAAGATGTTGATTAATCGTCTGTCATTTAGCAATATAATAGTGTAAAGATGAGCATCAAACGCTAAAAGGGGAACATCAGATTTTAAATCAAAGTAATCAGCTAGAACTAAAGAATTTCGTATTTGTTTAACTTAACCGGATCACTATGTAACACCTATTGATTACTATTATTACCAAATAAACACCTGATTTTTCATTCTAATTTCGTTCATCCCAACGATTCTGCTCAACTGTAGGATAACTAATCGATCGCCAACATCTTTACATCCTTACCCGCTGCGATGACTGTGGTCAAACTGTGAATTCCTATAAAATATCGCATCGCCTTGTGATGCATAATGTCAATGTGTTCGTTTGCTTTAATGTAAAAAAAGGACGAGAAGTAATGCATTATGCATAATGGGTATGAGCCACGAGTTATCAGGTATCGAACTCTTCTGACCATAAATATCCTATCGAAGAAATTTTTTAAATGAATGAATTGTATTTACTGTTACAAACACACCTTTGCAAAACAGGTTTAAAAATGTCGATTAATTAAATTTAGATTATTTAACAAACTTTAAGAACAACATTGTAAATCAAATCTGTAATCACACTGTTCATTCCACAATAGATAATGTTACCAATTAAGTAAATTTTGGTGTCATATCAATTTATACCTTGTTATCTGTTGAATTATATATCGTGGTTAGGGCTTTTAACGTTTTTTATAATAATAAAAAAAACACAAGAATAGTGAGCTTGTTCATACAGAAAGTACTACTCCATTACAGGGCATTACACGTTCTTCAAAAGATTGGGTGATGGTTGTGCGACGTTATTCAGTTTACTTAACAACGCCATGTGCAATCTGCCGTAATGACGTTGATCGTATTAACTGAGTAAATGCAGTTTATTTCCATCCTAATAATGTCAATTTCTCCATATAACAAAGTGTGGTCAAATGTATAACAAAGTCAGAGATTCATTCCAATCTAGTTTAGTTTATATTTCAATTATTTCGTAAATAACTACATAAAACACAAGTTCCTCATTTTATTAGTCTTTCCTAACATTTCTTTTAATGCCCAATTAAAATAATTTCAATTATAACAACAAACAAAGCTACGCTTAGTGTAAAACCGTTTTCCTAGTCTGTCTCTCCTCGTTTCTAAACATCTTTAAATACCAAATGTTGCGGAAATACAGTCGGAAATAAACGAACATAAATTATCACTACATTGTAACCGTATCGTAAGAACATTCAATAGCCGGGAAAAAAACCGTCTTCTGAGATGTAACTTACGGTCATTTCGGCTAGCTTATACATAAACGATCTATTTATAGAAAAGATAGACGAAATCGACTCAGTATTACATGTATGAATATTACTGACAACTTCACCTTTTGAAACGGGAAGCGTTTACCTCAATGGTTTGCTGGTCACGCGTTATTACGTACTTTGATCGGACAATTTTTGAAACTTAAAGGGATCTTTTCACGCTTTGGTAAATTGACAAAATTGAAAAAAGTTGTTTCAAATTCGCAAATTTTCGTTTTAGTTATGATATGTGTGAGGAAACAGTAATACTGAACATTTAGCATGGTCCAATAGAGCCATTATATGCATCTTTTGACGATTTTAAAACCTAAAAATTATAAAGCGTTGCAACGCGAAACGATTGAATAATTTGGAGAGTTCTGTTTTTGTCGTTAAATTTTGTGAAACTACGAAGATTGCTTATATAAGGTATAAAATACGTTCAGCATGTGTACTCGGCGGAATAGCTCAGTAGGCTAAAGCGTTTTTACTTCAGGACTCTGGCAGGACTCCAGGGGTCACTGGTTCGAAACCTGGTCCGGGCAATGTTCTTTTCCTTTTTTTTAATTTTATTCTTGTTTTTTACTGGAGCTTTTACGATCCAATGTTTACATTTATCGATATAAAGCATTTAATGAATAAGTTAAAAAATGCCAAAATCTGTGAAAAGGCCCCTTTAAACAAAATAACTTTCAATACGAATTTAAGAAATTGGTATTTAAATGATATATTTCATGAAGATAATTTGTACAAGATTTAATAATAACAGTCCCGTTTTATAAACCTGATTTATGAGTGATTAAATATTTAGTATTTGTCTCAATAATAATCATATTATTTATAACCATTTAATATTTGATATTTGCCTTTATGATAATAGTTTCTATTTAATTATACAATAATACATATATTTTATATTACTAATTTCTATATGATTTATGAAGATAGTATTTACATAAATTGATATACTTTAATAATGTATCTGTTTTGAATGTATTATGTGACAGTTGCAAACTAGACAGATGACTGTCAATGAATTTCCATAAACAGTGAACAGGAAATACAACATTTTGGAAATGAAACAATGGCATGCACTATACTTCCGAAACAAACCCAGCCCTTATAAAATGATAAATGTTATGATTTTCATAAAGGACATATGTATACTACAACGTCATGCCTTTTATATTTTATACATCAAAGAATGCCACAATGATTCTATTGTATATGTAAGAGTAGACTACTTTAATATGCATTCAAGTAGCAGAGTCTTTTTGTATTACGAATGACAGTGAGTGAACATTACATTTCTTAATTTCCCTTACATATCGTTGGGAACACTCACAATCGAATTTCTCGGGAATTCTAGGCGTAAAACGGGCGACGGTGAACAATTGATCTCTAGTCGAGATCGTGTGTATCAATAAATAGAAATTCTATGTGACTGATGACAACCGCTGTCACGGCTATTATTCGAGCCAACTGCGTGGAATACTGGTTTATGATACCACCGCATTGATATCTGCCTGATATAACGTTGCCTGATATATTTTTTTATATCATGGTCAACAGGAAGTTCTTATATCAGTCAATGTTTAGAGTTACGTGGGATTTGCAATTAAGTCAACAGTTTCTATCAACATGAATCAGGTTCAACAAAACAAACAATTGGATACCAAGAACGTACATATTTTATTCTAGTTTAAAGTCATAAATATCGTCATCAATGGGACAATAAATCTTGAATAGCGATATAGTGATTGTACTCACAAGTGTTGCACAGAAAGTCAAGACAAATGATAACTGTATGCTAATCCTTAACTATTAAAACAAACGATTTAACACGCTTATGTCAATATTGACACCATCATCAAAATGTCAATTTCAATACACATCTCCAAAATGGCATCTCCAAACTATTCGGTGAAGTGTGTTCTTCGATTAAATTTGTCGCTGCAGTCCATTCCTGATCTCAAATTCAAGACGTTTATCATTAAAGCGGGTGTACTCTTTCTATTCGTAATGCAAACATTTTTTTTTCTCTATACGATGTTAAAAATAAGCGATTATTTGTGTCGTCTTTTCGAACGCCGTTGCTACATGTATGTCAACGTGTAAAAGCCGGATCAGCAAAATCAGCGGTGATCCGTATATTTTAATTATAAAAAATGGATTGCTTTGCAGATTTTTAGGAAAATGTGGTATGATAAACAGAAAAACAGGTTACTGTCCCATCGTTTTGTAATATATCAGGCTCGGCACGAATAAAATAACGGCTCGCCAAGCCTCGCCGTTATATTAGTCTAAGCCTCACCTGATATATTACAAAACGATGGGACAGTAACCTGTTATTCTCTATGTATCTCTAAGAGATCGAGCCATTCGTTGAATAACTAAAGGGAATGTTCTATAAAAGCCATTCCATTATTGTAATAAAATTCAGATTTGTTATGTAATTTTGATAATTGATAAATATTTAAGAAACTGATCCTCAATTATTGCTTGAAAGGGTTTTCAAAGATTATGTCTGTTTATATTATAAAATAAAACTTTAGACTGATATATATTTGAATATTTTTTAAGCCTACTGTTGTTTTAATGATATGAGCTTAAAACCTGGACTTCGAGATTTTCATTTATTTGCTGATGGTTTAATTCCCGAACAAGAGATTTGTTTTAAAATGACGGAATTAAGTGAGGCAAGTATTACTGAAGCATACATACATGTAGTTAATTAAGACTCACAGAGTTGTATCCTATTTCAATGATTTAAATATTCCGAAATTAAGATTGGCCTTCTAAAGACTGAGTCTGTGAACATAGATTTGAAATTGAAACTGGTAGATAGAATAAACCAATAGCAATTCTCTTTGAAGAACCGAAGTGTACCCTGTGTCATGTTCATGAAGATGAATATCATTTTCATTTTTATGTACAATGTATGGTTATGGTTGTAGGGGTGACACCATACTATTTTTATGTCATATCAATATTAAATATTATTGTAAATACAAGTTAGGTTTCTTTATTAAAGGGATCTTTTCACGCTTTGGTAAATTGACAAAATTGAAAAAAGTTCTTTCAGATTCGCAAATTTTCGTTTTGGTTATGATATTTGTGAGGAAACAGTAATACTGAACATTTACCATGGTCTAATATAGCCATTATATGCATCTGTTGACGATTTTAAAACCTAGAAATTATAAAGCGTTGCAACGCGAAACGATTGAATAATTTGGAGAGTTCTGTTTTTGTCGTTAAATTTTGTGAAACTACGAAGATTGCTTATATAAGGTATAAAATACGTCTAGAATGTGTACTCGGCGGAATAGCTCAGTAGGTTAAAGCGTTTTTACTTCAGGACTCTGGCAGGACTCCAGGGGTCACTGGTTCGAAACTTGGTCCGAGCAATGTTCTTTTCCTTTTTTTAATTTTATTCTTGATTTTTTACTGGAGCTTTTACGATCCAATGTTTACATTTATCGATATAAAGCATTTAATGAATAAGTTAAAAAATGCCAAAATCTGTGAAAAGGCCCCTTTAATAAAGCGCTGGAAAAAATGTTGTTTACTATAATGACTAACATGTGATTGTATCAAAATATTACACATCATGCTTCTCACAGCTAGGCTGGAACACTATTTTTGACTACACAATTGAAACTACTTTTATTTAGTCTGGTTGAATATGTGTCCGTATAAAATTGACACAACATTGATTATAAGTTTAGACATGTGATTTGATTCTATGAATTAGTATTAGTATTTTTATTTACTGATGAACTTATTGCCTAATGTATTGCTGAATAGTTTGAAAACTTCGTCAAAAATAAAGTTGCTAAGTGTCAAAAATACCACAACAAAACTATTTTGGTTGAAGGGTTCGCAACAAATGATTGGAAATAATTGTATTGGACAAACTTAGTATGGTTGAAGCATTTTATTTCGCGCTCAATACAATTAACAATCTGGTGATGTTTTTGGAGTTGAATTATTCCTATAAGTAATGCATAATTTACGAATTCGGCGTTAAAATAGAACTTTGATCAAGCCAGCAACACAATTTTGTTGATAAAACAAAAGTGGAATGCTGTTATTTCTTTGAGACCGTAAAACAGACTGGAAATAGAACAAATCAGATGATGTGTACCGGCATACAAAGTACTACATTAGCACGTCGTATAGTAATAAAATATACATGACTCGACACTTCAGATGCATCAGCAAGAGAAAAACCTTATTAAACAATGCGGTACGTTATTTATGGAACTAACCAACTGCCTCACAGTTAAATACAAAGTACAATAAATGCCTTAAGATGGCTTCAATAACACAATAATACGTAACATTACAGCTGACAGCGTCTGATGACTCAAAATAGAACAACACTAATAATTTGTATGAGTATACAAACTGCTGCATTCTGAAGCACAAATCATTAAGTTATAGTAATAAAATACACATAAATGGACTCAACAGCTGCACCAGCAGGAGAGAAACCATTTATTTATGAAATGGAACAAATTGTCAAATAGTAAAACAAAAACAAATAGCACAAAAAACACGGTTAACAGTTTCTATAACACAGTTATACGTTATTTAACTGCAGACACCAACTGAATACTGGAGTAATAAATCATCCCTATATATTCTAACTGCCCTTTTGTCTTTAATTGTTTGAAACTCGAGGAATAGACTCCTTAGTACAATATATAAGCTCTGTTTTTTCTTAAGAATATAGATGTGTTGGTTTATTTGAAATAACTGATTGATTGAACTACAAATCTAATAATATAGTGTATGGGTGGAAATCGTACACTAAATTATTTACAAGATCTAAACGTGTATAATGCATAAAATAATTCGTAAATCCATCACAATAAAAACAAACACAATTAGTGGCAATTCTTGAAGCAATTTGATTATGAAATGAATTGACACGCTTGATCAGAAGAGATTTTCTATTCCGTCTAAATTTGTTTATTTATAATTCAGAATTCCGCTCACTAACCTTATCCTTATGGTAACTAAATGTGTATACATCTAAAGAAATAATTTTGTCTAATATATTATTAAACATTTTGAGGAATTAGCTTTGGTATTCGAAGTTCAAATTAAGTAAAGAAACAATTAATAAAAATCCATTTCAAAATACACCGTTCTGAATAAGATACGATGGACTACTACTTTATAAACATCGTAACGGCCCTTAATTGATCTGACCACGGACATTACATGGTATTGATCAATATCGCTGTGGTGTTTTAACTTAGTAGATGATAACCTTCGCATGAAACAATCATGAAAGATTGCATCGATCAATTAGCAAATCATCTGATTTCTATACAATAAGCTACGAAAAGCGATGGATAAACCTTCGTTATATGGTTGTGATTTTTAATTATACTTACATATTATTATGTGCAGCCTTTCAACTCAATGACATGGTAATCGTGCGCGCCGCTATAGTTTGTATTGATGATGAAACTATTATTATTGTTATTTGCTCAATCCTCTTTTGCTTCATATGTATTTATGTATGTATTAAAGTATTCCTCTTTAAATAATGCGTCATTTGTGAGGCTCGAGTAATCGCAAAGCAGTTAAGTGTCTTATTTGCACTTTCAAATCAAGACAGAAAATATAATCAATATAATAAAGAACACATATCGGTTGCACATTGCATGCAAGTCGCATGAACTAAGCAGTACTACAACAACTAAACACTAATTAATTGTGTCGGTATATCGCTTAAGAAACAACAAACATGATTTATTGTATAGAAATCAATAAACCATCAAGACGATAAATGTTATGATTCTACCGTACATAGGACACCAATAATAAAATCCGTAATGGTGTATGTGATCAACCTCAAAATAATACGGTGCTGAGAAACTACTACATCGGTAGTATAATAGTTCAAATAAATAGCTTTTGATTAGTCTACTCGTTACTGCAACACGCTATGTGATAATATTTTATATTTGTAGAAAAAATAGAAATTATGACAGGAAAAATATGCAAGGACCACAATGCAATACTTTTTCTATTTATCTGTGAACACGATAGTTGTTGTTAAGTTAAGTTTTACGTAGTTTGACACTGTTAAAGTAAGATCGTTTTTACTGTTGAATAAATGTTTACACTTTTATTGTGTCCAGTAAATGTAAACAATCGTTCCTAGAAAATGAACATTGACCGCGCAAGATATAATTTGATTGCAAAAACATTTATCTAAGACTCTGTACTAGAAAAATTATGAAGTTATGTTATGATATGTCCAATCCGTTTCAGGTTGTTCTTATGTGTGCTTTATTTTTCAAAATATTCCTTCAATACAATATACATGTAACAGCTTTATCCTGCATTTTGTCAAAAGCAAAACAAACGTGATACAGTGTAATGAAGCGCATGCAAATAGAAGCATGCGCACCAAAACATGCAGCGATTTGGTGGTACTCTAAAACGCAAAACAAAACGGTTAAACACGCAAGTTCGTTCGTGACTATAATTGTAAGTTGGTAAATAAAACAATTGTTTTCAAACTGTTGTTCATGTATCCATGATACCCACATCCTAGTGGGTTTTCATGGCCTTTTTTTAATTTTTTTTAATGTACGTACCTCATTCAACGTGTATTGATTTTCGATGTATATGTTTACTGTCGTTTGCTTTTTACCCCGTATTACTATTCATCCATTCAGTGTTTTATATTTCAGTATAAGGACAACAAGCTTTTGCAAATATAATTTTAAACCAATTATAAATGTTATACATGCTCATCGATTAAATGTTGTGTAGGGATATACACATTACACCACGTGAATTTTATATTTGATTAGAAGTATTTTCTGAATTTTTAGATAATTAGATTTCATAGACAGTTTTTTTAAACGTTTAGGGGTTCACCTGTAAACACAAATATTCAAAGTAAGTTCAGTTCATGCAAGCAGGAAGCACTTATACCAGATACAGACAATTATTCATGATGTGTTAAGCAACATCAACAAGATATTACTCAATGTACTGACTATGTAACACGATATATTTTAGCCTGATCATTTGCACTTAGACCATTTAATCACAACATGTAGTTGACAGTAACGCTTTAAAAGGCCCCGCGTGTGCTGTGTTTGTTCGTCTACTGACGATATAGAGCGATAAAACACGCCTCTTCATGTATCTTGCATGGGATGTGTTTAAATATTAACGAAGAACACTTGCACAAAGAACAAAACTACTGTACGAAGCCTTTAATGTACCTCGCTCGATTCGGATGAAGAGGAATACAGCATTATTTCGTTGTTTGGTTTTCCCCGTGGTATGTGTTATGTATCATTAATATGTGTTCCTGCTTTTAATTTGATTTACTTAAATATTTATACGAAAATCATCAACACATGCATTAACTATTGATGGTTCTTTTAAGTTTGTAATGTACTCCAACGACAAAAGAGGTGGTCTTAATTCTGTAAGCCGAAATAAATCTTGAATCATTGTAGAAAAGTATTAATGTTGTTAAATGTGCATGTTTATACTGTATGTAAAAGTATGCAAGCATCAATAATTACATTGGATAATGCGTTATATTTAATTTCGATTATCGAAATATTTGATATAAACTTAAATAATTGGTTAACTTGTTATCACCTGTAAAGAGCTTTACAGTAAAATTGAAACATTATCTTTCACTCGGACGTATACATAGATAACAAATGCCCACGTCTTATTAACTCATATAATCCTACACAAATTATAAGTATTGCAAGATTGTAGCAAACTTTTAGTAATGCTATTACATACAATCTATGTGATTTAAACACAAATAACGTGTAAACACTCGTAAAGAGGATCATAGTGGAAACAAACTCTTTTACTCGGGCATAAACATGTATAATACTGTTATACGTTGAGGAACACATAACGGCGACAACTAAAATAAGCAATATGTTGTACAAACGTATTATTAACTATTATAATCCTAAACAAATTGCAAAGCGCATATTTTAGAAAATGCAATACAGTCCAACACTTCTGATTGGAGGTTATAATTGTATTCAAAACAAATTTGAAAGGGACCATTAAACGCACCGTACTGTATAATAATTACCCTTTGTAATCTACGTTGCCCAGAGGTGCAATATAATTCTGCAACTATTATAATAAGTATTTTACCGAATGGTTGAATGTTTAAATATAAATACGAAAGTATCAAAACAATTTAACACTTTAAATATACACAACTAAACCTATACAACCTATCTACTTTTTCTCTAAATCAAAATAAGTTTAAACCATATGTGTTTCAAATACACGTGTTCGAACAAAGTTTAAGAATGCTCGTTCGTATGACTGTAGAATATTATAAATTATGTTTCTTTACAATCGTATCACTTTTTGCCTCTTCCTGTTACGTGAAAATGAAGGTATACAATTCTTATTTTCCATAAACAAGCATTCTTGACACCTGTCAGATTCTGACTTAAAAGGGAAAGGATTTCATTTGATGCACTGTCATATTAAAGCCCAACATTCACTGCGGTTCCTATCAATGAAAATGATGATGCTTCTACTAACAACTCTATAAAATAGCACATATAATAGTACATGTAAGTAGAATCACAGTCTTGCGAGAGGACCGAAGAAAGCTTTGGAACATCAAATGTCAAGCAAGAAGACACTATGGCTCGTCACAGTTTTAAAACAAAATAATCCCGTGAACAAATATAAATCAATATGTTCCAATAATGAGTGTGATCCATGGGACATGCTCAGGTATTGAAGGCGATATTATGTTAGATAGCATATAATTATTACACATTCATGCCTTGTAGTTTCACAGAGAAACATGTGTTAAAGTAATTTTGCAATTAACGGGTATTAAAACCAAAAGACCCATAAGGATTGGCTAATTCTGAGTATTAAAACTTATTTGTTATGTAGATGATATAGATGATACCGCGGAGAGTTGCCAGCTGTGACCCTAGATGACATATGTATGATGCTATGATTTTTTACATATGTTTAATACATTTAAAAATGATGCGCTGTAGGCACTGAAGGCCTGGGCTAGATTAAGTGTGACGTAAAATGCATTTAGGATGTTTTGTCCGAATTTCTCCCTATGTCCGAATTTATATGGATTGACCCTAGCGGTTGAGTGCAGAAGCTCAGAGACTGTAAGAAAAGACAATGTTTGTGTATATACTACAGTGATCATAGACATGGCCGCAAAAAACTGTTATTGTTGGCGTCAAATAAAATACTTTCAATAGCCTAAAATAGCTTTCTATTACATAATTAACAGACCAGGAAAACACTCATACTTCCTTTGTAATGTTTATACAAAAGAAAATCCTCTTTAGCCCAAGTCTCATCATTGCCGGTAGAGCCTCGGTCCATCCCGGTTCGCTTGACACCAAAGTATTGTTTCAGATAGATATATGAATAATATTTCAGAGCACGATTGTTAAGAAGCAGATATATACGTAACATAAATACGGACGGTTACTCTTGACGATACATATAATGTTACTTTTAAGAATGTTTATAGATTGCTGGTTATCTTGTAAAACACACGAAAAGCATATATTATCCAAGACTGGAATGCATTCAGCTATAAAGTAAGTAAATACAATATTTCTATTCGTGTTTTCTGTCCGTTTTATGGTGAACTACAAGTCACTTAAAGCCGTCTTTGACATTTACATTTCCTGTTTGATCGCGGCTGATTATTTAGTACGTCTTTATCGCATGCTAACAGGACAACGGTTCGTTGGCTGATCGCACCAATAACACAGTTGCATTTGTTTTAGAAAATCACATAGCTATATTGTTCATTGTAGTTTTATGAAATTACACTGTATATGCATAAAACCTTAATATGGAAATGGAAACACAATAACCTGGTACACAACAATAGTTTCTATCAACATGAACATATAGCAAACAATGTTCAATTTAGTAGAGAACCAAATAATGTTTTAATATATGTTGACTATAAACAAACTCTTCTAGTTTTGATTTACGAAGTAATTGATTCTATATAGGTGTATTTATATTCAAACCAAACATGTACAGTTTTGATAGTTTGATTTACATAGTTCCAAAGACCCATAAGAACAACATATTTGCAAAAGTCTAAATTGCAAGACAAAGTATTAAAGGTTATAAATACACATGTATAACATTTTATTTTGAATCATATAGTTTTATGAACATTTCAACACCTTAAAGTCAACAATTACCATAAATGGCCTCAGTATCATTTCAAAACATCGAAAGCAAAAACGGGATACGCATTAACCGTGCCATAATACACAGAAATCTATCAATTCGCATATTGAAGTGTTCAACAAGTGCTTTTGTTTGTCATGCATAGAATGTTGAATATTAAGTATAAACTTGGTATTCCTCATTTTATTTGTTGGTGTTTGCTTAAGAGACATGTTATCGCGTTTTACAGAATCACATCTTTAAACAAGATGTGTTTGTGAAACACTATGTCTGCCCACCCAATATATTTGATCTTTGATCTTTAAGGATGACCTTGACATTGACCTTTCACTATTTTGAATGTACAGCTCCATGCGAAACATATGCATGCCACATATCAAGTTGCTATCTTCAATATTGCAAAAGTTATGGCCAATGTACAAGTTTGACGCAAAAAATCCAACAAACCAACAAAACAACAAACAAACAGACAGGGCAGAAACAATATGTCCCCCAGTATAGACTGGAGGAAATTAAAAGTAAGAGATTTCAAGATTAATGTGATTCCGACCAATTCAATATTCGCGTGAATAATTATCCCTGTATACTTAATACAGTTAAACATGTATTTAAATACATCATTCAATTTTAATTTCATAAGTAAATGGTAAGCATATCCCTTCACTCAGTTATTTGGAAAATAATCGATTTCTAAAACTCTCTATGCGTTTTGAAAGAGAACAGTTTTAGCAAACACTTTCCGGGAAATAATTAACGCAAGACTTTAATATTCAAAGCTTATTCTGTAAGTAAAGCTGCCTATGCTTGTTTTAAAGACGATTTCCAGACAGACTGAACGCACACTGCCCAAAATATCCCGCGATATTGAAATACTCGTGTTTAAAGAAAAGGCATACTGTTTTTCATGGAACGCCGGCATATACCAAACCCAATAGCATGTTAGTATTGCAATTTTAACTTATATAGCATGACTTTGTGTAAGTATAACAGGGAATATCACAGAAAAAATCACATTATATGAAATATTGTATAGCATATAATTCATTATGAAAAGCATCATAAATGTATGAAGACAATGTCAAGACACGAAGTATTCATTCTCTGACTAATGCAAAGGGACATGCTTACAATTTATTGATGTGTATAGATGACACGCTTATTGTTTCTATATAATATAAAGAAGTCAAACTCCAGCTGCTGGAGCAGAATTGAATTCTTATTATAAACAAATAGTTGGTTCTTTATTTAAGGCAAGTGACCCATTGCCCGAACAGTACAAAACAGCACAATACAAAACAACATAAAAACATACAAGAATAAAGCTTGGGTCATCGCCTTGGAACGGTTAATGCAAAGCATTTAGGATTTAAACCGGTTTTGGAGCGCTCAACCTCACACTTGACCCAGCAATATTCATGATACATTTAAGTGTAAATAAACTTTAACCTCATAGCATTGTAACTCAGATTAAACAAAAAGAAAAGGGAATTAAAACGCATTTAATTTAATTACCATATAATTACTCAATGGTAGGGAAGATACCAGAGCAACAGCGTTACACCTTTTTGAGGAACGATAAACTCCTTCAAAGAATTTGGCTAGCTACGTTTCAGAACGCTATTTTAATGGTGGAAATTTCTTCCACATTTTTTTCTGTTAATAAAGCCCTTTAAGGTCAAAAACTGAGTTGGGCGAATTTAATTTTATTTATTCCATTTAGTGGATTAGGGCGATGATTAATCTATTCGTCGATGCGATCAGTTACGTTGCGCTTTACTACAACAGATGAGGCAAACAGTGGATGTTTATATCACGTTTCCTGAATAAACAGTATCGAATTTGTTTTGTGATCCGGTTGATAACGTGACCACTTTTGATGAGCACCCATATGCACCTTTTACAGTAGGGTCGATTTTACACTTGTTAATTATAGATTTACTCGTTGATTGATCACATACAATCACTTTGCATCTATCATTTTAGTCTGATGAGCTCTTCGCGGTGACTTCGGACCAGTGCTTTGATCGTCGTGGTGAGTTTTCGATTACGAAACTACTTAATTAAACATTGCGGTATAGGTTGGCAAAATTCAATCCGCTCTACAAACAAAATGATGTGCTGGAAAAGTTTTTATAAATGCAAAAAACATATTATCCAACAAACGCGTTGTATTTGTCATTTTACTGTGACCTTCAATGTTAATATATTGACAATTGTCTCCCATACCACATACAGCATGTGTCACCACACGCAACGAAACATGACAGCCAGAAAATGTTTCGGTATTCCAAGGTGTGAGCTTAACTTCGTTTTCTGAATGTGAGCCTGCCCTTTAGGCTTAAGCACAGCTCTAGGCGAAGGCATATAGAGAATATTTTTTCTTAAAAAAATATTCATCAATACTTGGTAAATCAACATGTTTAGCAATTGAAATCTCGATGGCGACTTTGCCAGTGTGTTCGAAAATATATCATTTATAGATGATGAACACTTGTGGAAAGTTTAGTGAATTGTCTATTGAATGACAAAGTTTTAATCCGTATGGATTCAGGCCTTTTACGAGTGTTATTTAAATTTAATTGAAAATTTAAATTGAATCAGTATTAAATCGTTTTAAACACTAATATATAGTTGTTTGTGTTTTACGTTGCGTTATATATTTATATATATATATATATATATATATATATATATATATATATATGACTGTATTCGCTTTGCTTTAACGTTATGTGTTGATATTATCATTTTCTAATGCATACTCATTCATTATAATGAGAAGAAAATGAAACTGATCATTTTAAGCAAAATCTATTTGTCACTTGCTTTATATAGTTCGTGCTCAATAAATGCCGTAAATAAAATCAATAAAATTAAATTATTGTTATGCAACTCCGATTTTTTTAAATAATAAATGATAATCTTCAGAAACGTTATTAAACAAAATCGGAGCGTTATACAATATCGCCATTAAAACTCAATTTTGAAAGCAACGATTGTTACAGGTGAATATTTCGTTCAAACAAATATGTTATTCGTTTGTTTCTTACAAGTGAAAAATGTTTCTTTTACCTAATGATAAAACATGAAATTTCTGCAGTGAAATAACAGCAGTGAAAATATACAAATTTGTGTTTTTTTTCACCGGTGAAAATAACAATTTTTCGGAACTGCTTTTTCTATTTTGAGATTATCATATCAAGATTTGCTTCCCTTGTTTGACCCACTTAAGAAATACTTGCTTGTTAAAATCGACATTCCACCGAATCCAACAAATGTTTTTTTTATTTATTTTTTTCACCGTTTGTTAACATTGAAAAGGAGTTTAACCGGAGAATTTCGCTTGTTTATCAAACACTAATGATGACAGTTTGTTATTGAAATGTATTGAGGCACGACACGAGAGAAAATGTAACTTTTCAGCGAAGGGAAATAGCTGTTAATTATGTTCTTAAAAATGGGGCAAAAAAAGAAACAGAAAATGTGTTCATGTAAGTGTAAGATCGTCTGTTATTTCACTCGTGATCATGGAAAAGAAATATTTTCACTCGTGGTCGCGCAACTCGTGAAAATATAATGTCTATGATCACTCGTGAAATAACAAACTATCTTACACTGACATGAACAAATGTCCTCTATTTATTTAGTCAAGGTAGTTTAGGATAATTTTAGACAGAGGTAGACTTGTTCAATTATATCAATTTATTTACATTTTAAGATGACCATGTAATGGTATTTAAGTTAATAATACGATGTTTGGCCATGTATAGACCAGATTGTCATATGCAATTTCTGATAAATTGTACTTTACATGAATGCCCCAGATTAAAACCGTTTCAACCCCCCTTATTAAGGGGTTACATATTACGGCACGTACAAAACCAAAAAACCTATACATGGACAGACGGAGGATGCTAATACTTTTCAAGTCAGCTACAATGAAATGTTTTCACAAGGTTTGATTATCAATAAATACTTCAAGTACTCACACTTGCAGAAAGACGTACATAATAAATTATCAACAAACTCACTGATGTAAATAATTCATTGACGTTCTCAACCTCATGATGATTCTGTATATTACACGTTAGACTAAATATTAGCTATCTAGAGTATATTATCATATCAGACGCAACATAGTCAGCGCAAACTTTCTAAAGAGATATTTATAGTTTGCCTTATTGTATGATTTGTCAACCTCGCGAAATACTTTAAGATACGAGTTGCAAAGACACATTATTGAACTTTTTTTGGATAACGTCCAATATTTTCTAATGTGATCTCTTTCTTAAATATAAAAACACATTGAATTGCAGATGTCTTATCAAACATAAAACGAATTTTACTGAAAGAAAATTAACAAAGACTTCAGTTTCGACGATTGTCCCGATTTCCGGCTGCTCTTTGTCGACATCATCGTTTTCATTGGTTTGATTACACCAGCGACGTCAGCTGACGACAGCATTTTTTCTCTACCATTCGCATTAACAATACGTAACTATCGTTTGCGAAGTTAATGTGGAAAGTAAGCGATGCAGTGTTGAGGAAACGTGCATGTGATCTAATTCACTGTATTTGAAATATTCGTAATTTGAGTCGTTTTATTATTGAAAACATTTAAAACAGCTTCTTAAGTTTCATGCAATAACCAGACATTCAATCTCACGCGTCAGTATGCGTCGCTCTTAAAACAAACATGGTGGCCTCCATAAGGTAATCTGGGGGTGGGGGGGGGGGGGGTCTCACTGTGAGCTTGTGAAAAACTACAAACATAACATACATAAATAAAGAAAACAAATGCATCTTAAAGCATGTTGAATTTGTCAAATCAAAGTGAATTATTGTATGTTACGCGTAAACATAATCAATATGTTTGAGACTCTTTCGCATTTACATATTATGAAATTTCTGACATGCTAAAAAAGAGTAACACTTTCAAATTGAGCGCATTCGGCAAGAGTCAAATTAGACTATACAGAGAAGTGGTTTTCTTTACAACTATATCAACGGAAAACATGCAGTGTACTGCTGGGTTTGATGGCATTTTAGGCGCCGCCTCCCACCATTAGTTGACATGTTATCAAATTCCAAAAGAAACAATGCAACTTCTCTTTTAAAAAATGGCGTACTGGCCATATATCTATTTCTGGTATATTCCCTTGACTGTTCCTAACACATTTGAAAACTGCCGATTAGCCAGTATATAAATTTATCATGTAACTAATGAAGAATCTAAGAAAGCAAATAAATTCGGTTAGTTGATGCTCTTACGTGGTCTATACCACAGTTAACATTTGAAACACTCTGTCATTCTAAATACTATTTTTACTCGTTTTATTGTGCACATCTGTTTCTTGTTAAGAATTTGTCAATGACAATTTACATGAAATGAATACATTAACTCCAAGTAATATATTGTTATATGTTTCAATATGTTGTTGTTTAAAGGTCGTCGTTGCGTGGTGGATACGGTGTCCGCCTAGCGACCTGGATTTCAAGGATTGAATCCTTACAATAGGAGCGTTATATATATATCCCGCAGAAATGTTATTTTACTTCACACGTCTATGTGCTATGTTGCACGTTATACTCACTACTCGAGTATAACTTTATGGCACAAAACTGTTGGAAAAGTCATAATTTTTTCGACCTGTAAATACATATTTTTGTATAAACTTGCTACATTTAATTGTCTATATTTAAGCATGTCCCTACCACATATAATAAAAGTACAAAACAACAACACTATTGCTAATCCAGTTTGCACAAATTGAAATACAGATTATTTTATTTATGATTATTCATGAGAAGTATTCTGATGCCAAAACATGACACTTTCCGCGTCATTTCAGACAATATCTCAAGCGTCTTTAATCTACTTGACTCTGTTGTTGATTTCATGTAATTGTTAGTTAGTGCTATTCTGTTTATGCATACGCGATTATAAATGGTTTTCAGTTCCTTTTTTTTTCGAAACTGTTTGCATCTCCATATTGTTTGCATTTAATTTGAATGCGAAAATGGAAATAACGTGCGTTAGTGTCAACGTGTTTTATATGCTGATATGTTACTTTATTGCATGTGCCGTAATAGTTAAAACTGTCACCAGTTCCCTTGCCACACACACAAGCGGTAATTCGATTCATAAGTTGAGAATAATAAAAACACATTTTTCTATTTGTTGAATGTATTTACTTTTTTCATAACTTGCTGCATACTTTCAATGTTGTTTATGGTGTGTTATTTAACACATTAATCAACTCGTTCTTTGCCGTAAAATATGTTGTTTAGCGTGCGTGGTGCGATTTTAGCTTCATTACTTAAACTAACTTCTCGCTGTTACCTTAATTATATGCATTCAAAAAAGTAATGAAATCGCCCTTGTCAAAATCGTGATTTTTGCCTGACATTTTTACATATACCCATTTTAAACATTTAACAAATGAAATTCTTTTAATACACAGCTTTCTGCAAAACTATTGTTTTACTATTTTCTTTATTAATATCTTAATATATATTGTGATTCAAAAGTTTTTTATATAAAATACTTAATTCCGAGAAATTTTGCATAACAGTGCTTTTGGTTAACTCCTTAGGCTACCATAGATGGGTGTGTGTGTTAAAAAACATAAATTATACTGGAAATTATCGTTCATACATTGTTTACACAGGTCCCATTTTTGATCCCTTTATTATACAAAGCGAACTACAGAATGACTCATTTGACAGATCAGCCAACATTAAACTATTTAAATGCATGTCACAAATTTGAGCACGTTTTGATGTGGTATAGTTGACTTAACTTCTAATATTGACTATGTGAATGAAGTTGCTTTTTTGTTCCTTTTTTTGCAGTGCTCATGTCCCATCGAGCGCCTCGATGGAAATACAATTAATGGGCGAAGGAGTTGTATTCAGTCATTGACCCATAAATCATTATCAGTGAATAGAACAATGCGTGGAAATGCCAATAAGTACATGTGAATATTGAAATTCATCAGCAATTGCATCTAACAACCTCCGTCGCTTTGTTTGCAGTGAGTCGTTTACTCTTGTGGATTCATTCGTTATATGTATTCATTATCCTTTGAAAACTACATGTTATGCCTTCCCACATCTACATTGCTGTCTGAGATGTAACAACATAATAGCACGTGCAGATTGCTCATGTCTCGTGTTTTTTTTACGTTTGTCTCTGGCACATGTGTCGAAACATCATGACGCTAAAGGTATTCATATATGATTTGTTATTTATTTCAACTTGAAATAAATATTCAATCAGAAATCTAATAAGCATAAGAAAGAACAAATAACGATCGTCGGACCAATGTTTGTTGTGAAGTAGTAAACTCTAAATAAACATGTTTAATT
Source organism: Dreissena polymorpha (assembly GCF_020536995.1). Taxonomy (NCBI): domain Eukaryota; kingdom Metazoa; phylum Mollusca; class Bivalvia; order Myida; family Dreissenidae; genus Dreissena; species Dreissena polymorpha. The sequence continues at coordinate 90,652,002 of NC_068358.1, forward strand.
GGAATAGAGTTTACAAAAGGGAGCAATATACAATGTGTTGCATCAACATCGTGAAATATGCAAACAAGGGCAGTTACAAATACATATTAACACATATTATATAAAAACGTATATGATAACAGCTTTAAGGTAGCATATTTAAGGGAAGATGTTTGAAACAGCATTAAGAAACAGTACATAGATAAGCAGTATATACACATTGTACTGCATAAATTTATTTATTGTTTTTTGTTAAGAATGACATGATGTCAGTCTGTGTTTTGTACGTGAGTTGTGGTAAAGATATTAAGTGAACCGCATCAAGTTGACATGGTACATTCTGTACATGTTGTGATGCAGCCGATGAATCAATTATAATACTGTGTAACAAGTGTATGTTGCAATATTGTTTATGTCAACACGGCATTCATCACATTAATTGGTTTATGTAGTAGAATACAGTGCTCTGATATATTTAAAGATCGTCGGACGAATGTTTGGTGTGTAGCAGTTGACATTGCTATGATATTTTTTCTTAATGTGTTACTATATCCCTTGTGTGTATAGCAGGCACCTAGCTGACTCGTGTGTTCAAATGACGTATGCATGCGTGTGCATGTTATTCAAATGCAATTGGTCAGATAGTTATTCAAATTGTTTATAAGCTTATAATTGCCCTCACAAAAAGAAACATGACTGTTCCAAATGACGTGGGTAAATCCGATGATCAACCAACAATTGTCATTATTTTGTTTCGTCAGTATATTAAACAAGCATGTTTTATTCAATTTTATCTCGTTTTAACCCAACGAAAACTCGTTTGATAAAGAATAATGCCTGTTTATTTATCGTTCCTTACCTCGGACCTAATTCCGTGCCTATGCGCATAAAGCAACACACAAAATCTGTAAACTGTGATCGTTATCATCTAATCGACACCGAAATGTATGCTTATCGAATGTCATGCAATTTATTTTTGCTACAATATAGACATAGACATATGATCAAAGAGTATTTATTGGTTATATTGTGTCTTTTATACCGACTTATAGTTTAGAATATCCACAGAAATGTCTTGATTGCGCGTTGAAATTCAAACACTAAATAAACTTGATGTAAAAATTGTACGAGTGGCATGGAGCGTTACCTTCTCTAGATGTGTTGTACAATCCCTTTGGATATCGTCTACATACATGTACAAACCTACGACCAAATTAAAAGAAGGTTATGCTTTCAGTAAATAAGAACATACAAATAACTTCGATTTGGGCTAAATCAAGAGACAAAGTCATACATGTCTTTAATTCAATATACATTTATATTAAGTGAAAATATAGAGTGTTTTGTCATTTGTGATATGCTAGATAAGAGCCGTGCTCTGTGAAAAGGGGATTCAATGCATGTGCGTTAAGTGCCGTCCAAGATTAGCCAGCAAAGCCTGAAGCTAATCATGGACGACATTTTCCGCCTGAACTTTAGTTTTGCAAAGAAGTCTCTCTGTAAACAAAGCATATCATAAAGCGGAAAGTGTCGTCCCTGATTAGCCTGTGCGAACTGCATCTATTAGGCTAATCTGGGACGACACACTTCGCACATGCATTCAACCCCCTTTTTAGAAAGCACGGCTCATATTTATTTTACAAAATATATTTCAACTAAAATGGTGTTTAATTCCACCCGAATGCATGTTAGTCTCAATTAAAGTGTTGTGTATGAAGGCAGCACATATCGTGTGGCTATGATATTAATAAGTGAAAACATCATTTTTAATAATAAATAATCAAATTATAACGAAAAATCAATTTTCTTTAAATTGTGTCTTAACTTTATTTTATCTTTGAATCTCAAATCTAATTCCTCAGAATGCTTAATAACATAATAGACAACATAACCTCCGTGGATTTATTATATTTAAGTAGCAATGAGAACAATGTAAGTGAGCAGAATTCTGATTTAAAAAATAAACTAGTTTCAAAACAATAGAAATCTCTGCTGATCTAGCGTGACAGTTCATTTCGCAATCAATTTGCTTCAAGAATTGCCACTGATTATATATGTTGTTATGTTGATGTATTTACGAATTATTTTATGCATTATGCACGTGTATTTAGATGTTTTAAATTATTTAGTGTACGATTTCTACACATACAATGTATTATTGATGTTAAGTGCAATCAACCCGTTACTTGAAATATACCAACACATCTATATTCGTGAAAAACAAAGCTAATATGTTGTATCAAGATTTTCTTGCTCGAGATAGAAACAATTAAAAACAAACGGGCGGTAAGAAACTAAAAAGTGATGGTTTATTTCACCAGCATTCAGATACTGTCTACAGTAAAATAACGTATAATATTGTTATAGAAACTCTTTAACGTATTTTTGTACGTTTTGTTTCTGTTTTACTATTTGACAATTTGTTCCATTTCATAAATAAAGTTCCTCATTGTATTAATATGGTTTCTATCCTGCTGGTGCAGCAGTTGAGTCTATTTATGTGTATTTTATTACTATAACTGAATGATCTGTGCTTCAGAATGCAGCGGTTTGTATACCCATACAAATTATTAGTGTTGTTCTATTTTCAGTCCTCAGACGCTGTCAGCGGTTAAGTTACGTATTATTGTGTTATTGAAGCCATCTTAAGGCATTTCTTGTACTTTGCATTTAACTGTGTGGCAGTTGGTTAGTTCCATGAATAACGTACCGCATTGGTCAATAAAGTTTTTCTCTTGCTGATGCATCTGAAGTGTCGAGTTATGTATATTTTATTACTATACATGGTTGATACACGATGTGTGAATGCAGTAGTTCGTATGCCTGTACACATCATCAGACTTGTTCTATTTCCAGTTGGTGTTATGCTCACAATGACATTACAGCATGAAATGAATGGAAGAACATAATGTGAACAAAGAACATTTGTATCAAATTATGTATGACGGCGTTTATCCATTTTAATCATGTGTATGTATAGTGGTTTGGCGTTCTGTTTAGTATAGGTCATTGACCTAAATAAATGATGTTAATCGCAAGTAAAAAGAGGATACAGAAATGTCGCGCCTGGTAATTTTGTTTGAGTTGCATTATACCTATAATTAATTCATAAAATACGAATTCGGCGTAAAAATATAAATTTGATCAAACCGGCAACACATTTTTGTTGATGAAACAAAAGTGAGAGATGTTTGAGTACCATTCTAATATGTTGTGACCCCAGCTTAATTTTTGTATGTGTGTTTGTTGTTTTGTATTGTGCTGTTTCGTACAGTTCTGACAATTGGTCACTTGCCTTAAATAAAGGACCAATTAATTGTTTATAATGAGAATGCAATACTGCTCCAGCAGCTGGAGTATCACTTCTTTACATTGAACGCAAAATAAAATGTTTCAAACAAATCAAGTTAGTTCAATACAATTATTTCCATGTCATCTGTTGCGAATACTACAACCAAAATAGTATTGTGGTGGTATTTTCTGACAGCAATTTTATTTTTGCCGAAGTATTCCAACTATTCAGTTATACAGAAGGCAATTAGTCAATCAGTGAATACAAAATCGTATAATAATTCATAAGTTAAAATCACAGGTCTAAACGTTTTATCAATTTTGTGTCAATTTAATATATACACATATATAAAAAGAACAACTAAAGGTAGTTTCAACTGTGTAGTCAAACAGAATGTTACAGCCAGGCTGTGAGAAGCAAGATGTGTACTATTTTGAATACAACCACATATTAGTCATAATAGATAACACCATTCTTTTTTAGCGCTTTATAAATAAAGAAATCTTATTTGTAATCACAATAATATGTTATAATTGTTATGACATAAAAAAATATAAGTTTGTCAACCCTATAACCATAACGATACCGTGTTAATTTAATATGAAACTGATATTCATGAAAAAGACACAGGGTACACTTCATTTCTTCAAAGGGGATTACTATTGGTTAATTCCATCCACCAGTTTCAATTTCAAATCTATGTTCACAGACTCATTATGAGAGGGCCAATCTGAATTAAGGAATATTTAAAATGATTGAAATATGATACAACTTTGAAAGTCTTATATAAATATGTATGCTTAAGTAAAACTTGACTCACTTAATTCCATCATTTTGAAACAAATCTCTAATTCTGGTTTTAAAACCATCAACAAATAAATCAAAATCTCGAAGTCCTAGTTTAAGCTCATATTATTAAAACCACGATTTGCTAGTAAGCTTAACAAATATTCCAAGATATATTGATATAAATTCTTATTTTAGGATACAAATATACATAAGTATGTGAACACTTTTTCAGCAATAGTTCAGGTCAGGATCAGTTTCACAAATATTTACTAATTGTCAAAATTACATTAAATAAAAAGCTTAATCCTATTAAGTACATAATGGCTTTTACAGAACATTCCCTTTAGTTATTGAAAGAATAGCTCGATCTCTTAAACAAAAGTATTCCATGCAGTGGGCTCAAAAATGAGCCGTGACAGTGGTTGTCATCAGTCACTTATAATTTCTATTTATTGATACACACGATCTCGACAAGAGATCAATTGTTCACCGTCGCGCGTTCTGCGCCTAGAATTCCCGAGAAATTCGATTGTGAGTGTTCCCAATCATGCATACGGGAAATTAAGAAATGTAACGTTCACTCACTGTCATTCGTATTACAAAATGACTGTGCTACTTGAATACAAATTAAAGTGGTCTATTCTTACATATGCACTTGAATCATTGTTGCATGCTTTGACGTATAAAACATAAAAGGCATGTAGTTGTAGAATAAGTATGTCCTTTATGAAACTCATACAATTAATCAGGTTTTTAAGGGCTGGGTATGTTTTCGGAGGCATAGTTCATGCGATTGTTTCATTTCCAATATGTTGTATTTCCTTTTTACTGTTGATGTAAAAATTAGTAATCTGCAACCATCACGCACTCTTTTGAAGAACGTGTAATGCCCTTTAATGCAGCTGTACTTTCTATATGAATAAGCTCACCATTCTTGTTGTTGTTTTTGTTGTTTTTTTAAAAAAACGTTAAAAGCCCTAACAACGTAAAATAATTCAACGGATAACTTGGCATTAATTGCTATGACAACAAAATGTACTAAATTTAAAACAATATTGATTTTAAGAAATGCATGCATGAATGGCTTAGTTCAAACGGACCTGCAAAGTTCAAATGGAACTAACATTATGATTAAAGCTCTGATTTACTATGTTGCTTTTTGAGTTTATTAAATACATTTATAAAAAGTCGGCGTTTTTAAACGTGTTCGCAAAGGTGTGTATTTAACAGTAAACGCAATTCATTCATTAAAATTATTACTTCAGTATGATATTCTGGTAAAATGGGTTCGATAACTGATAACTCGTGTCTCATACCAATTATGCATAATGTTTTACTTCTCGTCCTTTTTGACATTAAAAAAACGAACACATTAACACTATGCAACACAAGGCGGAACGATAATTCCTAGGAATTCACAGTTTGACCACAGTCATCGCCACGAGTTAGGATGTACAGATGTTGATGGTTGATTAGTTATGCTACAGTGGAGCAGAATCGTAGGGATGAGTGACGCTAGAATTAACAAACAGGAGTTTAATTGGAAATACTAGTAATCAATAGATATTAACTACTGATCCGGTTAAGTAAGGTTAATACTAAATTCTTTAGATCTAACTGATTTCTTTGTTTAAACATATACTGTTCCCCTTTTAGCTTTTGATGCTAATCTTTACAATATTGTATTTTACAATGACGAACGATTATTCAACATCTTGAAGCTAAAGACTTGCTTTCGGATTTATTAGGAACACATGTTTTACTAAAAAGTGTGTTTGTTGTAATGTGTTCGCATATAAATGCATATGATTCTGCCAATACAGGTGTGGCCATGTTTGTAAGCTTTCAGGTAAAACGTGTTTCTCCTTGTTCTTAAACATGTAGTGTTATCTTGTTATGTATATACACAGGTTACAATAATTAATAATTAACTTTCTTATTTCTGATAGAGGCGCGTATTGTATCTGCTCACTAGCTTGAGTGAGCATTGAAAAAAAAATCTAATAAAGACATAAACTTCTAAACATTTACAGAAAAAAACATTGTCAAAGTGAGTAATTGAAAACTATTCTTTTACATATATCAGACACAAGCGTTTTAAATTTCCGTCAGTTTTACAGTTGGTCAGTTATTGCTAAGTTTCACAACAAATCCATATACACTAACACTTGTTCAAGGGTAGACTGAATAAACAGTTCTTTCGCCAACACACATGGTAAAAACAAAAATGATATCAGCCACTTTTTTAACATTTAAAGACTTTTTACAAAATAAATTACTGTTCTTTCGGGGTACATGCAATATTACATACTCGGTACATAATCTGACTAAACAAACTAAAAACGATTATTTCATTCGGGTTAAGATAAGCATCCCCGTTAAAACTTAAATGTCTGCATAATAAAATAACATTGAATGCATGAGACAAGTATGCAAATTCGGATTTAACGTTAAACTAACAAACTATCTCCATTTAGGGTTTACATATTGTTCTTTGTAGACAAGGAACGCCGTTTTGCGAGATCCGAATATAAAGTTCTGAAATATCTTTATCGCAAGTAAGTAAGCAATTGTATGTATACGAAAGAAACATAAGCATATTAAATCTGTAAAAAATATCAGATATCAGGTTGAAGTTGTCTACTTTTTAAATGACGTTGATTTATATAGTGAAAATCAATCTTGACATCAAAGTATTGTTTCAGAGAGAGATATGAATAATATTTCAGAGCATGATTGTTAAGAAGCAAACTGTTTTTCATGGAACGCCGGTATTACCAAACCTAATAGCATGTTAGTATTGCAATTTTTGCATGACTTTGTGTAAGTATAACAGGGAATATTACAGAAAAAGTCACAGTATATGGAATATTTTATAGCCTATAATACAATATAAAAAGCATCATAAATGTAAGAAGACAATGTCAAGACACGAAGTATTCATTCTCTGGCTAATACAAAGGGACAAGCTTACAATTTATTGCTGTTGATAGTTTACACGCTTAATGATTTGATATAAGATAGATTCACAATAAGCATTTGGCTAGCTACATTTCAGAGCGCGATTTTACTTATGGCAATTTCTTCAACGTTATATTCGCTGTTAATAAAGCCCTTTAAGGTCACAAACTTAGTGGGGTGAATTTAATTTTATTTATCCCATTTAGTGGTTGAGGGCGATGATTAATCTATTCGTCGATGCTATCAGTTACGTTGCGCTTTACTACAACAGATGAGGCAAACAGTGGATGTTTATATCACGTTTCCTGATTTTGATAACGTGGCCTCTCTTGATGAGCAACCACATGCACCTTTTACAGTATGGTCGATTCTACACTTGTTAATTATATATTCAATAGTCGCAATTGATCACATACAATCACTTTGCATCTTTTATTTTAGTCTGATGAGCCTTTCGCGGTGACTTAGGACGAGTTCTTTGATCCTCGTGATGAGTTATCGATTACTAAATTACTAAATTAAACATTGCGGTATAGGTTGGCAAATTCAATCCGCTCTACAAACAAAATGATGTGCTGGAAAAGTTTTTATAAATGCCAAAATCATATCATCCAACAAACGCGTTCTATTTGTCATTTTACTGTGGCATTCGATGTAAATATATTGACAATTGTATCCCATTCCACATACCGCATGTTCCACCACACGCAACGAAACATTACAGCCAGAAAATGTTTCGGTATTCCAAGGTGTAAGCTTAACTTCGTTTTCTGAATGTGAGCCTGTCCTTTAGGCTGAAAACACAACTCTATGCATATAGAGAATAACTTTTCTTAAAAGAAAATTCATTAATTCATTAATTTAGCAATTGAAATCTCGATGGCGCCTTTATCGAAAGTTGACATCCAAAAATTTATTTTGCGATTATGTTCGAAAAATATATCATTTCCAGATGATGAACACGTGTGGAAAGTTTTAGTAAATTGTCTATTGAATGACAAAGTTTTAATCCGTATGGTTGCAGGCCTTTAACGAGTGTTGTTTAAATTTAATTAAAAATCTACATTGAATCAGTATTAAATCGTTTCATCACAAATATATAGGTGTTTGTGTTTTACTTTGCATTATATATATGTGACTGTATTCACTTTGCTTTAACGTAACTCTGTTGATATTATCGTTTTGTAATTCATAATCGCTCATTATAATGTGGAGAAAATGAAACTGATTAATTTAAGCCAGAACTATTTGTCGCTTGCTTTTCATAGTTCATGCTCTATTAATGCCGTAAATTCAATCAATAGAAGTAAATTATTGTTATGCAACTCCGGTTCTTTATCATAATAAATGATAATCTAAGCAGAAAAGTTATTAAACACTATCGGAGCGTTAAACAATATTGCCATTAAAACTCAATTTTGAACATTACGTTCAAACAAATATGTTATTCGTTCGTTTGTTACGAGTGAAACATGTTTTTTTATACCAAATGATAAAACATGACATTTCTGCAGTAAAATAACAGCAGTGAACATAAACAAATTGTTATTTTAACCGTTGAAAATAACACATTTTTGGAACTACTTTTTCTATTTTTAGATTATCATATCAAGTTTTACTTCCCTTGCTTGACCAACTTAACAAGTACTTGCTTGTTAAAATCGACATTCCACCGAATCCAACACATTTTTTTATATTTTATGTTGTTGTTTTTTCACCGTTTATTTACATAGAAAAAGAGTTTAACCGGAGAATTTTGCTGAGATATCAAACACTAATGACGTCATGTTGTGTATTCAATAGAGGCACGCCACGGGAGAAAGGGTATCTTTTCAGCGAAAGGGAAACAGCTGTTAATTATTTTCTTTAAAAAGGGGCATAAAAGAAACAGAAAATGTTCTCATATAAGTGTAAGATCGTTTGTTATTTCACTCGTGATCATGGAAAAATAATATTTTCACTTGTGGCCACGCCAATCGTGAAAATATATTTTCTATGATCACTCGTGAAATAACAAACTATCTTACACTGACATGAACAAATGTCCTCTATTTATTTAGTAAAGGTAGTTGATGATAATTTTAGACAGAAGAAGACTTGTTCAATGATATCAATTTATTTTATATTTAATGATGAACATATAATGGTATTTAAGATTATAATACGATGTTTGGTCATGTATAGCACAGATTGTCATATGCAATTTCTGATAAATTGTACTTTAAATGAATATCCCAGATTAAAACCGTTTCAACACCCCTAATTGAGGGGTTACATATCACGGCACGTAAGAAACGTACATTAAGCCTTTACATGGACAGACGGAGGACGCTAATACTTTTCAATTCAGCTACAATGCAATGTTTTCACAAGGTATGATTATCAATAAATACTTGAAGTGCTCACACTTGCAGAAAGACGTACATAATGCATATTCAACAAACTCACTGAAGTAAAATAATTCATTGACGATTCCATTCCACCTCAAGGTGATTCTGTATATTACACGTTAGACTTAACATTAACTGTCAGGAGTAGATTATCATATCAGACACAACATTGTCAGCGCAAACTATCTAAAGAGATATTTATAGTTTGCCGTATTATATGTTTTTGTCCACCTCGCGAAGTATTCTTTAAGATACGAGCTGCACAGACACATTTTAGAACTTCTTTCGGATAACGTTCAATATTATTTAATATGTGATCTCTTTCTTAAATATATAAACACGTTATATTGCAGATGGCATGTCCACCAAAAAACAAATTTTACTAAAAGAAAATTTACAAAGACTTCAGTTTCGTCGATAATCCCGATTTCCTGCAGTTCTATATCGAGACTATTGTTTTCAATGGTTTGATAACACCAGCGACATCAGCTGACGACAGCATTTTTTCTCTTACATTCGCATTAACAATACGTAACTATCGCTTTCGAAGTAAATGTGGAAAGCAAGCGATGAAGAGTTAAGGAAACGTCAATGTGATCCAATTCACTGTATTTGGAATGCGTGATTTTGAGTCGATTTATTATTGCAAACATTTAAAACAGTTTCTTAAGTTTTATGCAATAACCAGACAGTCAATCCCACGCGTCAGTATGCGTCCCTCTTTAAACAAACATGGTAGCCTCCATAAGGTAATCTGGGGGTGGGGGGGGTCTTACTGTGAGCTTGTGAAAAACAACAAACATAACATACATAAATAAAGAAAACAAATTCAGTTTAAAGCAAGTTGAATTTATCAATTCAAAGTGAATTATTGTATTGATATTTAGACGCCGCCTCCCACCATATATTTGGTATATTTCCTTGTTCGAAACAAATTTGAAAACTGGCGCTTTGCCAATACAAAAATGTATCATGAAACTAATTACGAATCAACGCAAGCAAATAAATTCACTCGGTCATTCTAAATACTATTTATACTCGGTTTATCGTGTACATCTGTTTCTTGTTAAGAATTTGTCAATGACGATTTACATGAAATGAATTGTTAACTGTTTTAATATGTTGTTGTTTAAAGGTCGCCGTTGCGTGGTGGATATGGTGTCCGCCTAGCGACCTGGATTTCAAGGATCTAATCCCTACTATGGGGGCGTTCTTTAGATCTCGCCCAGAAATGTTATTTACTTCACACGTCTATGTAGCAATATATGCTCATTACTCGAGTATACATTTATGGCAAAAAACTGTTGGAAAAGTAATCATTTCTTCGACCTGTAAATACAATACTTTGTATAACATTGATATATTAAATTGTTTATACTAAAACATGACCCTATCACATTTAATATAAGTACAAAACACCATAACTATTAATAATCCAGTTTGCACGAATTGAATAACAAATTATTATATTTATGAATATTCAATAGAACTCTTCTGATGCCAAAACATGACACTTTCCGCGTCATTTTAGACAACATCTCAAGCGCCTTTAATCTTCTTGACTCTGTTGTTGATTTCATGTCATAATTAGTCAGTGTTATTCTGTTTATGCTTACGCAATTATCAATGGCTTTCATTTCCTTTATTTTTCGAAAAGATTTGCATTTCCATATTGTGTGCATTTAATTAGAATCGAAAATGGAAATAACGTGCGTGAGTGCCAACGTGTTTTATATGCTGATATGTAACTTTATTACATGTACCGTTATTGTTAAAACTGTCCCCTGTCTCCTTGCCACTCACACACGGTAATTCTATGCATAAGTTGAGAATAAGAAAAACACATGTTTCTATTTGTAAAATGTATTAACCTTATTCATGACTTGCTGCATACTTTCAATTTAGCTTCTGGTGTGTTATTTAACACATTAATCAACTCGTTTTCGCCGTAAAATATGTTGTTAAATGTGCGTGGTGCGATTTAAGCTTCGTTACTTAAAATAACTTCTCGCTGTTACCTTAACTATATGCATTCAAAGAAGTAATGAAATAGTCCTTGTCAAAATCGTGATGCTGACCTTACATTTTTACATATACCCATTTTAAACATTTAACAAATGACATTGATTCTTTATTAATATCTTAATATATCGTGTGATTCGAAAGTTTTTTATATAATACACTTAATTCCGAGAAATTTTGCATAACAGTGCTTTTGGTTTCACTCTTTAGGCTACCATAGATGGCTGTGTGTTACAAAACATAAATAATACTGGAAATTATCGTTTATACATTGTTTGCACAGGTCCCATTTTTGATCCCTTTATAATACAAAGCGAACTACAGAATGATTCATTTGACAGATCAGCCTACATTAAACTATTTAAATGCATGTCACAAATTTGAGCACGTTTTGATGTGGCATAGTTGACTTAACTCCCAATATTGACGATGTGAATTGAATTACTTTTTTCCCCTCGAGGGAAATACAACTAATGGGCGAAGGAGTTGTACTCGGTCATTGGCCCATAAATCATTTTAGTGAATAGGACAATGCGTGGAAATGCCAATATGTAAGTGATTATTGACATTCATCAGCAATTGCATCAAACAACCTCCGTCGCTTTGTTTGCAGTGAGTCGTTTACTCTTGTGGATTCATTCTATCTATTCATTCTACTTTGAAAACACCATTTTTCGTTTTTCCACATCTACATTGCTGTCTGAGATGTTGCCACATGATAACACGTGCACATCGCTCATGTCTCGTGCTTGTGTCATCTTGTCTCTGGCACATGTGTCGATACCTCATGACGTTGAAGGTTTCATATATGATTTGTTATTTATTTCAACTTGAAATAAATATTTAATATGAAATCTAATTAACATAAGAAAAAACAAATAAAGATCGTCGGACCAATGTTTGTTGTGTAGCAGTTTACAGTGCTCTGGTATATTTTATTAATGTGTTACTATATCCCTTGCGTGTTTAGCAGGCACCTAGCTGTCTCGTGTGTTCAAATGACGTATGCATGCGTGTGCATGTTATTCAAATGCAATTGGTCAGAAAGTTATTCAAATTGTTTATAAGCTTATAATTGCCCTCACAAAAAGAAACATGACTGTTCCAAATGACGTGGGTAAATCAGATGATCAACCAACAAGTGTCATTATTTATATTAAACAAGTATATTTCATTGAACTTAATCTCGTTTTCTACCAACGATGACTCGTTTGTAAAAGAATGTCTGTTTATTTATCGCACCTTACGTCGGAATTAATTTGCGAATAAAGCAACACACACATTCAAAACCTGTAAACTTGGATCATTATTAGTCCAATCGACACAGAAATGTATGCTTATCGACAGTGATGCAACTTATTATTGCTACAATATAGATTGCGATATATATAAAAAAAAAAACACACATTAAATGCTCTTGTGACAAACTGGGCGAGATCTATTTTCTATATTTCCAAACAAGTTCTTGAGGAAAACAAATCTTGACGAACATTATAATATTTGATTGTATAACAGACATACGATCAAAGAGTATTTGTTGGTTATATTGTGTGTTTTGTACCGACTTATAGTTTAGAATATCCACAGCAACGTCTTGATTGCGCGCTGAAATTCAAACACTAAATAAACTTGCTTTATTTGTATGAGTTGCATGGAGCCTTACCTTCTCTAGATTTGTTGTACAATCCCCTTGGATATCGTCTACATACATGTACAAACCTACGAGCAAATCAAAAGAAGGTTATGCTTTCAGTAAATAAGAACATACAAATAACTTCGATTTGGGCTAAATTAAGAGACAAAGTCGTACATGTCTGTAATTCAAAATACATTTAAATTAAGTAAAAAAATACAGTGTTTTTTCATGCTGGAATGTTAAATTTGGACCGTGCTCTGTGAAAAGGGGGTTCAATGCATGTGCGTTTAGTGCCGTCCAAGATTAGCCTGTAAAGCCTTATGCCAATTATGGACGACACTTTCCGCTTGAACTTGAGTTTAACTAAGAAGTCTCTCTGTAAACAAAACATATCATAAGGCGGAAAGGGTCGTCCATGGGCTACTCTGGGACGACACTCTTCGCACATGTATTAAACCCCCTTTTCAGAAAGCACGGCTCATATTTATTTTACAAAATATATTTCAACTAAAATGGTGTTGAATTCCACCCGAATGCAATTATATTGATGTGTATGAAGACAGTAATTACTCACAGATTGGCCATTAGATTTGAACGTTTAATTGGTACCAGCGGATTTGTTCCATGACGTGACGTCGATTTGTGACGTAACGTTAAAGACGTGACGTCGTTACTTAGTGATGTACTGGATTTGACACAAGGATTATATATATATATTGGATCGTTAATAAATGCTCATACCAAAAGCGGGTATTTGGCGTTTATATTGTTCCAACTATCGGGGAAATAGTAATTTACGGATTTCAAATTATCGGGGATAATTCTCAGTAAACATCAAAATACGGAAATTCCCATTATCGGGGAAACTTCTTAACATTTGGTAGCAGAGCGTGGTTTCTAAATTGAGTGAGCGACGGATCCAGTTGAATATTTAAAGACAGAGATTTTGTTGAAGAGGGAGAAAATAAGACTGAAAACTAATTTTACTAGAGCAAGGAAAAAGGTGGTGTCACATTTGGAGGGAAATGCATGTAGCGCGACAGTGAACGACGTCTGCAAGCTGTTGGATTTTGCGATGGACGAAGTTATTATAGGGCTTGATAGTTTATCCAATATGTACATGGAAGGAGATGAACTTGAAAAAAGTAAAATAGTAATTGCGGAAATGGAAAAGATTGAACTTGAATATGAAAAAACAACGGAAGATGCCTTTCTCTATTTAAACGATCTACGAAGTGAAACAGCAAGTCAAGTAAGCAAAGCGTTGTCGTAGGACACGATGAGTAAACTTTATTTTTCTAAAGACCTTCCGGCTTCACATGAAACTGTGCGACATAATGACAAATTTCCAAGTATGTGGCGTACAAGGGCCGGGTTCGATGGGCAAAACGATTGTGGCCGTGAAGCACCTAATGCCTCTAACAACAAAGATAAGCGTGAAGAAGGCAAAACTATGATTTCAGGACTCGATCCTACATTAGGACAAGACCTTTGGAGGCAACTCAAACATGTGGAAATTCCAGTGTTCGATGGTAATAAGCGAGTCTACCAATCATGGAAAGCAGCATACCTTGCTTGTATTGACAGAGCGCCAGCCACAGCAGAGTACAAACTTCTTCAGCTTAGACAGTACTTATCTGGCGAAGCGTTAAAAGTAATTAAAATCTCGGGCACTCGGCGTTTGCATATGAAGCGGCAAAAGATCGACTTGAAAGGAAATATGGGGGCAGGCGTCGACAGATAGCAATTTACCTAGAAGAACTTGAACACTTCGAAAACATCCGAATTGGCAACGCAAAAGACCTAGAACAATTTGCCGATCTATTAGACGTAGCAATCATTAATTTGCAGATCGGATCAACACCACGAACTTGGAAGTGGCTAATTATATATAAAATTACAAAGAAAATTACCAGAAGCACTCTTGGCACGATACCATCGTTGGGTCTTTGAGGGTCAACACAATGAGTCAGTATTGTCGCTACGGACATGGGTTATTCAAGAGGCAGAATTCCAAACTATCGCGTCAGAGACCGTTCAAGGAATTTCAGGATATTTTATGTCAGAGCATACCTCGGAAAAGACAAACTATTAAAATGTTTGGTGGTTCCGGAGAAAGCGTGAAAATATTCAAATGCAGAGTATGTGACAAACAGCATGAAGCATGGAACTGTGACAATTTCAAAGAAATGAATGTTTCACAACGGTGGGAAAAAGCAAAACAACTTCATCTTTGCTATCGTTGCCTTGGGTTAAATCATGTCGGAAAGTCATGCCGTCAAAGTAGACAATGAGGACAAAATGGATGTAAAGAGCTGAAGTAAAAACTGTACTTACCTGAAAATAGAGATGTCTCTTTTCCAGGATCCCTCAGGCCAGGAACGTAGACACATAACACATAGGATGATCAACGATACAAAAGTAGACGTCCGTCTAGTATTAAGGCTGCAGTATGACTGTCGATTATTTGCATTGGTTTCCGGTCAATCGATTAGCTTCCGCCGTACTGTTCCGGTTACACACCAGTAAATTTACCACACTCCCCCCCCCCATTTTATCCAACGGGAAAGAGACATAGAGTCCTTTTTCAGTCTTGGTAACTTGTTACTTCATCAAAAATTTGGCCTACACTAAAGTTCCGGGCCCTGGTGATAATTTATCTTGTAATCAATTCTGCAATGCTCCATTAATTGTCCACTAGACAGACTAGAAAAGTAAATTGTGCCCAGCATATAGTTTTTTAAACTTATATTTAACAACGGAGTTTTTCCAAACTTTCACTTCCATTCATTGTCTATACACTTCAGTTGTGTTTCCTTTCTGTTAAAATTTATGTCCTAAATATTAATATATTAAAACTCCATATTCAAAATTCGATAATTGGCCAAACAAATGTCATATTACATTATGCTATTTCTAGCCCAAACAGTTGAGTGGAATTCCTCAAGGTCAGCTGGCACACGTCCCTGACCTCGCTATCCCGATATGACGCAATAACGTTGGCGAAGTCCCCTAAAAAGGATGGAGTGCACATCTGAGCCCCAGCTGGTCGAAAGTATGGCGAGTCAGTTTCTATTAACAGCCTGTTCGCCGGGACCCTCCGGACTGCCTGTTTCTGCGCCTCCGTGAAAAGCCGGGCTTGTCCTGAGTAACTGAAGAAACAATTTGGGAATGCCTTACACCAGCTGACCACTACCTCTTTCGCGCCGGTGAAACAATGCAGCACCACTTTCTGCGTCCGAGCAACATTGGGCTTTAACAATTCAAGACATTCCAGATAGAGCACTCCGGACTGCCGATCCTCCCCATCCCGGATATGAAGGATGATTGGTTGACAAGGAGATGACAATTCTAGTATCCTTGTCAGGACTTCCTCCTGTAGCCCCCAAGTATCTGATGGCTCGGTACGGTCCTATCCAACTTCTCCTAGTGCCACTACTCGTTCATTCCTCAGGAGATGCTTTAAATGACGGTAGAGTTCAGGGTTGAATCTTGCCTCTTTCCGGGGATGTAATCCCACCGCGACACCAAACCCAGCCTGAGCCAGGAAAGATGTCGGGTAGGTCTCGGGGTCACAATAGATCAGGACACCTTCTACCACATCCACTTCAACTTGGGGTCTGATCCCTAAATCTGCATCCAGAATGGTCCGGATATCTGAGTAATACGGCATACCCAATTTCACTAGAGACCGGTCCAGGTGAAAATTGGAATCGAAGGCCGAAATCCTGGTCTTTACTGGTCGTCCTGACGCCTGGGATGTGTTCCCCCCAGCCAACGAGAGGTTTGCCTGTCCGGATACTGCCAGATACTCCCTAACAGACAGGTTCCGTACATTAGAAACAGCATGAGCCGTTCCACTTCCTGCAGGTTCAGTCACCGCCACAACCGGGGGTGTCGGGGTACTTTAATGCTCCACGTCGGGTATTTGAACATGTAACCCAGCCACAGCCGGGACGGTACTAGAGGTACCCTGATTGTCCAGGTTGAAGAAGTAAACTTGTCGATCCCTTGGAATGTGTTTCAGCAGACCAACAAGGACACGCCAATGGGCAAGAAGAGCCTGCGAGTTCAGACGTTGAATGTCGAAGTCCACTTCCGGCCATCCTGATTGACGGGCGAACTCGGACAACCACTGTCTATCTACTTCAGATAGAGCTACCTCCGCGTTGATTCCTAAGTCATGATTCTGGGCAAAGTCTAGCAGGTTACCAAGCTGATCGTCTCCGACGAGCTGTAGAGCGAGCCATCTAAGCCCTCGCAACCTAGCTACCTGCCAAGCCGGATTCGCCAAATTGCCTAGCTGAAATCGCTCAGGAAGATGCCTCTGGTAGACATGTCGGCTTAAATGGCGAGAATCTGACGTGCATCCAATTAACGGACAACGGGACGATCGTTTCTTTTTCATGGGCTCTTCCATGCGATTACCCAGTCTGGTCCAAACTGAGGGTTTCAGGACTTTCCTCACCGGCACACACTCTGGCAAAACTGGTGTCGATTCGGCTGGTTCCTCCCTCATCTGATAACTCCTTTTCCGTGGCTCCCTTGCAACATAGGAACTATTCGTAAACACCTGTGTTGGGATTACAAATGGTGCCAAGTTCCCAGCCTCGACCGGCACCCTAGTTACCCAAGTATTAGAGACTCCAACCAAGGTCGGGGTCCCCTCCACCGGAGCACGTCCTTCTGTATCAGAGTCGCTTGAAACAGAAATTACTTCTGTCTTGATCAGCGGAGTGTCTTCACACTGCCCCACTTCATCAACGACGGAGAACTGTCCCATTTCGTCCAACGCAGTGAAGACAGAAGAAGTTGACAGGTCATCTTCTTCCTGCGCTATAACCGAAAGGACTTCGGTTTCCATGGGCAGCACTTCGTCGTCCCCAGAAGCCTTCTCTATCTTGATCTCTCCCAGCGAAACAGTTGCCGGGACTTTTGATGCCGAAGCGGGTAAGGCTTGAAACTCGGACTGTAGACCCGAGAAGGTACTCAGCCGTCCAGCTGTCTGCAACACCTTACCACCTCTTGGACGCGCATTCAGTGACAATCCTAGACCCTTTTTCTTGGCCACAGGTTTGCCGAATGCCTTCGAAACAAATTCCTTCGAGCAAATGACATCCGCTCTGTAGCGTAGATCAGCAACAAAACGGTACTTCTGCTGCTTCACTGCAATGTCATATTGCCCTTTCAGTAGCTCATGATGCTTGTCTTGCTCCAACCTTGAGGAGTGGACTTGGCCCAGGGCATACACCAGCTCTCTTGCCGTGCCATACTGGAGTCGGCCTTCTGCATTAGCCTGTTCTATCTCCTGTACCACCCGGGCAGTCTTCTCCATATACTCCCTCCACCCTCTTTTAGGACTATCAGTTGCCGAGCCGGAGTCAGACATGCTAAAACAAATAACCATTTTTTCAAGTATTTCAGCCCAAAGTGTGAGTTACAGTTTTACACAATTTGGACACTTCATCCTCACACCTTCCTCCTCACTTACATTGGCACATCTCCCATGAAACCAAATATCTCACCAATCGCACTTGGTCATAAATCTGTCATCTGGCTGTCTACACACATACATTATAAGGTTTCATCACTGTCACCTAATTGTCCAGTCAGTCGGTCAATTTCTTTACTTGCCCATTTTGGGGATTAATTTTGACCACATTCCTATGCATTATGATGTACAGATTAGGAGATATCAGCCGTGTCACCCTTCCCGGTCCGTCCCATTTAACCGATAGTTTGTATTATTTCGTTTTTTAGTGCGCGATATCCAGCATATAGACCGGATCACTCACAGATATGTTGTGCTATTTCGCATTCTAGTGTTAAGTATCCAGCATATAGACCGGATCATCCACATATAGTGTTTTATTTCGCTTTCTAGTGTGAAGTATCCAGCATATAGACCGGATCACCCACATATAGTTTGTTATTTCGCTTTCTAGTGTGAAGTATCCAGCATATAGACCGGATCACCCACCTTGTTCATAACCTCCTCCGTATTGACTATACCCGGATCCCATATTTCCCTAGTCTTGTCATGTCCTTTATTCCATGCTTTTGTTAAGAGGATCACATCATCTACGTCCTCCAAATCAAGATCCAGGTGATACTTGTTACACTCACCCACGATGGTTTTCCTGGCCTAAACATCATGATTGCCATTCTTTGCACCTGCCCTATGATTAACCATCTTTGTCCTGAACTCCATGCTACTTTGCTCCAGCTCTTGCTCTTTGAGAAAGAGGTCTGCTCTGGGAGTGTTCAGTGTGATGATGAGTTTGTCCAGCTGCACTTGCCCCCCTTCCGGAGCCTTCTGTACCTCAGTGGCCTGAATGGCTTACTCAAAGACCCTCGCTTGGTCTTCAATAGCAGCCTTTATCTGAGCCTTGTACCCACTGACTACCTCCTGATGGTGTGCTGCATGTTCTTCAGCCTTCTCCTGCAAACTCGTCTGATGCTGGGTCAGGATCTCCGCTTCGTGTTTCTCATGGTACGCAGCCAACTGGGCAAGACAAGCATCTGACCTGTGACCAGCTTCACCTACCGGTCTCTCGTATTCCCCCTTATGTCTATCGGCCTTAACCTGCATCTGATGGACCAACAAATCCAACTCACTTCTCTCCAGAATTGTGTGGTTGTGTTGTTCATTCATCTTTCTGAACTTTTCTTTACTTTGTGCCAGTCTCGTTTGCAGTTGGTTATTTTCTCGTTCCCTATTCTGGAAGTCATTGCCCTGCTTCTGCAGGTTCTCCTTCTCCACTTTCATTTTGTTCTCATACTCCTTCAGTCTCGACTCCCTCTTAGCAATCGCCTCCGACTTCTCTGCTTTCAAACGCTTGAAGATTGCACGAGCTTTCGCCAACTGAGTTGCACGGACTTTCTCCAACTGATTTGTTGAAGCTTTCTCCAACTTTTCAATGCGTTCCTTCAGTTGCGTGTTCTCCTGACCGAGTGATTGTGCCTTTGACCTTAATCTTAAGATTTCTCTATCTTTTCTCTCCATCTCTTCATGAACTTGCTGCTTAGCCTCTGCGATGGCTATTTGCCTGTCTGTCTCCAACCGTTCAATGCATTTCTTCAGCAGCATGTTTTCGTGACCAAGTGATTGTGCCTGTGACCTTGACCTTAAGATTTCTCCATCTTTTCTCTCCATCTCCTCATGCATTTGCTGCTTCATTTCTGCAATAGCCATCTGTCTGTCTTTCTTTAACTGTTCTATCATCTCCCGTGCCTGTTGTACCTGCCGCTGTAACTTATTCTCGAGGGAACTCTGCAGTTTTTGGAACTGGACTTGCAGCTCCCTCAATTCTCGCTCAACGCGTGCTTGATCGGTGAGCATAGCCGCCTGCTGTTCTTTGCTCTCTTTCAGGAGTTCTATAATCTCTACTTTGTCCTCTATTTCCTGGTTGTCTTTCACCACCAGGTCTGTCTTTGCATGCTGTTCCATGGCTATCAGTTTTTTCATCTCCGACATACGTCGGGAAGCGCGGTCTTGACACTGAATCATCGTCGACTTTAACTTATCTCTTTCTTGTACCACTTCTTTGTATACGGCCATCAGGTCCCTCTTAGAGAAGTTGTTCAGGTCCATCACAATCTCATGTAGATCAGATGAGAGGCTGTTCTGCATGTGACTGAAGCTCATGTTGGCGCTGAATGAGCCCTTGTTTGTCGCAGAGCTGATGGATGAAGTGCGGGAACCAGAGGCGCGACATCACCTTCCCATGTCTGATTGTTGGGTGAACGAACAGGTATATCAACCTGCTGCTTCACAGGTACACTGGCCGGGCTGCCTTCTAAAGACTGGTTAGCCGTAACATAGCCAGACGAATAAAAACTGCTGAACTTGTTACTGTCTTCAGGGACTGCTTTTGTTTTCGGCGTGCTCTCTGCGAGTGGGAGGTCACCCTCTTTGATCTCGTCTTCTGTCCATAACTGTGATTGATTTCTACCAGCATTATTTTCTGGAACCATTTCGCCCAGAGCTGCCGGTTGAACATTTGTACCTGCCGGTGCAAATCCCAGGTTTGCTACACCAGCTTGTACTCCAATTCCTTGGTGCCCCTGCATACTGGTGAAGGGCATGAGCTGTCCTTGGGCCGGATACCAATGTGGATAAGGGTACCGAATGTATGGAGATGCAATTTGTGGTGGTCCTTGCAGCCATGGTGGGAACTGCATTGGTTGCCCAGGGTGTGGCTGTTGGATTTGTGGGTACGGACCAGTTGGTTGCACAGATGGGTACTGGTAAGGAAATGGTTGTTGTGATTGTGAAATTGGTCGTGTCTGTACTGGAGTTGGTTGCCCTGACGGGTACTGATGAGGAAATGGTGTTTGTACATTTTGCTGCAACGGTTTCATTTCCTCAAAATAAGCTGAACCTAAACCAATAGTTCTCTCAGCCATGGTCTGTCACGTAATGTCAATTTACTGTCCAAGTCTAGTCTAAGTATTTCACATAAAGTACACCACACACACACATTTGCAATTTAAATGCAATGATATGCAAAACTAATACAAACAAGTATTTATCTAACTATTCCTGGCTCACAAAAACTTTAATTTCAATATTTATCACACTCACACACCACCATACAATCAATAAATACTCTTTCTCAACCCAATCAACAATGGGAGCAAATGAGCACAAGTATAATAAAACAAATTAATGGCCATCACAACTCAAATAACATATAATAGAAAATGTAACACCCAGTATTTGGTACCGGGTATTTGTTCTTTAGTGATTGTGATTATTAATAGGGTCAAGTATACATATTGTTCAATAGTGTGTGGTTATCTAAATGACTCCAGTATAATAATATTAAATTGTTGAAAGGAATAGGTTTCAATCACGCATGATACTAAATAGTAAATCTATTTCTCAACCTAATAAAAATGGACACACAAAAATGGAATCAAATAGACATAAATGTAATAAAACAAATGGCCATTAACACCAAAAATGTATGTATCCAAAATATAACACCCAGTATTTAATGCCGGGTATTATAGCCGTAGATAACTCTCAGTATTGATAGAGACCCAGTATGAATAGTATTTAATGTAAGCAATTATTTTAATGACTCCAGGATAATAGGCAACTATTACAGGAAATGGATTGGGTTTATACCTATAACCTCAACTCAACCAGACACTGCCGGTAAAGTATGATGCAGGTTATGCGCAATCCCCAGCGTTGCCGGAGAACCGATAGTCCCTCTGCTCACTGCGACTTCGCGATCCCCAGCGATGCCGGAGAACCGATAGTCCCTCTGCTCACTGCGACTGCTTGACCGCAATGCACGTCTCCTCTGTACCCTCAAGGTCAGATACCTCCAGGTGCAGGAACTCGTGCACTGGCTAGGCTAGAACACAACTAATGTAGAAACAAAGACATTAAATTATTATTCTCCAAAACAATTAATGGCAAAGTTTTTAATCACACTGATAGCACTGGATTGAAAATAAACTGAAATATTTTCAGTGTATTTGGTTTACTATACTTAATTATTTATTAATTGCTTTAGAGTAAATACGGTATTGCTACAGGTGCGCTCTTTAGGAAGTAGAAAAGCTTTACGGTAAACCAAAATATGCTTGTAATATATTCAGTCGCTCAGAAAAATTGCAGTTTCAACTATGCATACACCAGTAATGATACTAATATGTGATGAAGCAATAAAGCAAGTTGACAATATTTGTAATATTATTACAATGAAATGAATATGACACTATTTCCTAAGTATTTTTTTTTTTATTCAAAAAAATAAAATTAAATAAAAAATACAGGTTGAAATAAACTGCAATTGCTATTGCACTCTAATATTAACTAGCGCAACTAATTACAATTATTAGTTACACTAAATATCAATGAACAATAGATGCAATTGCTAGAAATCCAATCACCGGAATTTCCGGTTAGCTCATGGCAACAACCAATGAAAAATGGGGTATCCCGAGCTATTTATAGATGGTTGTTAAATCCGGGAAATTTAAAAACTCCCAGTGAAATATATATAATTCTAATGAAATTACGTCTCAAAAGAATAAATCTTCAAACTTTCAGATAAACTAAAGATGGGTTTTACTAATGCATGAAAGTACACGTACTTTCACTGTTTAATAGTGAGTTTAGTCCAAAAAACTATTCTGAAACTATGCAACTATTCCAGACTAAAAGATTAATTCACAAAATTAATAGAATAAATGAACAAATGTACAATGCAATCGTCAATAATGACACGTGCAAAAACAAGATGGCGGACAATTTTCCGCGAAAGCCTAAATCGCAAAAATATCACAAATATCAAAATATTGTTGCACTTTCATAAGATGCAAAACTAAACGCCACTAGTGTGCAGTTTCTGCACAATATAGACAACAAAATGAGTCATACCACAGCGGAAACAATCATAAATTCAAACCACAATGGCGGGTATGTGCCCGCGCAGATTCAATTTTTGGAACTGCGAAAGTTGCAAAAATTATTGCTCGCAGCGCCAGTGAAGTAAATACTGATAGTACTTACCTGAAAATAGAGATGTCTCTGTTCCAGGAACCCTCAGGCCAGGAACGTAGACACATAACACATAGGATGATCAACGATACAAAAGAAGACGTCCGTCTAGTAATAAGGCTGCAGTATGACTGTCGATTATTTGCATTGGTTTCCGGTCAATCGATTAGCCTCCGCCGTACTGTTCCGGTTACACACCAGTAAATTTACCACAGAGCTGCGTCACAGACTGTTACACAGAGATGCGCAAAAGAGCATGCAATCAAACGCTACTGACCGTCAAGTCAAATGTCCTACGGAAGAGTAAAGGGCAACATATTTGACAGCAAAAAAACATACGAGATCTGATTTAGTAGGGCTCCGGACAGTTCCGGTTATTCTCGCAAACGGAAATCGGTCGATAACTGTAAACGCATTGCTAGATGACGCAAGTACAAAAACGTACATCAATAGTGACGTAGCGGCAGAACTCGGCTGTAAAGGTAGAACGGAAAAGGTCAAGGTCAATGTTCTGAATGGTCAAGTCGAGACTTTTGAAACTAGACCAGTTTAATTCGAAATAAGATGTGTCAACGGAAGTGTAAATATATATGTAGCAGCATATACAGCTAACAAAGTAACAGGAGCCATGAAAGTTGTTGACTGGAACAAGTACCAAAGAAAATGGCCACATCTTCGTGACGTAACATTTCCAAAAGCAACGACCAGACCTATTGTTGACATCTTAATTGGACTTGATTGTGCAGATTTACATTATGCGCTGGAAGAAAGAAGAGGTAGCGCAGGGGAGCCAATAGCGCGTCTGACTCCACTTGGATGGATATGCATCGGTAATCAGTGTTCAAATTTAACACCGGTCCTACCGACAAATTATGCGCGAACATACTTTGTAACGGAAATCGAGAATCTAAACCTGACTCTTAAAAAATTCTGGGAAGTTGAAAGGGAATCAACTGAATCACCTGTCGTTTACATTGACGAGCAACAAGCACTTAAAGCAGAAAAAAGTCGTGCATATTCGAAAATCAGATGTATCGCGTCGCCATTCCATGGAAAAGCAACGAACATGTTATGCCAAACAATTACAAAATGGCACTGAATAGATAAGAGAACACAGATAAAAGACTCAAACAATGTCCTCAGGTAGCTAAAGCATACAGCGAAATCATCGAACAATACGTAGAAAAGGAGTACGTGTCAAAAGATCCGGAATCTGAAGTGTCCAATTCAAAGTGGTTTCTACCACATTTTCCTGTTTTGAGGCTAGATAAAGATAAAACAAAAACCAGAATCGTGTTCGATGCAGCAGCAAAATTTGAAGACGTATCACTAAATGATAAAATACACCAAGGCCAAATCTACAGCGCGATCTGTTTGACGTTTTGCTGAGATTCATAAAGCATCCCGTTGCAGTAGTTTGCGACATAGCCGAGATGTATCTCAGAATAGGCATCGATCACGCGGACAAGCCATATCACAGATTCCTATGGAGGAGAGTGAATCGTAACCGTTGTCCCGATATCTACGAATTTGATAGAGTCGTGTTCGGTGTAAATTCATCACTATTCCAAGCACAGTATGTCTTACAGCAACGCGCAAGGGAAAATCTCAGCGCATTTCCATTAGCTGCTGAATACCACTCTCTAACCAATTCAAAACGAGAGCGGTTTCATCCTGAGAGAGACATCAAGATTGGCGAAGTCGTTCTTATCATTACTCCGGAAACGACGAGGGGAAACTGGCCACTAGGACGGATACTCGAGGTTTATCCAGGACAAGATGGTCGAGTGAGAGTCGTAAAAATTCAGTTTGGAAGCAGCACCATGACGAGATCGGTGACAAAGCTATGCCCGTTAGAACTGGACAATTAATTATTAGAATATCGAAAAGAACATACAAATAGTTTACGTATTCAATTGATTATTTAAAATTTTGTTTTACAATATTTATCAAAATGTACTGTATTTTGATGGAGGGGAAAATGGACATTAGATTTGAACGTTTAATTGGTACAAGCGGATTGGTTCCATGACGTGACGTCGATTTGTGACGTAACGTTAAAGACGTGACGTCGTTACTTAGTGATGTACTGGATTTGACACAAGGATTATATATATATTTTGGATCGTTAATAAATGCTCATACCGAAAGCGGGTATTTGGCGTTTATATTGTTCCCACTATCGGGGAAATAGTAATTTACGGATTTCCCATTATCGGGGATAATTCTCAGTAAACAGCAAAATACGGAAACTCCCATTATCGGGGAAACTTCTTAACACAGATGGTTAGCGTGTGGCATTGATATGAATTAGTAAAAACATCATTTTGAATGATAAATTATAACTTTATTTTATTTTCGAATCTCAAATATTCTTCCTCAGAATGCTTAATAACATAATAGACAAAACAACCTCCTTCGATATCGAATATTTAAGTAACAATAAGAACAATGTAAGTGAGCAGAATTCTGATTTACAAATAAACTATTTCCAAAAGAATAGAAATCTCTGCTGACCTAGCGTGACAGTTCATTTCGCAATCAATTTGCTTCAAGAATTATATATGTTGTTATTTTGATGCATTTACAAATTCTTTTATGCATTATGCACGTTCATTTAGATGTTTAAATCATTTAGTGTACGCTTTCCACACATACAATGTATAATTAGATGCTGAGCGCAATCAACCCGTTACTTGAAATATACCAACACATCTATATTCGTGAAAAACAACGTTTATATGTTGTATCAAGGATTCTCTTCCTCGAGATAGAAACAATTAAAGACAAACCGGCTGTAAGAAACGAAATAGGGATGGTTTATTCCTACAGTATTCAGATGCTGTCTACAGTTAAATAACGTATGATTGTGTTATAGAAACTGTTAAACGTATTTTTGTACTTTTTTTTTACTATTAGACAATGTGTTCCATTTTATAGATAACGTACCGCTTTGTATAATATGGTTTCTCTCCTCCTGGTGCAGCTGTTGAGTATATGTATGTGTATTTTATTACCATAACTGAATGATCTGTGCTTCAGAATGCATCAGTGTGTATACCCATACAAATTATCAGTGTTGTTCTATTTTCAGTCCTCAGACGCTGTCAGCGGTAAAAGTACGTATTATTGTGTTATTGAAGCCATCTTAAGGCATTTCTTGTACTTTGTATTTAACTGTGTGGCAGTTGGTTAGTTCCATGAATAAAGTACCGCATTGGTCAATATGGCATTTCTCTTGTCAGTGCATCTGAAATGTCAAGTAATGTATCTTTTATTACTATACATGGTTGATGTACGATGTGTGAATGTAGTACTTCGTATACCAGTACACACCATCAGACTATTTCCAGTCTTTTTTACGGTCACAATGAAATTACAGCATAAAATGAATACAAGAACATAATGTGTACAAAGAGCATTTGTATCGAATTATGTATGACAGCGCTATTCTTTTTTAATCGTGTTTATGTATAGTGGTTTGGCGTTCTGTATAGTATAGGACATTGACCTAAATACATGATGTAAATCGCATGTATAAAGAGGTTACTGGACTGTCGCGCCTGGTAATTTATTTTTATTTGCATTATACCTATAATTAATTAATAAAATACGAATTCGGCGTAAAAATATAAATTTGATCAAACCATCAACACATTTTTGTTGATAAAACAAAAGTGAGAGATGTTTTAGTACCATTCTAATATGTTGTGACCCCAGCTTTATTCTTCTATGTGTGTTTGTTGTTTCGTATTGTGCTGTTTCGTACAGTTCTGGCAATTGGTAACTGGCCTTAAATAAAGGACCAACTAATTGTTTATAATGAGAATGCAATACTGCTCCAGCAGCTGGAGTTTCATTTATTTACATTGAACGCAAAATAAAATGTTTCAAACAGATTAAGTTAGTTCAATAAAATTATTTCCATTTCATCTGTTGCGAATACTACAAAATAGTATTGTGGTGGTATTTTCTAACAGCAATTTTATTTTTGCCGAAGTTTTCCAATTATTCAGTAATACAGAAAGCAAGTAGTCCATCAGCATATACAAAATTAAAATCACAGATCTAAACGTATTATCAACTTTGTGTCAATTTAAAGTGATGATATGGGCATTATTCACTGTTGAATTGAGCTGAAAAGAAACAGGTCAAGAGAGATAGTTTAAATGTGGTTACTGACCAATTATATGCAACTCATCTTGCTACAAGTTGTGTGTTAAAAATATTTTTTTATATACGATATTTTACATGACTCACCCAGTCCTCTAAGCCGAAATGATCCGTAAAACAAAATTGTGTCTTTGTGTCGTATGAACGAATCTGCACTAAAACTAAATTTAGGTTCACTTCGTACATACATGATCAGTTGTGAAACGAAAGTACGGTTGATATTCAAATGCATTATTGTTCTCTTTCCTGGATATTGTTTTAGTATGTTGATGCTGCATTAACAAATATAAGTGTATATGAAGTGAAAACACCAAAACTAAACAACGGTTGCGATAGACACCTATAAACTGTTAGATGCCCACAGTATCACTTTAAGATAGACACATATGAAAAGAACAACTATAGGTAGTTTCAACTGTGTAGTCAAACAGCGTGTTCTAGCCGAGCTGTGAGAAGCAAGATTTGTACTATTTTGAATACAACCACACATTAGTCATAAAATAAAACAACATTCTTTTCTAGCGCTTTATAAATAAATAATTATAATATGTAATCACAATAATATTTAATATTTGTTATGACATAAAAATATAAGTTTGTCACCCCTACAACCATAACGATACAGTGTTAATTTAATCTTCAAATAATATTCATCTTCATGAAAAAGACACAGGGTACACTTCGTTTTTTCTAAACGGATTGCTGTTGGTTTATTCCATCCACCAGTTTCAATTTCAAATCTATGTTCACAGACTCAGATATGAGAGGGCCAATCTGAATTAAGGAATATTTAAAGTAATTGAAATATGATACAACTTCTTAAGGTCTTATATAAATATGTCTGCTAAAGTAATGCTTGACTCACTTAATTCAATCATTTTAAAACAAATTTCTAGTTCTGGTTTTAAATACATCAACAAATAAATTAAAATCTCGAAGTCCTAGTTTAAGCTCATATTATTAAAACCACAATTTGCTGGTAAGCTTAAAAAATATTCAAATATATATTGATATAACTTATTATTTTAGGATACAAATATGCATACACATGTGAACACATTTTCAAGCAATGATTCAGGTCAGGATCAGTTTCACAAATATTTTCTAATTGTCAAAATTATATTAAATAAAAGGCTTCATCTAATTACAGTACATAATGGCTTTTACAGAACATTCCATTAAGTTAATGAAAGAATAGCTCGATCTCTTAAACAAAAGTATTCCATGCAGTGGGCTCTAATATAAGCCGTGACAGTGGTGGTCATCAGTCACATAGAATTTTTATTTATTGATACATACGATCTCGCCAAGAGATCAACTGTTCACCGTCGCGCGTTCTGCGCTTGGAATTCCCGATAAATTCGCTGTGAGTGTTCCCAATCATACGTAAGGAAAATTAAGAAATGTAACGTTCACTAACTGTCATTCGTATTACAAAATGACAGTGCTACTTGAATACAGTTTAAAGTGGTCTATTCTGACATATGTACTAGAATCATTTGGATATGCTTTGATGTATAAAACATAAAATGCATTAAGTTGTAGAATACGTCCTTTAAGAAAATCATACAATAAATCAGGTTTATTAGGGCTGAATTTGTTTTCGGAAGTATAGTACATGCGATTGTTTCATTTCCAATATGCTGTATTTCCTTGTTACTGTTTATGTAAAAATTAGTAATCTGCAACCATCGAGCACTCTTTTGAAGAACGTGTAATGCCCTTTAATGGAGTTGTACTTTCTGTATGAATATGCTCACCATTCTTGTTGTTGTTTTGTTGTTGTTTTAAAAAAACGTTAAAAGCCCTAACCACGCAAAATAATTCAACGGATAACATGACATTAATTGCTATGACAACAAATTGTACTGAATTGAAAACAATATCGATTTTAAGAAATGCATGCATGTTCAAACGGACCTGCAACGTGCAAATGGAATTAAAATTTTGATTTAAGCTCTGATTTACTATGTTGCTTTTTGAGTTTATTAAATAGATTTATTACAAAAATAATCGACGTTTTAAAACGTGTTTCGCAAAGGTGTGTATGTAATAGTAAACGCAATTCATTCATTAAACTTATTACTTCAGTATGATGTTTCTGGTCAAATGTGTTCGATAACTGATAACTCGTTTCTCATACCAATTATGCATAATGCATTACTTCTCGTCCTTTTTGACATTAAAAAGACGAACACATTAACATTATGTAACACAAGGCGGTGCGATAATTCCTATGAATTCACAGTTTGACCACAGCCATCGCCACGAGTTAGGATGTACAGATGGTGATGGTCGATTAGTTATGCTACAGTGGAGCAGAATCGTTGGGATGAGCGACGCTAGAATTAACAAACAGGTGTTTAATTGGAAATACTAGTTATCAATAGATATTAACTACTGATCCGGTTAAATAATGTAAATACTAAATTCTTTAGATCTAACTGATTACTTTGATTAAACATATGCTGTTCCTCTTTTAACTTATAGATAGATTTATTTCAACATAAAATGCATAGATTTACATGGCAGCATGTTATATACACACAATAAGTAATAAAAAACAACCTGCATGTATAAACAAAGCCATGTCAATCAATATTATACGTTAAGGATTGCACAATAAAGGGTTTGCAATTAAACCCTTATTTCCATTGTGGTCCTTTAGTTATAATATTGTATGACATAGGAGACAACGTTTTATATCACAGTATATAGTTATATCACAGTGAATAATAATGAAAGACATGTGACATATTTAAGTTACACTAACCTAAATGCATAGAATATATTCTGATAAGTTCTAGACTAGACAATTATTAAGAAGTTATCACAATTTAAGTGTTTAAAAATTAACATAAAATTATTTGCCAAGCTTAATAATAATCATACAGCAACTAGATAAGACACAATACATCTATCTATATTGACATTCAAGTTAAATCAACAGTAAGAAATCTTAAAGAGATGCACATTAAAAATATATCTGGCTTAAAAAATGCTCCCTAACACTGTGTTTAAAAGATGGAATACTTTTGGCATCTCTGATATGCTGAGGAAGAGAGTTCCAGAGAGTACACCCATTGAAAGCAAATGACTTTTTGCCAGAACCCTTGACCCTTGGAATGGCAAACCTATTGCAATCATGCATGTTTAGATCAGTATTAGGAGAGTCTGACTGTGTTCTAACTCTGAACCTAGTATTCTTATTGTGAATATTACTGACTGGAGTAAAATTATCTTCCATATATAGCGGAGCCAACTTAGAGCTTATTTTAAAAACATGACAAAGTGTGATCTGGTTTACTGGACTTTCAATAGGCAACCAGTTAAGTCTAGTAAAATGTTCTTTACCAATGTGAGACCTAGGATGTAAATTTAATATGAACCTGATAAGTTTATTTTGGGTGACCTGTAACTTGTTTTTTAACATTTGAGTTAAACCAGTGTACCAAACAGAGCAACTGAAGTCAAAATGGCACTGAATTAAAGACATGACTAGAAGCCTTCTAGTATCTGTGGATAAAAATTCCTTTTTTCGATATAAAAACTTTAACCTTGCATTTGCCTTCTTAATGACTGACTCTGCCATAGAAGTAAAAGACAAATTTTGATCAATTGTAACACCTAAATACTTGACTGATGATGTAGATGAAATGGGTGTTCCATCACATGAAATATTTAGAAAGGATTGTGACCTGAGTTTCTGCCGTGAACCAAACATAATTGATTCGGTCTAACCTAGGTGCAATGACAGTTTGTTGTCAATTAACCATTCACTGACTTGCTTTAGATCATCACTAAGCATCTTCTCAACCGTAGATATACTTTTATCCGAAACTAAAATGGCAGAATCATCAGCATACAAGAGTAATTTATGTTTAACAACAGCTGACATATCATTTACGTAGATTAAAAATAACAAGGGACCAAGAATGGAGCCCTGTGGGACACCACAGGAAATGTTTTCTGACGACGAAAAGGTGCCAGACACATCAACAAGCTGTTTCCTGTCAGACAAATATGACTGTAACCACATTGTTATATCATCTCCCAAACCAGAAGCACGGAGTTTCATTAAAAGTATCGAGTGGTCCACGGTATCAAAAGCCTTCTGTAAGTCTAAAAGAACCATGCCTAAAACATTACCTTTATCATTTTCACCTCTAATGAAGTCAGATAAGTGAATAAGACATGTGTCGGTGGAATAACCCCTCCTAAACCCAGACTGATATTTATACAATAAGTCTTGATCTTGGAAATACTTTTCAACTTGGTCATACACAACACGTTCAAGTATCTTTGAAATTATATTTAAAATAGAGACAGGTCTGTAATTACCAACACAAAGCTTATCATTCTTCTTAAAAAGAGGGACAACTCTTGCAGACTTAAGATCATCAGGGACGACCCCTTGTATAAGTGACAAGTTAATGACATGAGCAAGGGGGGCAGCAATGATAGAAGACCCATCCTTTACAAACCTAGAAGGTATACCATCCAACCCAGTGGCCTTTTTAATACTAAGTGAATTTAAGTATTTCAAGACTATACTCTCAGTCACAAGTGAAAAGGAATAACTATTAGGATGAACCCCTTTACTACTGTAAAATGAATAAATAAAACTACAACCATATGTGTATACCTTTTCTGGAAGTTTCTTAACAAGTTCAGAAGCAACTGCTTACTTACTTTCGATAAAGATCTTGAAGCTTTTGATACTTATCTTTACAATATTGTATTTTAAAATGACGAACGATTATTCAACATCTTGAAGCAAAAGACTTGCTTTCGGATTTATTAGGAACACATGTTTTACTTAAAAGTGTGTTTGTTTGAATGTGTTCACATTTAAACGCATATAAGTCTGCCAATACAGGTCTGGCCATGTTTGTAAGCTTTCAGGTAAAACGTGTTTTCTCCTTGTTCTTAAACATGTAGTGTTATCATGTTATGTATATACACAGGTTACAATAATTAACAGTTAACTTTCTTATTTCTGATAGAGGCGCGTGTTATATCTGCTCACTAGCTTGAGTAAGCAGTTAAAATAAAACTAATAAAGACATAAACTTCTAAACATTTACATAAAAAAAAAGTGTCCCAGTGAGTTATGGTAATCTATTCTTATACATAAATCAGACACAAACGTTTTAAATTTCCGTCAGTTTTACAGTTGGTCAGTTTTTGCTCGAATCGTTATGACTTGAAAAGCACCATGATGTACGAATATATAATTATCGGACGTCTTGAAGAAGTTCGCCTGAATGAACTTTTTGATGAGGAATGTACACACCTAAAGACATGTTTCCAATAAGTCTAAAACTTAAGGGTTATCTATATTGTTCGTGAAAACATCTATCCTAAGGCTATCTTCCCATTTTAGACCAATGCTTACATCATTCTTTCACGACGAAACCTTTACTTATGACGTATCCATCAGTGATAGCCAGCTTGTGAAATAACCTAAAACGTTTTCAAGGGTAGACTGAATAAACAGTTTTTTCGCCAACACTCATGGTAAAAACAAATATGATATCAGCCACTTTTTAACATTTAAAGATTTTTTACTTTCTAAATTAATGTTCTTTGGGGGTACATGCACTATTACAGACTCAGTACATAATCTGACTAAACAAAATAAAAAACGAATATTTCATTCGAGTTAAGATAAGAATCCCCGTTAAAACTTAAATGTCTGCATAATAAATATAACAATGAATGCATAAGAAAAGTATGCAAACTCGGATTTAACGTTAAACTAACAAGCTGTCTCCATTTAGGGTTTACTTATTGTTCTTTGTACTTCAGGAACGCCGTTTTGCGAGATCTGAATATAACGTTCTGAAAGATCTTTATCGAAAGTAAGTAAGCAATTGTATATATACGAAAGAAACATAAGCATATTCAATCTGTAAAAAATAGCAGATAGGTTGATAGTTGTCTACTATTTAAATGACGTTGATTTGGATAGTGAAAATCGATCTTGACATCAAAGTATTGTTTCAGAGAGATATATGAATAATATTTCAGAGCATGATTGTTAAGAAGCAGATATATACGTAACATAAATACGGATCGTTCTCTTTACGATATAGATAATGTGCCTTTTAAGATTGTTTATAGATTGCTGGTAATATTGTTAAACACACGAGAAGCATATATTATCCGAGACTGGAATGCGTTCAGCTATAAATTTAGTTCTTACTGAGTTGTTTTGACATTTATATAATGTAGACAAAAACAAAATCGTAAATAACACAAATATAATATTGCTATTCGTGTTGTATGTCCGTTTTATAGTGAACTACAATTCACTAAAAGCCGTCTTTGACATTACCATTTCCTGTTTGATCGCTGCTGATTATTTAGTACGTCTTTATCGCATGCT
This sequence comes from Dreissena polymorpha, assembly GCF_020536995.1. NCBI lineage: Eukaryota > Metazoa > Mollusca > Bivalvia > Myida > Dreissenidae > Dreissena > Dreissena polymorpha. The sequence goes on from NC_068358.1 coordinate 90,686,157, forward strand.
TACAAGACAACGGTTCGTTGGCTGATCGCAACAATAACTCAGCTGCACTTGTTTTAGAAAATCACTTTGCTATATTGTTCATGGTATTTTTATGAAATACATATACTTAGGAAATTACACTTTATATGCATACAACCTTAACATGGAAATACAATAACCTGGTACACAATAAAAGCTCCTATCATCAAGAACATAGAGCAAACAATTTTCAATTGAGTAGAGAACCAAATAATGTTTTTAATATTTGTATGACTATAAACAATATACTTTCATTCTAGTTCTGATTTACGAAGTAATTGATTCTATAGAGGTGCATTTATATTCAAACCAAACATGTACAGTTTTGATAGGTTGATTTACATAAGTTTCAAAGACCCATAATGACAACATATTTGCAAAGGGCAAAATGGCAAGACAATGTATTTAAGGTTATGAATACACATGTATAACATTACATTTGGAATCACATAGTTTTATAAACATTTTAACACCTTAAAGTCAACGGTGAACATAAATGACCTCAGTATCAATTCAAAACATGGAAAGCAAAAACGGGATACGCATCCACCGTGCCATAATCAGACAATACATAGAAATCTATCATTTCGCATATTGCAGTGTTTAACAAGTGATTTTGTTGAGTAATACATAGAATGTTAAATATAAGGTATTTACCTGGTATTCCTCATTTTATTTGATGGTGTTTGCTTATGCGACATGTTATCGCGTTTTATATAATCACATCTTTAAACAAGATGTGTTTGTGAAACACTATGTCCCCCCATATATTTGACCTTTGACCTTTAAGGATGACCTTGACCTTTTACCACTCAACATTTGCAGCTCCATGAGATACACATGAATGCCAGATATCAAATTGCTATCTTCAATATTGCCAAAGTTATGGCAAATGTTAGAGTTTGACACAAAAAAAGCAAACAAACCAACACACTAACAGACAGGAAAAACAATTTGTCTCCCAGCATAGACTGAAGGACATAAAAAGATTTCAAGATTCATGTGATTTCCGACCAATTCAATATTCGCGTGAATCATTCTCCCTTTGTACTTTATACAGTTAAACATGAACTTAAATACATCATTCAATTTGATTTCATAAGAAAATGGCAAGCATATCGCTTCACTCATTTATTTGGAAAATAATCGATTTCTAAAACTCTCTATGCGTTTTGAAAGAAAACAGTTTTAGCAAACACTTTCCGGGAGAAAATGAAGGCTTTGTTTTTCAAAGCTTATTCTGTAAGTAAAGCTGTCTATGCTGGTTTTAAAGACGATTTCCAGACAAACTGAACGCACACTGCCCAAAAAATCCCGCGGTATTAAAATTATCATGTTTAATGAAAGGGCAAACTGTTTGTAATGGAAAGCCGGCATATACCAAACCCAATAACATGTTAGTATTGGAATTTTAAATTATATAGCATGCCGTTGTGTTAGCATATCAGGGAATATTACAAAAAAGTCACATTATATGAAATATTTATAGCCTATAATGCAATATAAAAAGCATCATAAATGTAAGAAGACAATGTCAAGACACGAAGTATTCATTCTCTGGCTAATACAAAGGGACAAGCTTGCAATTTATTGATGTGGATAGTTGACACGCTTATTATTTCTATGTAAGATAGATTCACACTAAGCATTTGGCTAGCTACGTTTCCGCAAAATTTTACTGGTGGAAATTTCTCCCACATTTTATTAGCTGTTAATAAAGCCCTTTAAGGTCAAAAACGTAGTTGAACGAATTTAATTTTATTTATTCCATTTAGTGGTTGAGGGCGATTATTAATCTATTCATCGATGCTATCAGTTACGTTGCGCTTTTCTGTTTCAGTTTCGTCGATTGTCCCGATTTCCGGCTGCTCTTTGTCGACATCATCGTTTTCATTGGTTTGATTACACCAGCGACGTCAGCTGACGACAGCATTTTTCTCTACCATTCGCATTAACAATACGTAACTATCTCTTGCGAAGTTAATGTGGAAAGCAAGCGATGCCGTGTTGAGGAAACGTATATGTTATCTAGTTCACTGTATTTGGAATTCGTAATTTTAGTCGTTTTATTATAACAAACATTTAAAACAGCTTCTTAAGTTTCATGCAATAACCAGACATTCAATCCCACGCGTAAGTATGAATACCTCTTAAAACAAACATGGTGGCCTCCATAATGTCATCTGGTGTTTTTTTACTCACTGTGACCTTGTGAAAAACTACAAACATAACATACATAAATAAAGAAAACAAATGCATCTTTAAGCATGTTGAATTTGTCAAATCAAATGAATGTATTGATATTTAAAATAATCAATATGTTCGCGACTCTTGCGCATTTACATATTATGAAATCTCACGTAATGTCTGGCATGCTCAAAAAGAGTAACATTTTCAAATTGAGCGCATTCGGCAAATTGAACTATACAAAGTAGTGGTTTACTTAACAACTAAATTTCAACGGTAAACACGCAGTGTACTGCTGGATTTGATGGCATTTTAGGCGCCACCTCCTACCGTAAGATGACCTGTAATCAAATTCCAAAAGAAATGGCGTACTGGCTATATATATATTTCTGGTATTTTTCCTTGTTGGAAACTTATTTGAAAACTGCCGATTTGGAAGTATTTAAATTGATCATGAAACTAATTAAGAATCAAAGCAAGCAAATACATTCGGTTATTTGATGCTCTTACGTGGTCTAAACCACAGCTAACATTTGAAACACTCGGTCATTCTACTTGTACACTGTTTATTGTGTACATCTGTTTCTTGTTAATAATTTGCAAATGACAATTTACATAAAATGAATACATAAATTCCAATTAATGTATTGTTATATGTTTTAATATGTTGTTTTTTAACGGTCGCCGTTGCGTGGTGGATACGTTGTCCGCCTCGCGACTAGGATTTAAAGGATCTAATCCATACTATGGGAGCGTTCTATAGATCACCCCCAGAAATGTTATTTACTTCACACGTCTATGTGCTATGTTGCACTTTATAATCACTACTCGAGTATAAATGTATGGCACACACGTGTTGGAAAAGTCATATTTTCTTCGACCTGTAAATACATATTTCTGTAAAACTTTGATACATTTAATTGTTTATATTAAAGAATGCCCCTACCACATGCAATAAAAGTACAAAAGAACATTACATTTACTAATCCAGTTTGCACAAATTGAATTACACATTTTTCTATTTATGAATATTCATGAGAACTATTCTGATGCCAAAACATGACACTTTCCGCGTCATTTCAGACAACAACTCAAACGTCTTTAATTTTCTTGACTCTGTTTTTTATTTCATGTCACAATTAATTAGACTAAGTGTTATTCTGTTTATGCTTACGCGTTTATCAATGGTTTCCAGTTCCTTTATTTTCGAAAAGATTTGCATCTCCATATAGTGTGGATTTAATTTCAATGCGAAAATGGAAATAACGTGCTTTAGTGTCGACATTTTTTATATGCTGATATGTTACTTTATTACATGTACCGTAATTGTTAAAACTGTCACCAGTTCCCTTTCCACACACACACACACGGTTATGCTATGCATGAGTTGAGAATAATAAAAAATCATTTTTCTATTTGATTAATGTATTAACCTTATTCATTACTTGCTGCATACTGTCAATTTAGCTTTTGGTGTGTTATTTAACACATTAATCAACTCGTTTTTCGCAGTATAATATGCTGTTAAGTGTGCATGGTGCGATTTTAGCTTCAGTACTTAAAAGAACATCTCGCTATTACCTTAAGTATATGCATTCAACGAAGTAATGTAATTGTCGTTGTCAAAATCGTGATGCTGGCCTAACATTTTTACATATTCCCAGTTTAAACATTTAACAAATGACACGTTTTAATGCACAGCTTTCTTCAAATCTATTATTTTATTATTTTCTTTTTAAATATCTTAATATGTCTTGTGATTCGAAAGTTTAAAACACTTTATTCCGAGAAAATTCTGCATAACAGTGCATTTGGTTTCACTCTTTAGGCTACCATAGAATTGTGTTTGTAAAAAAAAATCATAAATTATAGAGGAAATAATTGTTTATACATTGTTTACACAGGTCCCATTTTTGATCCTTTATTATACAAGGCGAACTACAGAATGACTCATTTGAAAGATAAGCCAACATTAAACAATTTTAATGCATATCACAAATTTGAGCATGTTTTGTTGTAGCATAGTTGACTTAACTCCCAATATTGACGATGTGAATGAAGTTGCGTTTTTTCTCCTTTTTTTCAGTGCTCAAATCCCACTGAGCGGCTCGATGGAAATACGACCAATGGGCGAAGGACTTGTATTCAGTCATTGACCCATTAAGCATGTTCAGTTAATAGAAATATGCGTGGACATGCCAATAAGTTAAGTGAATATTGAAATTCATCAGCAATTGCATCGAACAAACCCCGTCGCTTTGTTTGCAGTGAGTCGTTTACTCTTGTGGATTCATTATTTATATTTATTCATTATCCTTTAAAAACTCCATTCTTTGTCTTCCCACATCTACATTGCTGTCTAAGATGTAATCACATGATAAAACGTGCAGATCGCTCATGTCTCGTGCTTGTTTCATTTTGTCTCTGGCACATGTGTCGATACCTTATGACGTTAAATGTATACATATATGATTTGTGATTTATTTCAACTTGGTATAAATATTCAATCTGAAATCAAATTTACATAAGAACCTTGCGTGTATAGCAGTCACTTAGCTGGCTCGTGTGTTCAAATAACGTATTCATGCGTGTACATCTTTTTCAAATGCAATTAGTCAGATTGCTATTCAACTTGTTTATGAGCTTATATTGTTCCCACAAAAAGAAACATGACTGTTCCAAATGACGTAGGTTCTTCAGATATCAACCAACAATTGCCATTATTTTATTTCGGTATTATAGCATGCTTCAATGAACTTAATCTCGTTGTCACCCAACTATAACTCGTTTAATAAAGAATGTCTGTATATTAATCGCACCTTATCTCGGACCTAATTCCTTGCCAATGCGCATAAAGCAACACACAACAGTATAAACTGTCAAATGGGATAATGATCATTCCAATCGACACCACAATGTTTGCTAATCGACTGCCATGCCATTTAATGCTGCTACTATATAGGTAACACGATCATACGAACACGCATTAAATGTTCTTGTGACACACTATGCGAAATTTATTTTCCAGATTGCCCAACACGTTCTTAAAGAAAAAAATATTGAAAAAATTTATAATAAATAATTGTTCAATATACATATAACCGAAGAGTGTTGGTTATGTGTTTTACATGTATACGGACGCATAATTTCAAATATCCACAATAATGACTTGATTGCGCGCAAAAATTCAAACACTCAATAAACTTAATTTATGAGGTGCATGGAGCCTTACCTTTTCTAGATGTGTTATAAAATATCAATTAATGTATTATACATACATGTTCAACTACTACCAAACCAAAGGAATGTAATGCTTTCAGTAAATAAGAACAAAAACACAAACTTCGATTCTGGCTTAATAAATGGGCAAAGTCGTACATGTCTTTCATACAACATACATTTTATATTTATATACTTTGCTTTAACGTAGCTGTGTTAATATTATCATTTTGTAATTCATACTCACTTATTGTAAAGAGAAGAAAATGAAACTGATTAATTTAAGCAACAACTATTTATAAATGCCGTAAATTCAATCAATAGAAGTAAATTATTGTTATGCAACTCCGGTTCTTTATAATAATAAATGATAATCTGAGCAGAAAAGTTATTAAACACTATCGAAGCGTTATACAATATTGCCATTAAAACTCAATTTTGAATGCAACGATTGTTACAGGTGAACATTTCGTTCAAACAAATATGTTATTCGTTCGTTTCTTACGAGTGAAAAATGTTTCTTTTACATGTATACCTAATGATAAAAAATGATATTTCTGCAGTGCAATAACAGCAGTGAAAATCAAAAAAATTGTTATTTTCACCAGTTTTTATATTTTTAGATTAAGATTTACTTCCCTTGTTTGACCAACTTAACAAGTACTTGCTTGTTAAAAACGACATTGAAATTTACATTGAAAAAGAGTTTAACCGAAGAATTTCGTTGGTATATCAAACACTAATGACGTCATTTTGTGTATTGAAATGTATTAAGGCACGCCACGGGAGAAAGGGTAACTTTTCAGCGAAAGGGAAACAGCTGTTCATTATTTTCTTAAACAGGGGGCATAAAAGAAACAGAAAATGTGTTCATGTCAGTGTAAGATCGTTTGTTATTGAACTCGTGATCATAGAAAAATAATATTTTCACTCGTGGCCGCGCCAATCGTGAAAATATATTTTCTATGATCACTCTTGAAATAACAAAACTATCTTACACTGACATAAACAAATATCCTTTATTTATTTAGTTAAGGTTGTTTATGATAATTTTAGACAGAAGAAGACTTGTTCAATCAATTTATTTTACATTAAACGATGACCATGTAATGGTATTTAAGGTAATAATACGATGTTTGGCCATGTATAGACCAGATTGTCATATGCAATTTCTGCTAAATTGTAATTTTTACATGGACATCCCATATTAAAACCGTCCCAACACCCCTTATTAAGGGGTTACATATAACGGCACGTAAGAAACGTACATACAACCTTTACATGGACAGACGAATGATGCTAATGCTTTTCAAGTCAGCTACAATGAAATATTTTCACAAGTTTGATTATCAATAAATACTTCAAGTACTCACACTTGCAGAAAAACGTGCATAATACATAATCAACAAACTCACTGATGTAAAATAATTCATTGGCGATTCCAAACCTCAGGATGATTCTGTATATTACATGCTAGACTTAACATTAACTATATTGAGTACATTATCATATCAAGACACAACATTGTCAGCGCAAACTTTCTAAAGAGATATTTATAGTTTTCCTTATTGTATGTTTTTGTCAATCTCGCGAAATACTCTATCTTTAAGATACGAGTTGCAAAGACACATTATTGAACTTTTTTCGGATAACGTCCAATATTTTTATATATGTGATCTCTTTATTAAATACAAAAACACATTAAATTGCAGATGGCTTGTCAAACGCAAAACGAATTTTACTGAAAGATAATTTACAAAGACTTCAGTTTCGTCGATTGTCCCGATTTCCGGCTGCTCTTTGTCGACATCATCGTTTTCATTGGTTTGATTACACCAGCGACGTCAGCTGACGACAGCATTTTTCTCTACCATTCGCATTAACAATACGTAACTATCTCTTGCGAAGTTAATGTGGAAAGCAAGCGATGCCGTGTTGAGGAAACGTATATGTTATCTAGTTCACTGTATTTGGAATTCGTAATTTTAGTCGTTTTATTATAACAAACATTTAAAACAGCTTCTTAAGTTTCATGCAATAACCAGACATTCAATCCCACGCGTAAGTATGAATACCTCTTAAAACAAACATGGTGGCCTCCATAATGTCATCTGGTGTTTTTTTACTCACTGAGACCTTGTGAAAAACTACAAACATAACATACATAAATAAAGAAAACAAATGCATCTTAAAGCATGTTGAATTTGTCAAATCAAATGAATGTATTGATATTTAAAATAATCAATATGTTCGCGACTCTTGCGCATTTACATATTATGAAATCTCACGTAATGTCTGGCATGCTCAAAAAGAGTAACATTTTCAAATTGAGCGCATTCGGCAAATTGAACTATACAAAGTAGTGGTTTACTTAACAACTAAATTTCAACGGTAAACACGCAGTGTACTGCTGGATTTGATGGCATTTTAGGCGCCACCTCCTACCGTAAGATGACCTGTAATCAAATTCCAAAAGAAATGGCGTACTGGCTATATATATATTTCTGGTATTTTTCCTTGTTGGAAACTTATTTGAAAACTGCCGATTTGGAAGTATTTAAATTGATCATGAAACTAATTAAGAATCAAAGCAAGCAAATACATTCGGTTATTTGATGCTCTTATGTGGTCTAAACCACAGCTAACATTTGAAACACTCGGTCATTCTACTTGTACACTGTTTATTGTGTACATCTGTTTCTTGTTAATAATTTGCAAATGACAATTTACATAAAATGAATACATAAATTCCAATTAATGTATTGTTATATGTTTTAATATGTTGTTTTTTAACGGTCGCCGTTGCGTGGTGGATACGTTGTCCGCCTCGCGACTAGGATTTAAAGGATCTAATCCATACTATGGGAGCGTTCTATAGATCACCCCCAGAAATGTTATTTACTTCACACGTCTATGTGCTATGTTGCACTTTATAATCACTACTCGAGTATAAATTTATGGCACACACGTGTTGGAAAAGTCATATTTTCTTCGACCTGTAAATACATATTTCTGTAAAACCTTGATACATTTAATTGTTTATATTAAAGAATGCCCCTACCACATGCAATAAAAGTACAAAAGAACATAACATTTACTAATCCAGTTTGCACAAATTGAATTACACATTTTTCTATTTATGAATATTCATGAGAACTATTCTGATGCCAAAACATGACACTTTCCGCGTCATTTCAGACAACAACTCAAACGTCTTTAATTTTCTTGACTCTGTTTTTTATTTCATGTCACAATTAATTAGACTAAGTGTTATTCTGTTTATGCTTACGCGTTTATCAATGGTTTCCAGTTCCTTTATTTTCGAAAAGATTTGCATCTCCATATAGTGTGGATTTAATTTCAATGCGAAAATGGAAATAACGTGCTTTAGTGTCGACATTTTTTATATGCTGATATGTTACTTTATTACATGTACCGTAATTGTTAAAACTGTCACCAGTTCCCTTTCCACACACACACACACGGTTATGCTATGCATGAGTTGAGAATAATAAAAAATCATTTTTCTATTTGATTAATGTATTAACCTTATTCATGACTTGCTGCATACTGTCAATTTAGCTTCTGGTGTGTTATTTAACACATTAATCAACTCGTTTTTCGCAGTATAATATGCTGTTAAGTGTGCATGGTGCGATTTTAGCTTCAGTACTTAAAAGAACATCTCGCTATTACCTTAAGTATATGCATTCAACGAAGTAATGTAATTGTCGTTGTCAAAATCGTGATGCTGGCCTAACATTTTTACATATTCCCAGTTTAAACATTTAACAAATGACACGTTTTAATGCACAGCTTTCTTCAAATCTATTATTTTACTATTTTCTTTTTAAATATCTTAATATGTCTTGTGATTCGAAAGTTTAAAACACTTTATTCCGAGAAAATTCTGCATAACAGTGCATTTGGTTTTACTCTTTAGGCTACCATAGAATTGTGTTTGTAAAAAAAAATCATAAATTATAGAGGAAATAATTGTTTATACATTGTTTACACAGGTCCCATTTTTGATCCTTTATTATACAAGGCGAACTACAGAATGACTCATTTGAAAGATAAGCCAACATTAAACAATTTTAATGCATATCACAAATTTGAGCATGTTTTGTTGTAGCATAGTTGACTTAACTCCCAATATTGACGATGTGAATGAAGTTGCGTTTTTTCTCCTTTTTTTCAGTGCTCAAATCCCACTGAGCGGCTCGATGGAAATACGACCAATGGGCGAAGGACTTGTATTCAGTCATTGACCCATTAAGCATGTTCAGTTAATAGAAATATGCGTGGACATGCCAATAAGTTAAGTGAATATTGAAATTCATAAGCAATTGCATCGAACAAACCCCGTCGCTTTGTTTGCAGTGAGTCGTTTACTCTTGTGGATTCATTATTTATATTTATTCATTATCCTTTGAAAACTCCATTCTTTGTCTTCCCACATCTACATTGCTGTCTAAGATGTAATCACATGATAAAACGTGCAGATCGCTCATGTCTCGTGCTTGTTTCATTTTGTCTCTGGCACATGTGTCGATACCTTATGACGTTAAATGTATACATATATGATTTGTGATTTATTTCAACTTGGTATAAATATTCAATCTGAAATCAAATTTACATAAGAACCTTGCGTGTATAGCAGGCACTTAGCTGGCTCGTGTGTTCAAATAACGTATTCATGCGTGTGCATCTTTTTCAAATGCAATTAGTCAGATTGCTATTCAACTTGTTTATGAGCTTATATTGTTCCCACAAAAAGAAACATGTTCCAAATGACGTAGGTTCTTCAGATATCAACCAACAATTGCCATTATTTTATTTCGGTATTATAGCATGCTTCAATGAACTTAATCTCGTTGTCACCCAACTATAACTCGTTTAATAAAGAATAAAGAATAAAGAATGTCTGTATATTAATCGCACCTTATCTCGGACCTAATTCCTTGCCAATGCGCATAAAGCAACACACAACAGTATAAACTGTCAAATGGGATAATGATCATTCCAATCGACACCACAATGTTTGCTAATCGACTGCCATGCCATTTAATGCTGCTACTATATAGGTAACACGATCATACGAACACGCATTAAATGTTCTTGTGACACACTATGCGAAATTTATTTTCCAGATTGCCCAACACGTTCTTAAAGAAAAAAATCTTGAAAAAAAATTATAATAAATAATTGTTCAATATACATATAACCGAAGAGTGTTGGTTATGTGTTTTACATGTATACGGACGCATAATTTCAAATATCCACAATAATGACTTGATTGCGCGCAAAAATTCAAACACTCAATAAACTTAATTTATGAGGTGCATGGAGCCTTACCTTTTCTAGATGTGTTATAAAATATCAATTAATGTATTATACATACATGTTCAACTACTACCAAACCAAAGGAATGTAATGCTTTCAGTAGATAAGAACAAAAACACAAACTTCGATTCTGGCTTAATAAATGGGCAAAGTCGTACATGTCTTTCATACAACATACATTTTATATTAAGTAAAAATATACAGTGTTTTATCATTTTTGAATGTTAAATAGGGGCCGTGCTCTGTGAAAAGGGGGTTCAATGCACAGACTAATCAGGGACGACCTTTTCCACCTTAACTGGATTTTTGCTTAGGTCTCTCTCTTAACAAAAATATCATAAAAGCGGAAAGTGTCATCCCTGATTAGCCTGTGTGAACTGAACAGGCTTATCTGGGACGACATTCTTCGCACAAACATTATAACCCCTTTTCACAGAGCATGGTCCATATATTATTTACAAAATATATGGCAACTAAAATGGTTTCGTTTTTCACCAGAATGCATGTTAGTCGCAATTTAAGTGTTATGTATACTGACAGGTTGAGTGCAATGTACATAAAGGACGTTCACCTTAGTACCATGCTTTTCTCTGGACACAGTACAGGTATATACATTTATGCAACAGTACAACTTATCTTACTTGAACAGTTTTAAACCAGAACTCAACATAACTTCAACAATCGTGATCACCTATCAATAAAAAAGAAATGCATTGTGGCCTATTCATATATTTCGTTATCTGATATATATTTTTCTATGAACATTATCACAAAGCTTGTTTCGGAAAGAATTAGACCAATCAAAAGGCATTTATTTGAACTATATTACCGATGTGTTTGTTTCTCAGAACCGTATTACCTTTCAAGTATCATGGTCGATTTTATGTACAGTGGTGTCCTTTGCAATATAGAATCATTACATTTAACTTTTTGATGGTTTATTGATTTCTACACATCAAGTATTGTTTGTTGTATCTTAAGCGCTATACTGACACAATTAAATTCGTGTTTAGTTGTTATATTACATGAGACTGGCATGCAATGTGCAACCGATATGCCGTCTTCAAGTTTCAAGTTTCAATGTTTATTGCTATATGGCCTCCGGCCCTTGCAAGTACAAATAACATCGAATAACCACAACATTTCAAAAAACACCGACAAAGTATAAGCACACATACATATGTAATGGTACAGCTATTTATAATTAACTGCTATTCAGTAACGCATTTCTTCTTTCAAAGGCATAATACAAGAACATAGAAGTACCCCTGATCACCTTTTCTTCCCGGGAGCTCATGATTATATTAAATTTATTTATAGTAGCGGGTGTATAATACTTAATTGGTATATACCTTTCTCGGAGGTCTAAGTATGTCGTGCATATCAATAGAAAATGAAATTCATTTTCAGTACAGTTTTGCAAAAAGGACAGAACCTTTGGTTTCTGTCGATATTCAAATAGCGGCCCTTTTCAATCATGAGCTTATGGGAAGAGGGAAGAAATTCGAAAGCATACATATGCATTTCGAAATTAACGAATTGTTAAATTTTTTAAATATACCTCAAAATCAAAGTTACTTTTAAATCCATTGTATGTTTTAAGTTTGGGGGAACTATTACACTTTTCTATCCACTAGTGTACAAAAATATCTTTCAATCGTTGAGAATAATAATACAAAAACAATGGTTTATTAACAACCGATTGTTGTTCCCACAAATATCCAAAACCTATAGATTGCAAGTGATTGCGTAATGAGGTGACCCAGTTTGTATGTCCTATGCCATCAAAGCATATCAACATTTCATAGCACTTTTTAATATGACGGGAGTGAGGTGTATCCAGTATTCGTAACCAATATTTTATAACTCTCATAGATGAATAAACATGTACTGAATATCTGCCACAATCACCTAAAATAGCATTATGAACAGAGTACATTTGTGCTGACATAAATCTTTTACATGCATATGTGTGAACTCTTTCTTTAAATTCAAAATATTTGAGCCCCCATATTTCCGATCCATATAATAAAATAGGCATCGCTTTAGCATCAACAATCTTAAAGTAACAATCATATGGCATAGGCATATAGTCGTATAGGGACGAAAGCATAGATACAATGACGCGTTTTGCTTTACAAGACATGTTTTTGCCATTTTAAGCATAGACAGGCTAGACGAAAAATGAACACCTACATAATTAAATCCTTGCACACATTCCAATAATGTATTATTGTAATACCATTTTTCATTCAAAGCAGGTCGGCCACCATTTTTAAATACAACAATTTTTGTTTTATCAACATTTACATATAATTTTGAGACAACACAAAATTCATATAGATAATTTAGCTGCTGTTGTAGACCTGAAACAGTATCCGAAGCAAGTTCTATATCGTCAGCAAATAATAACATAAATATTTCTTCAAAATCTATTGTAAGTTGTATACCTCTTATATTTTTGCTTTTTAAATCTTCATATAAATCATTGATATACATACAGGATAGGGCTTAAATTACAGCTTTGTCGCAGTCCCATATTGCATTCAATAACATCACTTAATGTATTATTTGACCTAACTTGTGTTTTAACGTTCTTGTCAAGAGCTTTTAAAGCCAGAAATAGATTGCCTCCAACATTATTTTGAATTAAAGTTAAGAGTAGCCGTCTCATATTAACGTAATCAAATGCTTTTTTAAAATCTACAAAAGCGACATATATTTTTCGTTTTTTACGACATAAATATATACTTATTATTGAATATAAAACAAACGCATTGTCAATAGTCTTTTGTTCAATATGTATATATAAATATTGCTTAAAACATCTATAAGTGATATCCCCCTATAGTTATCTGGATTATTTGTAGGTCCTTTTTTATGTAAGGGTATTAAAATTGAACAAGCCCAACTTTCTGGGATGGCGCCTTCTGTAAATAGCCTGTTAAATATGACTTTTAAATATGGGAGAATAATTCTATGCTTTGTATAATATGATTCGCTAATAATTCACCTGCACTTTATTTTACGGGATTCAATGATTTCACTGCTTGCAAAAGTTCTGCTTCTGTGATAACAGAATTAAAAAGTTCATTTTGCGATTCATCAAAATCACCATTATTTGCATTATTATCGAAAATGTGTAACTCTTCATTTTCATAATTTTCTAAATCAAATAATGTTTTAAAATGTTCATACCATTTTTCACAGGATATCTTAGGCTCTATTGTTGATTTTTTGTGAAGATTTTTTACATTTTCCCAAAACAGTTTCTGGTTTTTTACCGTGTTTGACGATGCGGTTACCACGTTTTCCTTAATGTGATAGTTCTGTTTAGCCGATAAATAGTCCTCCAGATTATTCACATTATTATCGACCCTAAATAACCGAAGAGTCTTATTAACCTGCGTTTTATAATATTTGCATTCTTTATCAAACCATGTTGATTTTCGCTTTTAAATGTATGTTTTTATTTTAGAAAGTAGATGCCGACTGCAATCTATAAGGATATATTGAAACTTATTAATAATGATGTCAATAGGTTCATTAGTGTTAAAACACCAGGTAAACAAATCATTAGAGTCAATTGCTTTCGAAAGGTTATGCTTATATAATTCTAGGCTCTGCCCACTAAAGTTTCCCTTAAAGCGTTCTTCCAATTTGTTACTTTTTAAGGTTACCATTTCATTATGTTCAATTAACAATGTTTCTAATTTAAGAACAATTGGTAAATGGTCAGAAGAAATTTCCTCGTCAACATACATATCTTTGATTATATCAAATAATTCTGGATTACCAATAAAATAATCGATAACACTACAGCCATTCGAACTTACGTAGGTGAAATTACCCTTATCTTTATCAGATCCACATCTACCATTCACAATATATAATGCATACATTTTACACAAATTCAACAAGTTTCTATCACAGCTATTTACATGTATATCTAGTGACTTTCTCATCATTCATTTTCGATTTTAAGCCTGAAATGTTATATGACAATATTGATACTATTGAATGCGATGTAGGGTAGATTTTCGGACCTTGACCACAATCCTAGTCCACATGCTGTTCGGCACTGCCAACCGAAGGTGTAGAAGCATTTGCATCATCCATCGCTTTGTCTTGGCCAAGCCTACGATGTGCACACGCAAAAGTTCTGTTTTCCGTTGATGTCTGACGTTGGTATGGTACACCATTCTTGTAGTATGCCTGTATACCACGTTGCGACAGGTCCCTGATTTTGTTACGTTGGGACATTGTCAGCTCATTTGACACACGAATACCAGAGTTCCTGAGACGGTTGCGTGCTTTAAATATTTCCCCCTTTAAATCATATTGTTTAAACTTTACAAGGACCATCCTGTTAGAATTTTGTTAAATCGGCCTACACGTTTTATATCTAACACTTGACTATCTTGGAGTCGGGAGTTCGGGACAGCGACATTGTACACATCTGATACAAATTTCTGTTTTGTTTTATCGGCTGCTTCATTTTCTTCATCAGTGAGACCAAATATCCTAAGACAATTTTTAATTTCAGCATATTCAATTTTCTCTAAGCGTTTACCAATTTCGTTCAGTTCGGCACTATCTTTATCAAACATATGCGCAACTTCTTCAAACTCAGATCTGATGTTATATTGTTCATTTTTAATTTCACCAACTTTATTTTAAAGTGATTTCATATTTTCGGACAACGTATGCTGCTTTAACTCTATATTACCAATCTTTTCATTAATGTCGCTCAAGTCTTTTTTCACGCTTAACATTTCATGTCGAACAGCCTGCACTTCCATACGAACATCGGCTATACAATCGATCGTCTGCTTATTATAAGCCGCCATAGTATTTACAATGTATTGGGTGACCGGATTCATAAATTGGCCAACGTATACATCATGCGGTTGGGATGAAGCCGAACCACTAGTATCGCGATGAATAGGGCCAGGATTAAGCTCGACATCCATCGCTAATAGCAATATTCTCTGGTAATAGCCCCTGTATAAACATGCATAACTTGTTGTTTCGCCAAACATATGTATGACGTGGGTACAATCCATATAATTTTGTGTAATGCTACGCTGCGCGTAACGCTCAATAGACGTAGATAGTAAGTCTACCGATGCATAGATGCCTTTAATATAGATACACAGGGACAATACAACCAACATGCATGCGAACAGTCTGAAATGCACATCGGTTCCCGGCGTATAAGGATTATACTGTTTATTTACTTTCCGCTGTGAAGGTCGCGACTTCCTTTGCACAATACACCCAACGCGTATACGGTATTGATTGAGCTCGATACCTATTGTTCCGTCTAACAATAGATATAAGATTTCACACGACAAAAACACGCCTTGAATCGAACGTGTAAATTGTAAATTTTACTATCCACTGACCACTGACCACTATTTTTAATTAATTAATTATATTGATTATATTTTTGTCTTGATTTGAAAGTGCAAATAAGGTATTGAACTGGTTTGCGGTTACCCGATCCTCACAAGTGACGCATTATTAAAAGAAGCATACTTTAATGGCATACATATCAAGCAAAACAGGATAGAACAAATAACATATAATAGTTTCATCATCATTACAAGCTATAGCGGCGTGCACGATAACAACGTCATTGAGTTGAAAGCCTTCAAATTATAATGTGTAAGTGTAATAAAAAATCACAACCAAATAACGAAAATTTATCCATCGCTTTTCGTAGCTTATTTTATAGAAATCAGATGGTTTGCCAAAAGATCGAAGCAATAATTCGTGAATGTTTAATGTGAAGGATATAATCTATCACATTACAACGCCACAGCGATATCGAATCAAAATATTTCTTTGCCGTGGTCAAATCCATTAGGGGGCTTTACGATCTTAATAAAGCAACAGTTCATCGTATCTAATTAAGAGAAATTAAATTGTGAGTGTTCCCAATCATACGTAAGGGAAATTAAGTAATGTAACGTTCACTCCATTGTCATTCGTATTAAAATATTTCTGTGCTACTTGAATTCAAATTAAAGTGGTCTATTCTGACAAATGCAAAACATACAATGCATGAAGTTGTATAATACGTATGCCCTTTATGAAACTCATAACATTAATCAAGTTTATAAGTGCTGGGTTTGTTTTTGGATGTATAGTACATGCCATTGTTTCATTTCGAATATGTTGTATTTCCCTTTTACTATTTATGGAAAATCAGTCATCTGCCTAGTTTGCAAACATCATGCACTCTGTTGAAGAACGTGTAATGTCTGTAATGGAATTTTGTACTTTCTATATGAATTTGCTCATCATGCTTGTTGTTGTTGTTGTTTTTTCAAAACAGGTAAAAGCCCTAACCACGCAGATTAAGTCATCATATATAAGGCATTAATTACTTCGACAACAAAATGTACTTAATAAAAACAATATCGATTGTACGAAAAACATGTACTATTGTCAAAGTTCAAATGCACTTTCAACTTTTAAACGTAATTAACAGTTTGTTGGATTAAAGCTTGTGTACATTCTTGATATCTTGAAGTAAAATAACTACTTCGGAAGGATATTTCTGGTCAAATGGATTCGATAACTGATAACTCTTGTGCCATACCAATTAGGCATAATACACTACTGCTCGTCTATTTTTGACAATAAAACAAACGATCACATTGACACTATGTAACACAAGGCGTTGCGATATTTCCTAGGAATTCCCAGTTTGACCACAGTCTTCGCCACGGATAAGGATGTTGATGGTCGATAAGTTAAGCTACTGTAAAGAAGAATCGTTGGGATGAGCGACGTTAGAATTTACAGACAGGTGTTTAATTGGAAATAATATTAATCAATAGGTGCTAACTACTGATCCGTTTCAGATAATCGAATACTAAATTCTTAAGATCTCAATGATTACTTTGATTAAAAATCTGATGCTGAATTTTTAAATGACAGGCAATTATTCAACATCTTGAAGCTAAATACTTGCTTGCGGATTTATTTGTAACACATGTTTTACTTGAGATCGTGTTCGTTTTAATGTGTTTACAGATGAACGTATATATTTCTGCCAATTCAAGTGTGGCCCTGTATGTAAACTTTCAAGTTAAACGTTTATGTATATACACAGGTTACAATAATTCACAATTAACTGTCTTATTTCTTATTTCATATCTACTCACTAGTTTGCCTAAGCATTAAAAATAAATCAAATAAAGACCTTCACTTCTAACAATTAACAGGAAAAAACAGTGTCAAAGTGAGTTATGGTAAACTATTCTTATAAATAAATCAGAAACAAGCGTTTTAAATTTCAGTTATTTTAACAGTTGGTCAGTTTTTGTTATGTTTTTTAAGCAATTCGTTTTTCTTCTTAATGACTTAAAAAGCACCATGATGTACGAATATATAATTATCGGACGTCTTTTAGCAGTTTACCTAAATGAACTTTTTGATGAGGAATGTACACACTTAAAGAAATGTTTCTAATAAGTCTAAAACTTAAGGTTTATCTATATTGTTTGTAAAAACATTTATCCGAAGTATATCTTTCCATTTTAGACCAATACTTACATCATTATTTCACGATAAAACCTTTACTAATGACAATCCATCAGTGTTAGCCAGCTTGTGAAAACCTTACACATTTTCAAGGGTAGACTGAATAAACAGTTCTTTCGTCAACACTCATGGTAATAAACAAATATGATATCAGCCACTTTTTAACATTTAAAGACTTTTTATTAACAAAATTAATGTTCTATGGGGTAACATGCAATATTACAGACTCGGTACATAATCTGACTAAACAAAATAAAACACGAATATTTCATTCGAGGTAAGATAAGCATCCCCGGTTAACTTAAATGTCTGCATAATAAATATAATATTGAATGCATAAGAAAAGTATGCAAATTCGGACTTAACGTTAAACTGACAACAATGTAAACATTTAGGGTTTACCTATTGTTCTCGGAACTCAAGAAACGCCGTTTTGCGAGATCCGAATATACAGTTTTGAAAAATATTTATCGACAGTAAGTAACCAATTTTATGTATAAGAAAGGAACATAAGCACATTCACCATGTAAAACATATTAGATAGGTTGATAATTGTGCACTATTTAAATGACGTTGATTTAGATAGTGGAAATCGATCTTGACATCAAAGTATTGTTTCAGATAGATTTATGAATAATATGTCAGAGCATGATTGTTAAGAAGCAGATATATACGTACATTAATACGGATCGTTTCTCTTTACGATATAGATAATATGCCTTTTAAGATCGTGTATAGATTGCTGGTAATCTTGTAAAACACATGAGAAGCATATATCATGCAAGACTGATATGCGTTCAGCTATTAGGTAAGTTCCTTCTGATTTGTTTTGACATTCATATAATATACACAGTAAAAAAAGCGTAAATAACACAATGTTGTATGTCCGTTGTACAGTGAACTATTATTCACTAAAAGCCGTCTTTGACATATACATGTTATGTTAGATCGCTTTTGATTATTTATTACATCGTTCTAGCATGCGAATATACTAACTTGACACCGATTCGCGGGCTAATCGTTACAAAAACGTAGCTATACTTGTTTAAAAAAATCACTTTGTTAAATTGGTCCTGGCATTTTTATGAAATACATATACTATGCAATACCACTTAATATGCATAAAGTATTCACATGAAAACATACTAACCTTGTATAAAACAATAGCGCCTATTAAAAGGAACATATAACACATATTTCTTTTAATTAAGTAGAGACCCAAATAATGTCTGTATGACTATAATCAATATAGTATGGTTGTGGTTTACGAAATAATTGATTCTAAAAAGGTGAATGTATATTCAAATCAAACATGTACAGTTTGATAGTTGATTTTGTTGAGTCATACGTATAATGTTTAATAGTTAGTATTTATCCTTTATTATTCATTGTATTTTGATTGTGTTTGCTTTTGCAACAATTTATCGCGGAAATTCTAATTAAATCTTTCGAAAATGTAATAAATGCACATGTTTAGCAGTATAAACAAAATAAAACTACGCAACGCAAACAATGTTTTATTTAAAAATTATCGATTTCAAAAAAAATCTCAATGCATTTTGAAAGTGAACAATCTTGGCACAACACTTTTCTGTAGGAAGTTTGTTATTTAAAGCAAATTGTTATATTTCAGCTGCCTATTTTGGTTTTAAAACGCGATTTCCAGACAGGCTGAACAAATATTGACCTAAACTGTTTGCCCTGGAACGCCGGCATATACCAAACACAATGACATGTTAGTGTTGCAATTTAAAATTACACAGCATGACATTGTGTAAGTATATAAGGGAATGTTACAGAAAAATTCATATTAAATAAAATATTGTATTGCCTAAACAATAATATGAAAATGATTGATAATGTCAGAACAAACTGTAAAGACACTAAATATTAATGCTCTGGCTTAATCAAAGTTACATGCTTATAACTAATAGATGTTGATAGTTGAACCGCTCATTATTTCTATATAAAATAGCTTTAGCATTTGGCTTGCTACGTTGCAGAACGATATTTCACGGGTGGAAATTTCTCCAACATTTTATTTGCTGTTAATTAAGCTCTGTAAAGGTTAAAACCTTAGTTAAACAGCCAAAACGAATCAAGCTCTTCGATTTTCTAGTTTTCATTAGAGGGATTTAAGTTTATTTATTCCATTAAGTGGTTGATGGCATTGATTAATCTATTGATCGATTCTATCAGTTACATTGCACTTTACTACAGCAGATGATGCAAACAGTGCATGTTCATATTACGTTTCGTAAATAAACAGTTTCGCATTTGTTTTGTCATCCGGTTGATAACGTGGCCACTTTTGATGAACACCAACATGCAAATTTAACAGCATGGTTGATTCTACAACTTTTAATTATAGATTTACTCGTCGCAATTGATCATATACAATCACGTTGTTTATTTGATATTAGTCTGATGAGGTGACATAGGACTAGTTATTTGATCGTCGTGATGAGTTATTGATTACGAAATAATAAAACATTGCGGTTGTCATATTCAACACGCTCTACAATTTCAAAATGATGTGCTGGAAAAGCTTTTATAAATGCCAAAATCGTATTATCCATCAAACGTGTTTTATTTTCCATTTTGTAATGACATTCACAGTTTATAAATGGGCGATTGTCACCCGCACCACATGCCACATGACCAGACACACGCAACGAGACATAACAGTCACACAAAGTTTTGCTATTTCAAAGTGTGAGCTCGCCCTTTCAGCTAACAACACTGCTCTTGGCATAGACATATATCGAATACCTGTCTGATAAAATAGTTATTAATTATTGATTAATGCACGGTAAATCAACAAGCTTAGCGATTGAGAGCCCAATGGCGCCTTGAATTGAATTTGGACATAAACAAAATGAATTTTGTCAGTGTGTTCGAAAGATATATCATTTTTAGATGATGAACAGGTGTGGAAAGCTTAAGTAAAGTGTCTATTGAATTCAAAATTTGTAATCCGTATGGATGCAGGCTTTTAAAGAATGTTCTAAAAATCTAATTGGACATTTAACTTCTTTAACAAATAAATAGGTGTTTTACTTTGCATTGTATATATGTGACTGTATTCACTTTGCTTTAAGATTACTGCGTTGATATTATCATTTTGTAATTCATACTCTCTCATTACAAGCCATTAAAATACACAACGACACACAATC
Organism: Dreissena polymorpha; assembly: GCF_020536995.1. NCBI lineage: Eukaryota > Metazoa > Mollusca > Bivalvia > Myida > Dreissenidae > Dreissena > Dreissena polymorpha. The sequence continues at coordinate 90,707,663 of NC_068358.1, forward strand.
TCAATTATTCTTCAGGCCACAGTATGTGAACAGCAGCGCCAAGCGAGTGTCATTAAATTTGATTTCTAATGAGCAGGAAATGAAATTGATTAATTTAAGCAAATACTTTTTGACACTTGCTTGCATAGTTAATGCTATATGAATGCGATACATTCAATCGATAGAATTAAATGATTGTAATGCAACTCCGGTTCTTCATTAGTATTGAACAGTATCGGAGCTTTAAAAATTACTGCTATTTACAACGAGATTTTGAATGCAACGAATGTCACATGGGAGTTTCATTTTGGCAGAATATTCGTTCGTTTATTGCGAGTGAAAAATGTTTATTTATTAAAGAAAGTTAATAACAACGTTAGACAGAAGAAGATTTGTTAAATTATAACAATAACATTTAACATTTAAAAATGACCATGTAATGACATTTAAGATATTATTACGAATGTTTGATCATGTATAGATCAGATATCCCTATGCAATTTTCGCAAAAAAATAATTTACGTGATCATCCAAGATTAAACCCGTTTCAACACCTGTTATTGAGGGGTTACATATTACGGCACGTTAGAAACGTACATTTAACCTTTACATGGACGGACGGGGGATGCTTATGATCTCAAGTCTGCTACAATGAAATGTTTTTACAAGGTATGATAATCAATAAATACTTTAAGCACTCAGGATGATTCTTTATATTACACGTTATACTAAACATTAACTATCTAGAGTCCACTATAATATCAGAAACAACATTGTCAGCGCAAAATTTCTAAAAAGATATTTATAGTTTGCATTATTACATGTTTTGTCAACCTGCGAAATAATCTATCTTTAAGATACGAGCTGCATAGAGTCATTTTTGAACTTTTTTCGGATAACGTCTTCCAATATTTTTTAATTAGTGATCTCTTTCTTAAACATATAAACACGTTGAATTGCAGATGGCGTGTCCACCAAACAAACAACGATTTTTACTTAAACAAAATGTACAAAGACTTCAGTTTCGTCGATTCCTCAATTTCCGGCTGCTCTATGGCGACTTCATCGTTTTCATTGGTTTAATAACACCAGTAACGTCAGCTGACGACAGCATTTTTTTCTCTACCATTTGTATTAACAATGCGTTACTATCGCTTGCGAAAATAATGAGAAAAGTAAGCGATGCAGAGTTAAGGAAACGTACATGTGATCTAATTCACTGTATTTGGAATGCGTGATTTTGAGTCGTTTTATTATTGCAAACATTGAAAGCAGCTTCTTGAGTTTAATGCAATAACCAGAGAGTCAATCCCACGCGTCAGTATGCATCGCTCTTAAAAAAAACATGGTGGCCTCCATAAGGTAATCTGGGGTGCGGGTTTCTCATTGTGAGCTTGTAATAAAACAACAAACATAACATACATAAATAAAGAAAACAAATGCAGTTTAAAGCATGATGAATTTGTCGAATCAAAGTGAATTATTGTATTGATATTTACGCGTAAAATAATCAATATGTTTGCGACTCTTTCGCATTTACATATTATGAAATCTAACGTAATGTCTGACATGCTCAAAAAGAGTAACACTTTCAAATTGAGCGCATTCGGCAAGCGTCGAATTGAACTATACAAAGCATCGGTTTACTTAACAACTAAATTTCAAAGAAAAACACGCAGTGTACTGCTGGGTTTGATGGCATTTTAGGCGCCGCCTCCCACCATGAGATGACCTGTTATCAAATTTTAAAAGAAACACTGCAACCTCTTTAAAAAATGGCTTACTGGCCATATATCTTTTTCCGATATATTTCCTTATACGACACACATGAAAACTGCCGATTTGCCAGTATATAAATTTATCATGAACCTAATTAAGAATCAATGCAAGCAAATACATTCGGTTATTTTGTTCTCTTACGTGGTCTATACCACAGCGAACATTTGAAACACTCGGTCACTCTGAATACTATTTTTACTCTGTTTATTGTGCACATCTGTTTCTTGTTAAGAATTTGTCAAAGACAATTTACATGAAATGGATACATAAACTCCAAGTAATTTATTGTTATATGTTTCAATATGTTTGTTGTTTAAAGGTCGTCGTTGCGTAGTGGATACGGTGTCGCCTAGCGACCTGGATTTCAAGGATTTAATCCCTACAAAGGAAGCGTTCTATAGATCTCCCCCGGAAATATTATTTACTTCACACGTCTATGTGCTATGTTGCGCTTTATGCTCACTACTCGAGTATAAATGTATGGCACAACACTGTTGGAAGAGTCACAATTTATTCGACCTGTAAATATAAGTCTTTTTATAACCTTGATACATTTAATTGTCTATATTTAAGCATGCCCCTACCACATTTAATAACAGTACAAAACAACAAGACTATTACTAATCCAGTTTGCACAAATTGAATTACAAATTATTTTATTTATGAATATTCATGAGAACTATTCTGATGCCAAAACATGACACTTTCCGCGTCAATTTAGACAACATCTAAATCGTCTTTAATCTACTTGACTCTATTGTTGATTTCATGTCACAATTAGTTAGTGTTATTCTGTTTATGCTTACGCGACTATCAATGGTTTTCAGTTCCTGTATTTTTTCGTTAAGATTTGCATCTCCATATTGTGTGCATTTAATTTGAATCGAAAATGGAAATAACGTGCGTTAGTGTCAACGTTTTTTATATGCTGATATGTTACTTTATTACATGTACCGTAATTGTTAAAACTGTCACAAGTTTCATTGCCACTCACACACGTAATGCTATGCATAAGTTGGTAATAAAACACATTTTTCTATTTGCTTAATTTATAAACCTTATGCATGACTTGCTGCACACTTTCAATTTAGCTTCTGGTGTGTTATTTAACACATAAATCAACTCGTTCTTCGCCGTAAAATATGTTGTTAAGTATGCGTGGTGCGATTTTAGCTTCAGTACTTAAAAGAACTTCAAAGAAGTAATGTAATATTCCTTGTCAAAATCCTGATGCTGACCTAACATTTTGACATATACCCATTTTGTAAACATTTTACAAATGACACGTTTTAATACACAGCTTTCCGTAAAACTATTATTTAACTATTTTCTTTAGTAAAATCTTAATATGTCTTGTGATTAGAAAGTTGTTGTTTTTTATATATAAAACACTTTATTGCGAGTAAATTCTGTATAACATTGTTTTTGGTTTCACTCTTTAGGCAACCATAGATGTGTGTGTGTAACAAAACATAAATTATACTGGAAATTATTGTTTATACATTGTTTGCACAGGTCCCATTATTTATCCCTGTATTATACAAGGCGAACTACAGAATGACTCATTTGGCAGATCAGCCGACATTTAATTATTTCAATGCATGTCCAACATTTTAGCATGTTTTGTTGTAGCATAGTTGACTTAACTCCCAATATTGACGATGTGAAGGAAGTTGCTGTTTTGTTCCTTTTTGCAGTACTCGGGTCCCACTGAGCGCCTCGATGGAAATACGACTCATGGGTGAAGGAGTTGTATTCAGTTATTTACCCATAAAGAATTTTCAGTGAATAGAACAATGCGTGGAAATGCCAATGAGTAAAGTGAATATTGAAATTCGTCAACAATTGCATCAAACAACCTCCGTCGCTTTGTTTGCAGTGCGTTGTTTACTCTTTTGGATTAATTCGTTATGTGTATTCATTCTCCTTTGAAAACTCCATTTTTCGTCTTTCCACATCTACATTGCTGTCTGAGATGTAACCACATGATAACACGTGCAGATCGCTTATGTCTCTTGCTTATGTCATCTTGTCTCTGGCACATGTGTCGATACCTCATGACGTTAAAGGTTTCATATATAATTTGTTATTTATTTCAACTTGAAATAAATATTCAATCTGAAATCTAATTAACATAAGAAAGAACAAATAAAGCTCGTCGGACCAATGTTTGTTGTGTAGAAGTTTACATTGCTCTGATATATTTTCCTAATGTGTTACTATAAACCTTGTGTGTATAGCAGTGTTACAACCTGAAGTGTAATAACGACCTGAATTGTAATAAACTTATGACATTATTACAATTGCGTGACAACCTGAAGTGTAATAACTCCCGAAAGTGTAATTAACTTATTTCTTGGTTTAAAATTGCATCTAAGCTAAACTAATAATTGTAAAAAAATACGGTATTTTAGAACTTTTCTTTTTTCGTTAATCGCGGTTGACGGTCACTTTAAGGTCACGCTGTGTATTTTTGTATCATAATCCGAAAGTGTAGCTCCTGAACTTCCTAAGTGCAGAGGCTGGTCTGAAACTATGCCGGCCGTAAATGGCTTATGACCCATTTTCGCATTTTGCGGCTTATATGCTTTTTGCTTATTTGGGTCTCACCAAACTGCGAATATAATTACAGATTTGCTTGTACGGAACTCGACAATGCTTTAAATATTAATATTCATGTACATTCAATCATGATGTACTAGAGTGGTAGAAAAAAATAACTCCACACATTTTATTATACTAGCGTATATAAGCGCAAAGCATATTATGGCATGCACAATAATCAAAGGCCACGAGTTACGTCATTATTGTATTATAATTAATTTCGCTATGTGCGTTACTTTGACTTTGAAATTATTTTTTTTTCCAAATTACGTTTCAGTGTGCAAGACTTTATATCATGTAACAAGAACTTGTCATTAAAATGCCCTATCAAAGCACTTCATTGCTGCAATAAGTATCGACGGTGGCCAAACATTATACATCCACACTATGCGCTGTTAACCCTTTGCATGCTGGGAAATTTTTCGTCTGCTAAAATGTCCGCTGAATTTCTAAAATTAGCATTTTCTTCGATTTTTTTTCAAAGAATACTATCAGAATAGCAAACAGTTTGGATCCTGATGAGACGCCACGTTCTGTGGTGTCTCATCTGGATACAAACTGTTTGCAAAGGCCTTCAAAATTCGATTCCAGCACTTAAAGGGTTAAAGTTTATTTGTGTTTGATATGAAAATAAACATCCATAAACGTGGCTGGTTGTATAGTCTTACACAAACAAACACCAAAATGTGCGGACGCGAGGAAAGAACCTGTCCTGTGATTTGTTAGGTCACGATATGTAAGTATTTATTGCTGTTTGTAAAAGAACGCCTATGGACTATCTCTGACGGGATAAAGAAACAAATCGCAGTAGTTAGCCGGAATTGTATAGGTCTAGACATTTTGTCGTGATGATTTTGAAATAATACAAGGGTAGTGCCTTGTCAAGTCCATTAACGGAAAGCTAGGAGTTCAATACTCCTGAATTCAATGGCCGCAGTGCAATAAGACAGTTTTAGTACAGAACAATTTAATAAAAAAAGGTCGGTTAATACTAGTAAATTAAGTAATTAAACTTTTCTATTGATCATACAGGTATTGTAGATATAGACCTGTTTTTCCACACCTTTTCATTTAGTTTAATACGTCATATTTAGGTTTAAATTATTACGACCAAACACGCAAAACTGTCACGACCGCAACTATATACTAGTAACTGATATCTCAATTCCAAAATCTTCAAAAAAAAATTATCTGAGGAACAACTGAATACTGCGTTTAAATGGACATTTAAAGAAACATATATTTAATGTTGATGCAATATTATTTTACTTGCATTTTGAAATGAAGTTTAAATTTATAAAAAGAGTATCTGTATTTAAATCGCTTCTTGAAGGTTTCATCGAATTGGTGATTTGTATAACCCTTATTACAGAAAATACTGCAGTTTCGTTTAAAATATGAACATGAATGATGCAGTTGACACACATACAAACAGGCAATTGTTGCCATGTTAATGGTATTTCCCTTATATAATAGCTTTACGATAAACTACTCGCTCATTTCCTGAACAAGCGGTTTTCAAGATTTCTTTCCCTTTGGATTTGAATTTTTATTCCGTGAGCTGTCTCGAATGTATTAAACGGAAGCGCACATTTACATGTTACAGTATGTGGTTCTTTTCAATCTCCACGCAGAGTTGTCGTTCCTTGCTCTCACATACAACTCTGCGAAAAGCTCAGCACGCCATTTTGTCTACCAAATAGCTAAAACCGAACAAACGCATTCAATGTATATTTGATTGGATATTTAAGATCGCATGCATTAAATTGAGAAATATGACTTTTAAATGTACGATAAATCGTGCAAAAACTTGCGAGTTTTAATGCAACTCTTTGGAACTATTGTATTGCCCATTTACGCAGATGGAATCATTCCACGCACTTTACAAATGTAAACAATTGAACATAATGTTTATTGAGTGACGTTAGGAATTGCTTCGACGTGTGTATGTATGTTGGTTTTTTAACATCAAAAAACCATATCAATTTTATAAAAATGAATTAAGACTGATATAAGATATCATGGTATGAGATGGTTTTCTTTTATGCAGTGAATGCAATGTAACCGTCGTGCAAGAGATTGTTTAGTATACTGTAACCTCAATGATGAACGCTTGGTATGATCATGACATGAATGAGACGCTTTCATTACAATAGTCCGTTCTGCATTCTATACATTGATGGTGACGTCACTACGTTATTGTCACCTCTATGCTTAGACGCATCACATTCCCCTGGTTTGGGGAATTATGCTTCCGCCAAAGTAGTTCTGCGTTCGAATGAAAATGTTAATAATAAAAGAAAAATCGTTATTTATTGTGTGTTTTAAACGGAATGTTGTTTAAAGAAATGTTATTTAATTATGTTTAAATGTGATTTTGAATCTCTATTAAGACTGATAGCGATTATCAGAAGCACGATTACCTGACATGCTTTCGCTTTCACTTTTCAATCGTAAAAGAAGCGCTACCAACAATTCCTTTCGCGTTGGTACACAGGTCAGTAAGACCGGTGTGTACCAACACACCGTTCTGAGCCCAACACAGAGGTGAATGTAATGTAACCGTCGTGCAAGAGATTGGGTTCTTTTAGGCTGGTCTGACGGCAGGTTAAATACAACTAACTGCAAATATATATTTAAATACTATATATTTAATGAATATCAAAGAATGCCGTTCATCGTACGTATACAACATCAACAAGGCATAGCATCAATGATTGATGTTCTATCCATACCTGACGACAATGTAAACAATGTAAACATAAATAACAATGGCCACGATGGATGTTATGAATACTTGAATATAGGTCGCACAGGTAATTCAATCTTACTTACATGTTACATAAAATACAGTATGAAAATGGCTAAAAACATACATAAACATAAAACAATGTTACTAAAGCAATTTACTTGCAAATATATATTTAAATACTATATATTTAATGAATATCAAAGAATGCCGTGCATCGTACGTATACAACATCAACAAGGCATAGCATCAACGATTGATGTTATATACATACGATTGATCAGCGCTAGAGGGGAATTAGCATAACAAAGGAGAGTGGACAGGTGGACAGGTGAAGATAAATATAGATGTTAGTTTATCTGATACTGTTTATGTCTACCAACGCCTAAGTACATCTACGAATACGATGAACTTGACGGACGGACCTGAACTGTATAAATTAGGTGATGTAAAGTAAAACAAAATCATTTCAAGCATTTATACATTTTATTTATAAATGCTTCAATTATCGACCTGTAACATACATATGATCTGAGTACATTTCTATTTAAAAGTACATTTTTGGCATTCGTTTATGCAAAGCTGTTTACCATCCCATTCTTAAGCAAACAGTGGCCATGTTGGAGGAAAATGGTCGTTTTTAATATTTCTACGATTTTGTTGTTATTTTTAATTGTAACTTTAGCGCATATTCATTGAGCGATCACACATAAGTGCTTCACAATCTCATTTCTTAAAAATACCAATAAAAATCTTGAGATTTTGCCAAAATATTGCTTGCATATAACACGTTTATTTAATAGTTTACCTGTGAATGTGCAATGACTTATGTCTACTCTGTATTTTCTCTTGGCTCATCTCCTTCCAGTATCTGTTATTATATCCTTTGTATCAGTAAAACTTAGAACGTAATACGTATTCTGGTATACTGGTACAATACTAAATATAACGAGTATTAAAAAAAAAAGATTTCAAATGTCATCCCAGTCAGCTCTTATACAAAATCTTCATTTTTTGTTCGTGGAGGTGTAAGCTTATTGGCTGATCCAACGTTTACAACCGTATTTCAGTCAAATCACAGCAGTCCGCTTACCATCTCACTATTTCCCTCGGACAGCTAAATGCGCTTGCTTGTGCAAGTAACTGACATGTGTCCTTCTTTGTAGTGGGAGAAAGGTCGTATACAGGATTTCAAGAGCAATCCAAAAACACATTATGTGGCCGCGTACGACGACCAATATGCGATAGTTGATTTGCAGGTCGTCTCTATCATACCATAAAGCCCTCACTATCTGACCTACTTTTTGTCAGTTAAAAATCTCGACATGTATTCAGAGGTGGCGCAATCGCACAAACTGGTATAAGTAATTATTTGCACAGACGCCAGACACATGCTTATTTTTATGAATAAGTAAGTAAGTTAGTAAATTTTTTATTATATTGACATGTGCAATATAACAAAACATCATATTAATATATATATAATGTGTTTTGCAACCGACCCGATCGGCATTTAAGCCATTAACAGAATATTTCAAATTATATACAATAATTGTATTCTATTTGACCAAATTTCATGACGATTGGACCAAAAATGTGACTTCTAGAGTGTTCACATGTTTTGCCTATATAAATATAGAAAAAACTGCTCCGCTACCTGGGGGCTATGTTTTTTCACCGATCTGGACCATTTTTAAACTCGTCCGAGATATCAATAAAACCAATTTTTTGACCAAGTTTTATGATGATTAGGCAATAATTGTGACTTCTAGAATGTTCACAAGGTTTTTCTATAGCCATATAAGGAAAACTGCCCCGCCCACTGGCGGCAATGTTTTTCAACGGACCGGAACCACTTTTGAACTCAACCAACATATCATTAAGACAAACATTTTGACAAAGTTACATGAAAATTGGTCATGAAATGTGACTTCTACAGTATTTACAAGGTTTTTCTTTTTTGTGACTTAGTTTTTGACCGAGCCTGACCCAGTTTCGAACTCGATCGAGGTATCATTGGGACAAATCTTCTGACCAAGTTTCATGAAGATCGGACAAGAAATGTGGCCTCTAGAGTGTTTACAAACCAAATGTAAACGGACGCACAGACGGGCGACGGACAAAGACCTATACTAAAAGCTCACCTGAGCAATCAGGTGAGCTAAAAATGAACAGGAATTTATGTCGTTGATAAACTCATTCAGAACTATGCATCGATAATAGTTCGGCTTAAAAAAAAATGCTTAAACAATAAATTTAGCCAGTTTTTGTGTACATAAAGATTTAAGTATAATCAGTTTACGAATAGAATTGTGTTTCGTCAGCTCAGATGAAATATCTGGCAAGTGTATGCACCGAAAACCATTGTAAGTATCACATTTTAACAGAAAGTGTACTTCATCTTCTATACGATCACCGTGGCACAGTCTACAAGTCCTCTGTTCTAAATGTTCTCATACAAATCGTCCAGTTTCAACCCGTAATGGCAGTATACCCATTCTTAATTGACAAAACATTGATCGTTCATTCTTTTTTAGGTTAAGTTCAATGTATTCCTCTGTTTTGAATGTACTCTCAAAAGGCGGTAAGTCCTTAATTTAGGAACATGCTGCATGCCCTGGCTTCATTTATTGACATAATAAAGATGAATTTTAGCTTTTGCTTGTGAAAGATTTACCACTGTTTTATTATCGAAATTATTTGAGAGACCGATCGTATTGAGAACCTCTTTCAAATCTTTTGTCAAGTTATTTTTTTTCCATGTGACATTTATAGTCAGCACTACACACTTTCTTGGTGATTGTGTGATCATCCATTAGCACGAGCTTGTTCCAGTAACGTAGCTTGGAAAGCCAACATCGCTATACACTTTTAATCCATCCGGTGTCTCCGATCATTCCGAGAACTGGCGTGAAACGGTGAGCGCCGAGAGAATATCGCATGGCTCTGTATTGGACGTTGTCAATTGGTTGATATTGTTTATAACCCAAACTAAAGAGCAGTAATCAATAATCGGTATGACACAAGAGCTGTATAGTTTATAAAACGTTCTGAAACCCAAGTCCTTTGGTGATGCAGTTTATTAATAATTAAACCAATATGGCGTCCAGCTACTTTACCTTAAATGTCACAATTATGGGTAGTCATTTTTCTCGTGAAACAGTATTTATCGACCGTTTCAAGAATAGTGTCTCCAATTTTCAAGGTAAACGTAGTTCTTTGGGTTCTAACCTGACGAAAATGCATGCATTTGGATTTGTTGCAGTTTATTAACACTCTCCAACGCTTACACCAATTATGCACTTTGTCAAGAACAGTTTGATTTTTTTTCCGAGTCGCTCAACAGCACTATATCATCTGCATACTAAGGAATTGACAGTTAACATTCTTTAACTTTCATTCCAATGTCAAGGTCATATACCTCATGCACAAGGTCGTTCGCTGAATTTGCAAACAAGGTCGGCGACAGGTTGCAGCCTTGTTTAACTCCAGTTGCACAATCAAACCCGTCGGTAAGTTTATTGTTGATGCTTAAAGTTGATTCTTATAGTTGATGCGTATAGTTGATGGTATATATTCTTTATAAAGTTGAATAGCTTTCCGTCGATTTTATTAAACGAAGTTGACCATATGACCTCATATGACCGTTGTTTTACGAAAGCCGTTTTGTTCATCATCAAGCATGTCATTTTGTTCAAGGTATGATGTCAGTCATATGTTCATAAAACATCCCACGGTGGGGATCGAACCCGTGACCTCCCGGTCGCTAGGCGGACACCATATCCATTACACCACGGCGACCTTAAATAGTTCGTTTGGATTCGAGGGTTTGTAGTAGGGTCTTTCAAGATATATAGGAATATAATAGCTTTCCTGCACACGCTCGGTATAATACGTGTATCAAAAATCTATTGAAATAGATGTTGACGGGCCTGGTGAATGAGTTAGTTTTTCATTGCATCATACAGTATTTCATCAAATCCCACCGACGAGCCTGTTTTTGCTTTTTGAACGATAACGGTTATTTCCTCAAGGGTAATATTAGAGTTCAATACAAGGTTTGGCGTGTATAAAGGGTTCTCCATATTTTGTTCGAATAGCAGTTTATGTGCTGTTGCACGGTCATACACAATTTCATCGAAATCAGACGTGTCATCACAGTTATACAAATTGTGAAACTCTCTTTCCACTTTTCAAAGACCAAGTTTTCGTCTATCACAGTTGACCCACTCTTATTTACAACTTCAACAGGAATCATCTTTGAAATTCCGTGGTTCCAACTTTTGATTTTCCACCAAAAATTCAGTAGGGTTTGATGTTGACATATCTTCTATTTCAAATGCAAATGCATAATTATTTGAGCGCTCACTTTGTTTTAGCAACTTATCGAAGTTATTTCTCGCTCGTATATATTCGACTCTCAGCCTCGTGTTCGTGCTACATCCCTCCTGGCGCTTTAAAAATGCATTTTCTTTGTCACGCATCGCATTCCATAGATTTTGAAGAGCGTCATCCCAGCATGGATTTTTGTGTTTAAAACGCTTTTTCGAAGTGCCTTCAACTGGCAGTTTCACGCGCATTTCGGTAGTGATGATCGAACACAGATCACAATAGATATAATCGACACGTGTCTGATGTTCTCTAGTGGTTTATATAGTTGTTATTTAATTTCCAATTGCTCGCCGAGATAAGTCACTGGTCATAAAGTCAGAAGACATTTTTCTCAGGTTATAATAGTCCTTGCTGGGGGTCGTATCTTTCGTATGGCGGTGATCATTATAGCCACTGAGTTGCATATTCCTTTATAAAATCAGAATGATAAGGGAGCCGTGACCCATCGCCGATTAACCCGTAAAATTTAAATGAATTAACCAGTGATTGCATAGTCACCACTTTAAATGTTTTGCCAGATTTATATTTATCATGTGGAACGCACAAATAATCTACCACAGTCTTACTTTTTCTGGTGATCGATGTGAAATTATCAAGTTCGGTTTTAATTCTACCATTTAAACAACACAATTTAGCTTTATTCAAAAAGTCAACAAATTCATGACCATGTTGGTTAATAGACTTATCAATAATGGTGCGTGTGGGTATCATATCACATTCATACAAAATATATGATAAGTTTCCAATTCTATCATTAAAATCAGCGCCAATTAACATAGAATCACAATTACTTATGCTATATATTTGTGGAAGCATACAAAAATGGAGCATCAACGCCTCTGTTTGCGTTTCCTGGAGTCAAATAATACGTTAATACGACACAATCCGAACCTAGAATTTTGTGACAGAATTTTATACATAGACTATCATCAACAATATGTATATCATATAAGTCGCACCGATTTGATTTTACAAGTAAGCCAACTCCACTGGAGGCCTTTGGAGCATTAATATGGATATCAGCCCTGTTATAACCAAACAATATATAGTCGTTGATTTTTATCACATTTTTATCACTTAAGTGGGTTTAACAGATGGATGTTATAACAGATAGATGTTCTATCGCTCGTATGTTATTTTCCCGGAATTCACTATTACTCTGAGCCCATCCGCATACGTTAAGATGTGCTAATGTTATGGGGCCCTCTGGCGGGAGGGATCCTAGTGCTGATCATGTCGCTGTCGCCGGAGTTCTGTCTCGGGCTGTCGCTGTTGCTTATCCTGGCGATCTGTATTTTCCTGTGGGCGGATGCGACCGTTTGCGTCTACTTGGAAGTTGCTTCCTTGCGGTAGTTTACTTAGTATGGTACGTGCATTAAGTTCAATCAACCGTTCAGCATCTGACTTGCTGCTTATGATGTATACATTTTTGTATGGAGTCTGAACAATAATTAAATGAGCTGTCTTTTCACAAATGTGGCTTCTTTACAAAAACACGGCAAAATGTAAGAGTGCAGTCTAAATATAACACAAAAACGTTTTTATATTTATCATAAGATCAACAGCATCACATCAAACAATTGAAAAATTGTTCATTTAATTTCAGAATTATTTAGGGAATCAGACTGAAAGTGTGTGTTCGTCCTTTCTCTGATATTGCATTACTACTTATGCAAATGCGGTACATATATCTTTTATTAATTATCTATTTTGTCGATAGCGCTTTACAGCGAAATATCAGTAAATCAACTCAACTCGTAAATGTTTAACTTCATTTCATTGTAAATAAGCATATTTTATGCATCCAACGGTATGTAAACAACTAAGCCGTCTGGACAATATCTTAAAAGAAAACAAATTTGATGGGATTAAGACATAAATCTCATGCACTTGTTGTTCATAATTCGCAATCAAACTTAAAGTGCTAGACGCGTAGGATTGGTCTAGTTGGCTTATCTAATTGGCTTATTCAACGTCGAGACGAAAGAAGTCATTCAGTTCTTTGCAACAAACGTGGCGGTCAATCACATCTCTCCCTTCCACTTCTGTCAGTAAAATGCAATGCAGGAAAAACAGACGAAGACCAATGATCAATTCTTTATAAAAACTATTTATATCTCACTTACTAAGAATGTTGCTGTCGGGCAAATACTAACAATTATATATTTTATTGTCAAGGTGCAACATAGGATTGAGGGATGTAGTGTGGTATCACAGCTTTGTAATTAACTGTTAGTTAAAAATACATATACAGGCAGGGTTTTTAATCGGGAAATATTACTTGAAATATGTATTAAATAATTTAAGTTTTGATGATCATCTAATAAATCTAAACAAGTGTGGTATTAAATTAAGCCATTATTAATTTGTTTTATCAACCTTTGAATGTATATAAGGTAAACTATACAGCAAAAATGTGAAGAGGGTGCTTTTTGTGACACCCTTATATTTATTTACTTTTATTGAAAACTACATACTGGACATTGCCTCTTAAGAGAATTCCTGATTGCTTCCACACAAAAGAAAAAGTTTTAAAACTAATGTTGCATATATTATGTATAAAAAATGTCAAACCAACGGTTAAATATTGTTCAATCGTTATATCACCGATTTTTTATTTGTGTTCATTTATCTTGGTCATGTTTTTTTTCTGTTATAAAAACTTTTATATTATAAAGAAGTTGGCTCGTAACATTTTTTATCTGAATCATTTACGTGTTATCAAAGTAGGTCACCGTAAATCACTAAATTTATATTTAAAGCTATATCTTATATTAAATAAAGAGAAATTACCTCGTCTTTCAAAAAATATTCGAGTTTATGATAGCCAAATATATTTCTTCCAGCTATAAATAGAAAACTTCTGAGGGATTGTTACATAAAAACTAAATACATGTAAAAATGCTATAACAATCAATAAACGTCTCTGCATCATGATATCATAAGTTCAAAAGCTGCAGCAACTTTTACTTTCAATATATAAATAATGTATGCGTTTATGTTTCAGTTATTGCTACTTGCCTTGGGATATAACTATGTCCATGTAAACATGGCCATTAATGATTATTTGTATTTTTTTTATTTATTTTGGCTTATTTATCACTTGTATAGGGAACCCGTTGATGGAACCAGGATATAGAGAACCTCGAAAATGCTCGTAAAAAAATTCAATAATTTCAGAAATTTTTACGTTCGTCAAATGTTTTTAAACATGTTTGTTATGAACATATAACAAATGCAATATTAAATCAGTTTGCAGTAAATAATAAATTGTAGAACATTTAACGACACAATTTTATAGTATGTCATTGCATTTCATCGATATAGTCGATTATTTATTTGAATACGATAAACGATTTGTCTTCGCATTAAATAAGCAGTTGCAACAACTACAATACAGAAATTTTTTCTTTAAAGATTTTAGAATGGTTAATACCTTTTGAGATAAGAACATACAGTTTAATTACTACCACATCATTCCTCACAAACTGTCATGTAGTAAGATTCACTTTATCTTTGCATTTAAATGGGCATACTTAATTGCACTTATTTGCAAAAAAACGTTCAGAATAAAAAAACATTTTTTACATGTTCAACGCACAACTGAAATACAACGAAAGGTAAACGATATGTTTTAAAATCGTTATTTATATACATTTATTACATGTTCTTTTTCTCATTGTTTGGTTAAACTGCTAATAAACACACTGTTAATAGTCCGAAGAAAGAACCCAAAAATGTTAAAAATTACCTTTATCCTACAAGAAAACCCTAAATGACCATCTTTTACAGACATGTGTTGCATTTAATATGTATACGATGAAAGACAAACGCGTAATACAGACGCCTGGAATCGCATACAATCATCTTCGTCCAGAACTTGCTACTAAGGTATTCCGAAAATGCATTGACGGTAGCGTTGCTTCTAGCAAAGACAGAAACACGGTAAGAGAGAGATCCCCGTCTGGTTGTAGATGACGACCATATTTACTGGCAATGCTGTCGACATCTCGATATCACCATTTCAACTATATGTATTTTTGAGACTGTAAACGCACTTTCAATGCCATTGTGTAAAGTCACTTACCATTTTCCAAATTGTGACCTGCAATGTGGCAGCATATTGTCCCGTTTTTGTTCCTAAAAGATTGGCCACCGTAGCCGTGTAAAACAATATATCACTGGCTCACTACAGGTATTCAATTGAAACTTCACGTACGTATCTGATTCAATTTTTGATGTCGCTGACACTTTAAAATATCTAACCTGCAAAATTATGATCACGTTTGTGCTTAGGAAATTGGTTATCGTAAACGTGCAACAACTCCGTATTACAGTTTTAAAACATTTTTGTGTATTTGATGATAAATTCAATTACTCTGACCTGCAACTTTATTGTTCTCTGACAATTTTGCTTCTTTTATGTGTACAACTATATAAATGATTCTGAACGACAGAAATTAAAAACCATATAAAATATGTATTCGGAATTGTTATGATATTAATTTACCTTTGACGATTTTGCTAACTTTTGTTCCTGTCAATGTGTAGTTATGGTTTGCGTCAAATATAAATTGTATGTGAGTGTTCGGAAATCATCAGGCAGATTATAGTCGTTCAAAAATTGATTAAATATTGATTTATGAAGCAAATATTACATGATAATATTTGGGACCTTAACCGTAATTCTAATTAATTATAAATAAAGAACCATCGATTCACGCGTCGCTCAGCTTGGCACTCAGTTTGAGAAATCTAAACAAAACAAAAACGTGTAAAAGACAAACAAAAAACAAATACGTTTCATAAACAATGCACTGTTTTAATAAAGGTTATCTGTGACATCAAAACGTTCGTTTATTTACAAAGCAGCAGTACTTTAACAGTCGTGTATTATATACGATAGAAAGGACATGAATGAAAAGTTAGAATGTTGTTCTCTTTTTTGTTGTTGTTTCTGATGTTTAAAAACATATTCATGCATTGGCCTTTTTTGCAAGGAACTAACAGAGTATGCGCAGTAATAGCATTGATCAAAAACCGGCAAATACTACGAAGACGATCACTCCTAAAATAACTTTTAATTATAGCCTTAAACATTTAAATTAGTTATACACTAATAATTAAATATTTTATATAAGATATAAATATATAAACAAATATCCTGGTTATTTGCAAAGTTTCATATTTTGTTTAATACTACTTTAAATATTTAACAACAGTGTAAATACAAACATGTATGTAAACAACTAAAAGTAATATCATATTGAACTGCAGTACCATGGAGTTTATTCTATGCATAAACAACGCCCATGTTTGAATAATGCTCAATATAGAACACAACTGCATTGCTTCTAAAGATTTTTAGAAATATCAGTCCTTCGGAAACATATTATTTAACCCATTTATGCCTAGTGGACTCTCCCATCGTTCTAAATTGGGTCAATATTTTTATTTCCAAAATTAGGGATGTCAAGTATGTTTATTTCTATATTTAGAATATTGCTTACAAAAATTCCTTTAAGTAAACAGCGCAGACCCTGATGAGACGCCGCATCATGCGGCGTCTCATCTGGGTCTACGCTGTTTGCCAATGCCTTTTTTTCTAGAACCTAGGCAGAAATGGGTTAATACCACAGGATATGTTTAATTATACAGCATTTAAATTATTCCAATCTTATTCTTCTAGGTTTGATGTATCACGATCGGTAACGCGTAAGCATTATTTCTTAATCTTCTATCCGCACAAGCAGCCAACAGATATATTAATGGTAATAAATTGCCAATGCAGTCTAAGTTGGAACGGCAAGGTCATATCGTAGTGTTGCCTTGTATTCTTGGCCGTCAGTACGCTGATTGGGTAAAACGACGGTATGCAGCTATAGAAACCGTTAAAACAGGCGGATGTCTCTGCAACGCACACCACCTCCTTGACGAATCGAGGATAGTGAAGACTGCCTAGGTCTCTCCAACGCACCGAGCTGTCACACTCCCACGAGGCGTATGCTTCTGATCTCTTTGATAAGTGTTCTATATCAGTACTATTGGTGACTGGTAATTCTTTTGACTCGATATTATTTACAACAATTACGTTCCTAGCACTATCAAGTAAAGGTTTGTTCATTAAAGCGGAGTGTTCATATGTTCGAGTATTTAGAAAGTTATCGTATTTTATATTTTCGCTCGACTTTTTATTTGTAGTTCCCCAAATGAAATTATGTATTTCCTGTCCGAGGTCGATCTTTGCTTCTGTTTTAGTGATCACTAAGTATGTCATCGTTGATAGTAATACCCATGTAAACACCTGCAATAATAAGCACAGTTTTAAATCAAGTTGCATTGATGGGTAAGTTATACAATACACTGAACGTAAATTGTTCATTATGAACCTGTGGAATCATGATATGCTCCTATATCAGCATGTTGCCAGCATGTTCAATGTTTTGCTTATTTGAAGATATAACATTTTTGTGAAAATGATTCATTAAAAAGCATTATGTTAATTTTAAAAGAATTTGACAAAATATTTTTTACGTCGGTAATTGTTTACTTCATATAATTTGTTCGCTAGTGTTTTTGTAAGCCACAATTAATATAAATAAAATAACAATAATTACAAGAGTGTTTTACTTTTTTTAATACTGTTGAATCTACTTTACGATATATCTTGCAAATATCTACTCTAATATACACGTTTCTAAATTTAAAAAATACGATGAGTACAAATTATGTTTAGGGAAACAACGTTTTATTAGCACTCACCGCCATATTTCCTACGAGCGCATCGACAGAAGACAACGAAAAGTGACAGATCCTTGGTCAGGATTCTACTGCTTATATACTCCACAGGACAAACTATCGCTTTTCTATTCATTTTACCAATAAAATTATCGAAAAGTGTTAGAAAACGCTGTGTCTTTTTTTGTACTGCTATAGTAAATAACCAATGCACTTTTGTTTTCATTATAGTTTGAATCACCATGACAGGTGTGAATTACCTATGATAAATGTTAATTGGTGGACATTTGCATCAATTTTACTACCGTAATTACCTTCATATAAAACCTATATTCCGCTGTAAAGAAGAAAAATGATGCATGGATTACTCTTGCAATGCATTCTTTTGGGTAGTCTAGACAAAACAAAACGGGTTGACATAATTAAAAACATTAACAAGTACATAAAATTTCAAAAAGTGAAAATACATATCCACAGGCATTATTCGATCGTTAAAAGACCAGTTATGTATGTATATTGCTTAAGTGTAAGTATCAAAAATGCACTCATATGCTTCATGTCTGAATCTTAATTAATAAAGCGTATATTTGTATTATTATAAAAGCCATTTAGGAACTAGAAATGGCGAGGCAGAGGCCGACGCGTATCCCCACGCCGTATGTTTGACCCAGGGGCGACCCAGAGTTGGTAATGGGGCTATGCATAGTTGAGATTGACCGTATCGTCATAAGAGAAGTTCAGTATCAATTAGAAGTGAATCGGTGTAAAAATGAAGAAGTTATAGTAAAAGGCAATTTCGGGTGGGTGTGGCCTATGTGGGCGGGGCGCCCCAGGGTTGGTAATGGGGCCATGCATAGTTGAGATTGACCGTATTGTTATAAGAGAAGTTCATTATCAATTTGAAGTGAATCGGTGTAGAAATGAAGAAATTATAGTAAAAGGTAATTTTGGGTGGGTGTGGCTTATGTGGGCGGGGCGCCCCAGGATTGGTAATTGGGCCATGCATAGTTGAGATTGACCGTATTGTCATAAGAGAGGTTCATTATCAAGTTGACGGTGTAGAAATAAAGAAGTTAATGTAAAATAATATTAAAAATGAGTGAAACTTTCTGACCCGGCCCCACCCCAACCCCCATAACTTTTGACCCAGGGGTCAGATCAAAATTCCAAATAGTGCAGGGTCGCACATATGCTCATAGCTACCATGTGTGTACGTTTCAAGTTTCTGGTCCTTATAGTGTAGGAGGAGATAGTGGCCAGGACGGACGGACAGACGGACGGACGCCGGAGATAACCACAATATCCCCACGCTTTTGAAACGCTTGGGAATAATGAGTCGTGTTAACTCGTGAAAAGTTGCGGTTTGGTTGTAATTTGGTAAGATTTTGTCGCGATCTAAAATAATACAGATTGAAGAAGAATTCAATATATCAAGTGTGTACCCATTTTGTTCATGCACTCGATGTATTAATAACTGATATTCAACTGTTTCATTTCCTTATGTACTTTTCGACAAGAAAATTAAGCGTTCACAAATTGTGTTTCCATCATTTCTAAACACGACATTTTTGTTAAGTTTCACCGTTTCTCGAATTGATCAATTTTCGGCCGTTCATTGAATGCATCAAGTGTGTAGAAATGGATTATTTATAACAAATTGTAGCGCACTCTCTGGATGCTTATAATGGATGCGAGCATAATCGGCCTGTCCAAGATTCGGTCACAAACAATTGACGATACACTTGAATGAACGCAGAACATTTATTGAATTTGATTTATATTATTATTAGCAACTAGTCGTACTTGCACTCAGCGCGTATTACGCCTACATTGTTGCTCAATGAAGGCACGCACTTGAATAAAAATAAAAATTCTTAAATTGAAGGTTACTGAAACAAAAACAAATTCATTAGGCTCTCACCGGATATGCTTTTCCTTTAGTAATACATCACCATATTAATATTGACGTGTTCAACTGTATCATTATTGCGTTTTTTATGACATAAAACACTCACGTAATGTATTTGTTATGAACTCCTAATGGATCTCAAACCATCTTAATAACTTGAAAATGGACCATGAACTTATACGTCTGGAAATTGATATCTGTAGATAGGTACATTTCAAACTAAGTTGTTCGGTCTTCATGTATATAATATAAATCTGCCAGGTAATTGATCAATAAGATTAAACCAGTTTCAAACCCAAGTCAATACGTTCAACGTGTGATGTGGAAAGCAAATTATGCTCTTTTCTAAATTGTCTAGTTCTGAATCATTTGTTCTACTTGACAACTGTTTCAATCCAGTATATTGAGTCATAAGTAATTTCGATGAGGGTCCACCTTATGATTTTATAAAGAAAAGGAATTTAAAAGGACAATCCGCATTAATGAAATATACATTATAATGACTTTTTTAATAAACAGCGTTTCATGCAATATAGACAAAATGCAAGAAAGACCTAACATGTGTGCTGGAAATCCTAGTACGGAAAACAAACATAAAGAGAGAATTTATATAATACATGGTTTATAAACTGAAATAGTTTTTATAGGTAACGTTTCAATCAGATAAAAAGATGAGTAGTTCAACCATTGTTGCGCTGTTAATTTATGAATTAACCATGATGTGGGGTCGAAAAGGTACTGTTTGTTACTTTCATAAATTATTAATGATCAGAATAGCTTATTTCGACATAAGCATATATACAGCTCATCGTCATAATTATAAATATGCAATAACAGCATGCGTTTCAATTAAATACAAACATACATCATTTCGAAGAAATATCAATTTAAAAACGAATGAAATACAACATGTTTTAGTGAGAATGTCACATGGATGAGGTTAATACATAGTGATCACATAATGTAAAAATGTAGTTTAATAATTGAAACACGTAAAACATTATTCTAAGCGTATTGACTTTGTGAATACTATATCATTTATCCTACTTATATAAGTCATTTTCTCGCATTTTAAAGCATTTAAAACAAAAACATTGCTAGTTTTCATAACACTATTTTATTTGAACTATTAACAAGTTCGATACACTTGAACATATTTTGGCGAGATATTTAATACTTCGGAATTAATATATTCCTAACATCGGCATAGTAAGGACATTTAATAACAAAGTGATATTCATCCTGGATATCATTTAGGCTGCATACAACACATTAGCGTTGATCTCTGACAATGTTTTTTTTTTAACAATATCAAGATACGCAGATCTTTCGAATATTGGTTTTAATTCCTTATATAAAATCATTGAACTAGCTGATGTGACACTTATATTCCAGTTAGTGATATACTGGTCTCGTAATCGGTTTTTAAGTAACGGGATTAATTGATTAGAGTTCACAGATTCGGGAAATAGCCATACATCGTTAAAACCGGTTTGGTTGAGAATATTCCGTACTTTCGATGACCAATCGTTTGTGTTATTTTAACGTTCAATTTCTAATCTCTGTGATAGTAAACTGTGTTTAATAATACAATTACCCTGTTATACTGTTTATAATTTCAAAAAGTAATTCACGATCCTGACATATCTGTCTAAATACAAGGGGAATCGACCAACTTCGGCATATAGCAATTATGAGTTTGTTGACATCTTTACATTTTCTATTCACAGTTTAAGTTTAAAATCGATGATGCATATGCATAAAATGAATTTAACATGATATTTATAGGAACTTTCATGTGTTAAGGCGACATTAATTGCTTTTAAGGCTTTGCCATACAGTGTATTTGTTGCAGCCACAAATGATCCACTGCTTGTCATGATAATTCCAAGGTAATTTGAATTGTTAACAATTTATATTTCCTGACCATAATATGTCCATTTTAACGTTTTACTAATTGTGCCACCTTTTCGGAATACCATGCCCTTAGGTTTTTTTTCAATGTTAACTGTTATTTTAAATTCGCAGTAGGCTGCTTAATTATTTAATGATTCTTGAAGACCCTCCGGTGTTTCAGAAAATAAAGCCGCGTCGTCAGCGAATAATAATAGATATATCGATATTTGGTCAAGTGAAATTCCGGCGTTTATTCACTTTGGCAAATCGAATTCGATGTCGTTAATAAAGAGAGAAAACAATATGGGCGAAGTTATCACCCCCTGAAATAGGCCGACGTTACTACTTAATGTATCTGATAAGTTACCCATGTGTTTAACCTGTAATTTAAAGTATTTATGTGAATAATCTAATATGCAATAAACTTGAAATTTTCAAATAAGCGGACTGCAGCCAATTTTCAAACCGAAAAATGTACATAATAAAGTGCTTTGTTATCATGGTCGGAAACCAACCAACTTCCTTTAAGTCAGGAACGAAATGTACGTTTAAATGATCACATGTTACCATCCATAATTATGAATATTTGAGTTCCGCTTTTTCAGTAACATAAATACTCAAAATCGACGAATATTTCGTTGGTATTTCGTAAAATAAAGTTCACTCATAAAAAATCAGTGATCCTTGTAACAATAGCCAAACTTTCCACGGCAGATGTGCTAAGGTTACACAGATTTAACGAGATACAAAATGCTCATTTTTATCATTTGGTGGCACACTATATTCCATTTTAATTTCATGCAAAGGTATCTATGTTTTACGACACACGAACACTTACTTGGTACATAAACATGTGTTGAAAATATTGTCCCACAAAAAAAGAAAAAAGCATTGTGTATCGTTAGAAATTTATGTTACGTGACCACATCTAGCTTTTGGCTATTGCTATAAGGAACATCGATTTTGTGCGCGTGTTAATTTATTTTTCAAAAAAATGTACAAAATACTCGTTGACTTTGATTGTGTATGGGCTTTTAAGTGGGTTGATTGAGTACATAATAAAATTATAAGCTTTTTTTTCTAGAAAAACACAGTGCATTTTTTAAATGTGTCCTTGAATAACATCAATATTTTATGTAAACAGAAAAAGCGTGTCCGTGAAATGAAAATGTGGATTTCCTTGTCTAATTTAACGTGTATATATTTTATAAGTAAATGTACATTTTCGAAAAGTACAATACAGTAAATACAACAATGATTCATTGCTTAACCTTCACTCAACAAAACGTAATTTGTTGCGTGTGTAATGTATGCATGTCGTGCTGTGGCACAACTGATTTTTCGACGGAGCAGAACAATTCAAACACCAGTTAACCACTTTGGACTTTTTTGGAGATTCTTTTATTTAGGGCACGATTGTTTTCAAAGTTAATAAAAGTAACAAGAAGAAGCCTTGGTTATAAACAACTGCGTCAGACGCATACCGCATATTGGTTACCGTGATATCGAACTTTGAAGTACGCAAGGGCACCGAGAGATTCATAAGTTATCAGGCAACTGGTAAAGCACGTGTGTATATTTTTAAAACGACCCAACTGGCTCTATGGATAATGCGTATAACGTGCGTGCATCGTAATATCGTATGTGCGTTAATCGTGGGATTTTCATAAATTTCTACAGTTTCCGTTCAATTGACACGTGGTATTTACAATTCCATCGCACGGACCGTATACATAATATTCAATACTACATGTAAATAATTAAAAAAATGATTTTTAAAGTTCTTATTATACAAACTTACTAAATATGAGTATAAATAAAAACTGAATATGTTTGCAAAACTCTAATTACATATTATTCACAAATTGTGTCTTAATATACGCGGGCTTCTTTCGATAAGGGCATTTTAGAAGCCTCATAACGGGCAACCTACACACGGGCGTAAAAGGCAATTGTGTTTTTTACAAATTATAACGAACTTGTACAAGTCGTGTGATGCCCGCATATGTGATGTACGTCGTATACAAAGACACTGCGATTGTCATGGTCTCCTCGATGGCAATGTTTTGATCCTATATTAAATCAATATGTACGCACGGTGCTTAATCACATATCCGTGGTTGCAGCGACCTTGCAATTGAGAAAAAGGAGAATGTTTGCAATACCAGTCCAGTCATTCTAGCTCAGATACACCCTAAACCTCAAACAAATTGCAACAGAAAATGTTTTTGGTGTTTTTAAATCATAAATGCATATAGTATAACATATCAAAAGTCTAGAAAAATCTAAGCTTTGGAAAGTAACAAAAAAAAACGAGACCAAATATAGGCAAATGAATGTATTTTTTTTCTACTTTGAAACTCCTTATTATTCATATGCATTTCATTTCTCATCATTTTCACATAAAACATCCATGTTAACATAGCTTTATCTAAATCTACTATGACAATAACAGTAACAAAAACTATATTATCTTTTATAACACACTATTTGTCCCCTTATTATATATATAATTGAAAAGTGGGTGGGGTATTTCTATATGGTAAGTTGGTAACACATAGCTTTTATTGAGTAGTGTTGAATATAACAATTTAATCATCGTCTTGTATAGATCTATATACTTTTACACACATACATTTGTTTAAAATATGAGATAAGTATATATCTGTCAGAATTTTCATAATTATACAAATATTTATTTAAACTTTGTGTTGTATCTCTATATAAAAAGTGGGTGGGGTAGTCTTTTACAAAGTAATTTCATTTCAATTCATGTGAATTTTCTATATAAGCAGTATTAGATACATAGTTTTTCTTAAACAAGTTCATACTCATTTGCTAAATGTTCAAAGATATATAAATAATGCATTGACCTTGGGTCACAATGGTTGACCTTGACTTTTAAAAGGTCAAATATCATATTATGCAATTGAACGATGTAACTATTACAAAATCTGTAAATTTGATTATTTGTATATAATAAGTCCAAAAAAAACATGTTACGTACACTAATAAGTACATCTTTGAATTTAAAATAACTGCAAATGATGTAAAACATGTTTTAAAAGTCGCAGTAATAATAATGGATATAATGACAGTTTAAACTTTTAGTTAATCTTGACGTCTAATTCGTCATTGTACAATTGGCGTCTCATTAATTAAACATGTGTTTTAGTCAATATCAGAGTCGGTTACGCTGAACTTCTGTACATTTGTACAGCTGATTCCACGACATCCTGAGCATCCCGCAGAACACTCTAAGCCGTTTTTCCTACATGAACATCTCTTTGTGTCACAGTGTTGTTTGCATTTGCATTTCACCATTTTCAGTAGCTTCTCTGGCGCAGCAGGTCGATCCGTTTTCTGGGGCATTAACTTATTGTCTTTTAGTTCGAATCCCCATTCAGTAGGCGAAAGGTTTTCTCCATTTTCAACCCATTCATGAACTTGGAAAAACGTTCTTATACTGTGGTATTTAGCGGCGGCGGATGTTGGTGGCAATGACTTAACCTGGGCGTAGTTGGTGCTCGACATGACCTTTTGCGGAAACATCCTTAATCTCAACACATCCAGTGTCTCAACGGACAATCCGCCAAATAATGCAACCAGAATTCGTTCACCACTCGCAATAACAACATCCTTGTTGCTGTGTGACAAAAAATCGCAGGCATCATTAACTACCTCTTCATTTTTAAGGAAAGTTTTTAAAGCTGCGCCTTTGCTGATTCCAATAATATGGGATGTTGTATCACAACTTGATTTTGCATGTAAAACTTCTGAATATCCCATATCCGAACAGCTTTTGATGTCGTTTGTTTGGCTGCTGGCTTTAAGACGACTGTTTTATGAATTGACTTGATGTGATATAGGGCAATTACTAGCAAGTCCGTGTCCTCGCCTACGATGACAACGTTGCTGGTTTCTGCAATTTGTAAAGCAGTCTTCACTATTAATACATCAGCATCCCATTGAGCGTGGTAAACATCGAACCCATTCCTCTCCAATTCTCCAGCAAGCGCAAACATGAAGTTTTGTTTGTTTTCGGAATTCTTTAAGAAAGTTTCCTTCTTTGTTGATAACGGCGTCGATAAAGTGAAATACACCTTTGCACCAGTTATACCATGAGTTCTTCGTATATGTGTCGTGTCTTTTGTAGATGGACCAGATGAATATCCGTCAAATACAATGACAGCATTTGGATACCTGTTGTTGATGTATCTAACGTAAGACTCGGAAATCTCTGAAAACAACATCCCCGTCTTCCAGGGCACTTGATGTAGTAATGAGCCTCCATCCAGTACATATCTGTAGTTTTCATCATCAAAGTTTTCTTTATGCATGCAATCCCCAACATTCCAAATCGCTTCTGCAAGTTGCCATTTCTGGAACTCCCTGATAAGTCCATCAGAACCGAATAGAGAAGAGGGCACACCACAGAGTTCATATGTAAAAACATCAGGTAAGTTGTCACTAAATCTCTGTGCGGCTATTGTCAACCGTTGAAAAAGAACCTGCGGGTCAACCTTTAGTGGTTCATTATTAATGCTTATCTGCTGTGCTGCATCTAGTGTCACGGCCTTTTGACTCTTCTTGAAGCTAATTTCGAAAGCGTTTTTTTCGGCCATTGATGATACGACTTCTTTACCTATCATTTCAGCTTTGTGTGCATTCACACTTGAATGTGATGTTACTCCTGTTTCAGTATTGAAAAGAAGTTCGTCTTCTCTAAAAGGATTACGTTCCTCTAAGTGGGAAATCAAAATCTGCGTGTCCTTCCGATCTCTTATTGATCTAGATGTTCCAACTTCTTTATGTTGTGAGCTTGTGTGAAATTCCTTTCCACAAAATGCTTGCATAGCGTTGTTAATATCAATGCACGATGGCATTGATAGAAGCCATTGTGCACGTTGGTTCTCTGTCATCCCTCTTCCACGGGTCTTTCCTCCAGCACTCTTCACTGACCTCATCAAAACTTGCTCTTTGACCAAATCCGTTGACAACCCTGCCCAATATATGTCACTGCGTCTCACTACATGATATCCTTTTAATAAATGCTTAATGTACATTTGGATGGGTTCTAGACAGGTTCTGCATTGTTTGTAGGTAGATATACACAGATTTCAAATACAGGTTATGACCAGCTGCAGCAAAGTATGGTAACATTTTCCGCATAGCATGCAATCCAAGCTCCCACTGTCCAGTGCGTTTCAAAGCAATAAAGAGTCGCAGTATATCAACCATTTCTAAGTACTGTATCCATAAAGATGCAGTTGGTTATCTTTTAAGCTCTTGTTTTAACTTAAAACACTTCCTTTCCACCTGATCTAAAATGTCATTCTGGTACACCTTGTCCGCACAAATATTAAACTTCAACCCTGTGTCCCTATGTTCGATTCCTGCGTCTTTGTGTGCTACCATGGCATCGCGTTGTACCTCTCTGTCTACATCTGTACTAAAATCATCACCTTGCACTTCCATATCACCTAGTTCAACATGTATGTCTACACATGCAATCACATCATCACCTTGTACTTCCATATCGCCTTGTTTAATATCTATGTCTACACCATCACTCACATCATCACCATGTACTTCGATATCTCCTTGCTCAACATCTCTGTCTACTGCACTCACATCAAGAACTTGAATTTTCATATCGCCTTGTTCAACATCTCTGTCTACATCTGTATCATGTGGCCCCTCTGTGTCGTCTTGTATTGTCACTGATAAGTCACTGTGTTGTAGTTTTGAAGCATGTGTCAATTCGTTCACTGCACCGTGATAGTTCCCTGTATCCACATATATGGTAAGTTCATCCTGTTGATTGTCTGTGTATGCTGTTGGTTCAACTTCATCATAGAAAGTCCTGAAGAATTTGCGCATGAGCAGAACATTCAGTGCGTTGCTGGCTAAAAGGTGACCCCTTATTGCTCTCGACACTGCCTTTCCACTGATCATGTGTGGGATAGTATTTTCTGCATTTATTGTTTCTAACAATTCATTCAAACCGGAGCCTGACATTAACTGGCCAATGCAACCTAGAAATCTCATGGTGCAATGAAAACCACCAAGTCGAACCAAGATTCTTTTT